>NW_025814856.1:90685000-91285000 GCF_022079265.1 Lynx rufus
GCTAATATCCAAGAATGCTTTAAATTAAAATTTTATCCCATTTGTTTTTATAATATGCAGTATGAATTCAGGCAGGCAAAACTTTTAAAGGCAATTCTTAAATGATGAATTTTCAGAGTGAGATTTCTATATCTTAGTATAAGTGTTAGGAAAAAAATAAAAAAAAATTAACTTTTCATTTATTGAAAATTTGCTGGTTAAGGTAACTAAGCTATCTTTTTTTTAATGTTTATTTATTTATTGTATTTTATTTTTTAATGTTTATTTTTTATTTTTGAGACAGAGAGAGATAGAGCATGAACGGGGGAGGGGCAGAGAGAGAGGGAGACACAGAATTGGAAGCAGGCTCCAGGCTCTGGGCCATCAGCCCAGAGCCCGACGCGGGGCTCGAACTCACGGACTGTGAGATCGTGACCTGAGCCGAAGTTGGACGCTTAACCGCCTGAGCCACCCAGGCGCCCCAATGTTTATTTATTTTTTAAGAGAGAGAGAGAGACAGAGCTCGAATGGGGGAGGAATGCAGAGAAGAGACACAGACTCTGGAGCAGGTACCAGGCTCCACGCTGTCAGCACAGAGCCCAATGCAGAGCTCGAACCCTCGAGCCATGAGATTATAACCTGAGCCAAAGTCTGAGGCTCAAACTACTGAGCCACCCAGGCGCCCCCAAGCTAACTATCTTAAAGACAATATACTATTAAGTTTCTCAGGATCCACATAAGAGTGAAAATATATTGTATCTGTCTTTCTCTGTATGAATTATTTCACTTAGCATAACACTCTCCAGTTCCATCCACGTTGCTACAAAAGGCCATATTTCATTCTTTCTCAATGCCAGTTAGTATCCCATTGTGTATATAAACCACAATTTCTTTATCCATTCATCAGTTTAGGCTCTTTGCATAATTTGGCTATTGTTGAAAGTGCTGCTATAAACATTGGGGTACAAGTGCCCCTATGCATCAGCGCTCCTGTATCCCTTGGGTAAATTCCTACCAGTTCTATTGCTGGACCATGGGGAAGGAGAAGTGGAAAAAAAAAAAAAACTTAGGAAGGGAGGTAAACCGTAAGAAACTCTTAAAAACTGAGAATAAACTGATGGTTGATGGAGGGTGGGAGGGAGGGGAGGATGGGTGATGGGCATTGAGGAAGGCACCTGTTGGGATGAGCACTGGGTGTTGTATGGAAACCAATTTGACAATAAATTTCATATTAAAAAAATAATAATTTTAAAAAGACTAATTACATACTAGGGCTTTTCTACTTTTAATATCTTCGTGGGAAAGTGCTTATATGTACAGAAGAAGTACGTAATTGTTTTATTGTTTTTAAAGTCAATAAAAAAAAGTTACATTTCAGACATACGTTACCCTTGCCCCATAGTATCTCTTTATAACAATAGGATATAAGATACTGGGCGATAGACATATAGGCTCATACTCTCTGTTTTCTGAAATTCTTTCAACAAAATATATATGGAAAGATACCTAAATATCTATCTATATCTATGATACATGCAGAAACATAGGTACATTTGTTGTAGAAAAAAGAAAACATTTGAGGAAGAGATGAAATACTAAATTGACTTTATATATCAAAATTCAAAAATGAAACAAAAATATAAAACATTTAATTAAGATGGGGCGCCTGGGTGGCGCAGTCGGTTAAGCGTCCGACTTCAGCCAGGTCACGATCTCGCGGTCCGTGAGTTCGAGCCCCGCGTCGGGCTCTGGGCTGATGGCTCAGAGCCTGGAGCCTGTTTCCGATTCTGTGTCTCCCTCTCTCTCTGCCCCTCCCCCGTTCATGCTCTGTCTCTCTCTGTCCCAAAAATAAAGAAACGTTGAAAAAAAAAATTAAAAAAAAAAAACATTTAATTAAGAAATCTTTCTAATTCAGAATGTCATTGTGCTACATTTTTTGTTACTATTTGCATTAATGAGACTGTGATGTCCTTAAATTTAATTGTCTCATGGGATGAAATGCCTCTGTATGTAGGAAAAGCAAATTTTATGAATTATAGCAAAGTCATTTAATATGCATCAAATTATTATAGAAGTACTATTTTTATTTTTCAAATAGCTTTTTATTCCCATAACTGGCAAGATATAATAAAACAATAATATGCAAATCTGTCCGGAAACTCAGCGGATTGCTTCAAAGTAAAAGTCGTGGACCTCTAACACAGAAAGGGGCAAAGATTAAGTGTATTGAAAATAGTTTTGTGTAACAAGGATTTTAATTCCCAGCCAGTTGTTAACAGAAGCTTAGGCCATTCACCTACTGAGTGATGGCCTCTCCTTCCTGCTTGATAAAAACAGATGTCATTAAAGATTTGAAGAATGCCACTGAATAACAAAATAATACTACACTTTGCATGTAAAAAGAGTTCATTTGCAAATAGATCATCTCCTTACAATTTCATGCCTGAGAAGTTAAAAATAAAATAACAGAAACTATTTACCTCTTCTTGAGAAAGGCTAGGATAAATGAAAATATCTTAAGCATATACTTTTTTTGGTACTTTCTCTAAGTGTTAATTTCAAAGATGCAAGGAAATATACAGAATTTTATCTACTCCAAGTAATCAGATTATGGAGAGCTATAAATGTTTATTACTTTCTGCCAGCAGGAGATGCTATTTTCAAGATAAAAATTAAACAAAAATACATATTTCCCTTACCAGAGAAAAGAATGAACTTTAAATGTAAAATGTAGCTTAGGTTGTTAAAGGTAAATCAATGGCCAAAATAATATGCTTCTCTTCATGCATTATATTAAAAATATAGAGAGAGTTTTAAAAAATATAGAAACTGAACATTCAAACATTGTTTTATGTTACATGTTTCACAATAATTCATGAAAAGAGCAGATAATAGTTATTTTTCATTAAGCTCTATTAGAATTTTATCTCTTACTGGACTATTTCAGTTTTTTTGAGAACTTAAATGGATATTTAAAAATACTATTTCCTTTGACACTATTTTTAAATAATATTAAATCTGTAGTAAAATTAAAGCTGACTTTTCTATTAATAGCTATGTCAACAAAAACATTTTACTTACTGGTGTTTTAAAAAACAAAATATTTACGTATAATTTTACTTTCTCCTGAAAAGAAATTCCATTTTAAAAATTCATGGTAATTTTAATGATATAATCACATTGTATCGAAGCAAACTGGACAATATCATATCTTGTTATTGTACAAGAACACTGTTAATTATCACCCATTAATAATGCTTGATGCAACAAGATATTATTGTTAGCATAGGTAATTGTAGCACTCTATAAACACAGGCATATAAAAGTAGGATTTCTCTAAGAATATAAATTAGCAACAAATGTGATTTAACATTTAATTTTTTGTTTATTTGTTTATTTTTGAGAGAGAGGGAGCAGGGGAGGTGCAGAGAGAGAGGAAGGAGAGAAAATCCCAAGCAGGCTTTGTCCTGTCATCCCAGAGTTCTATGTGGGGCTCAGACTCCAGAACCATGAGATCATGACCTGAGCTAAAGTAGGAAGCTTAACCAACTGAGTTCGAGCCCCATGTCAGGCTCTGTGCTGACAGCTCAGAGCCTGGAGCCTGCTTCAGATTCTGTGTCTCCCTCTCTCTGACCCTCCCCTGTTCATGCTCTGTTGCTCTCTGTCTCAAAAGTAAATAAATGTTAAAAAATTTAAAAAAAAAATAAAAAAGCAGATTTTGATTATGCTCTGGGAAGCTCTCACTGAAGCCAAGCATCTCCAGCAGTAAATCACCTAGCTGCTACAGCAGTGCTCTGCTTTAAGCATTGTATACTTAAAATACTTCCTGACTGTGTACTACTGAGGTATTTATCAATATCCTACTCAATTTATGTATTAACTTAGTTAGAATTCACATTTATTATTGTCTTTTAAATTTTACCACTTGCTGTTTATTGAAGTTGTTCAGAGTCAAGTTATTCCACATTAAAGAAAATTTGCCAGCACGGGGTGGCTCATTCACTTTGGCTCAGGTCATGGTTCATGGATCTCGCGGTTCATGGGTTCGCGCTGCATCAGGTTCTGTGCTGGCAGCTCAGAGCCCCGAGCCTGCTTCAGTTTCTGTGATTCCCTCCCTCTCTGCCCGCCCACCCCTCACCTGCACTCTGCCTCTGTGTCTCTCAAAAATAATAAAAACATAAAAAAATTAATGAAAATACATTTAATAAATTAAAAAAAAAGAAAATGTTGATGCCCTTTTGGAAAGTTGTATGAAATACAAGTATCATACTTTCTTGGAAATCTTAGCTAAAGTTTCTCTTTTTTTAATTAAAAAAAAATTTTTTTTAAACGTTTATTCATTCTTGAGAGACAGAGAAGGACAGAATATGAGTGGGGAAGGGGCAGAGAGGGAGACACAGAATCCGAAGCAGGCTCCAGGCTCTGAGCTGTCAGCACAGAGCCCGATGTGGGGCTCGAACCCACGAACCGCAAGATCGTGACCTGAGTGGAAGTCGGACGCTTAACCGACTGAGCCACCCAGGCGCCCCTGTGAGCAAAAGTTTCTATAGGAATTTAGCCACATCACATTCTTAACACATGTGTGGTATGCATTTTTTTACTTGTTTGTTTCTTTGAAGCTTTTTCTTTTTTTCTTTTTAATATAATTTATTGGCAATTTAGCTAACATCCAGTGTATACATTGTTCTCTCAGCTGTGGGAGTAGATTTCCATGATTTATCACTAACATACAACACCCAGTACTCAAAATGTTGTTTTCCTATATAATAACAATGCATATCTTTCTATTTTTCAACTACACTTTTTGACTTTCTGTGGTATTTTTTTTATTTGACTTACAAACAAAATGCACATATTTAATGCATTTTAATATGTTACATGTATTTTAAAATACTTTCCTATTTGATGACTCTGGACATATGCAAATAACCTGAGATACCATTACTACAATCAAGAAATAAATATATAATACCTCCCAAAGTTTCATCATGTCCCTTTGTTGTTGTTTTGTTTTTCTGTTTATATATTGGAACACTTATTCTGAAAATATCCATACAGTTCAAAGTGATCTATAGATTCAATGCTATCTCCATCAAAATCCCAATGGCATTTTTTTTGCAAAAATAGAAAAAAAACCTAAAATTTATATGGAACTACATAACACTGAGAATACTCAAGAGATCTTAAGAAAGAACAAAGCTGGTGGCATTATACTTCCTGATTTCAAAACATATTACAAAGCTACAGAAATTAAAACAGTATGATATATAGGCGAAAGGAACAAAATAGTTCATAAATCAACCAACATGTATACAGCCAAGTGATCTTTGATAAGGATGCCAAGAATATGCAACAGAGAAAGGATTGTTTCTTTTACAAAGAGTGCTGGGAAAACTAGAAGTCCACGTGGAAGGAAGGAAGGAAGGAAGGAAGGAAGGAAGGAAGGAAGGAAGGAAAGAAGGAAGGGAGAAAGGGAGGGAGGGAGGGAGGAAGGAAAAGAAAAAAAGAAAAAGAAAGGGAGGGAGAGAGAGAGGGTGGCAGGGAGAGAGAGAGAGAGAAAGAAAGAGAAAAGGAAAAGAAATTGGATCCCTACTTTACACCATACACAAATATCAAATCAAAATGGATTAAAGACTTAAATGTAAGACCTAAAACTGTAAAACCTGTAGAAAACAACCTAAAAGAGAGGTCTTGACAATGATTTCTTAGACATGACACCAAAGGCACAGGCAGTAAAAGCAAAAATAGACAAGTAAAAATGCTTCCACAAAGCAAAGGAAACAATTGACAGAATGATCTATGGGAGAAAATATTTGCAAGCCGTTTATCTGATAAGGAGTTAACATTATACATGTGTATTATATTTAATTGGGTTACTCCAACAGATCAATAACAAAAAAATAAATAAATAAAATGAGTAACCCAATTAAAACATGGGTAAAGGACATGATCTGACATATCTCCAAAAGAGTTGTTTAATGGGTATAAAACTTCAGTTATGCTAGATGAGTAATTTCCTAGAGATTTGTAGTTTAATGTGCCTATAGTTAATGTGCCTATAGTTATAGTTTGGTTTTGTTTTTGTTTTTTTTTTTTGGTTAGGAGAGCAAATCTAATGTTAAGTTGTTCTTACCTAAAAAAAAAAAAAAAAAAGAAAAGAAAAGAAAAAAGGAAAAAAAAAAGAAAGACACAAGGAAACTTTGGGGATTATAGATTTCTAGTGTTTAGACTTCTTGTTTTGTTGTTACACAGTGGTTTTAATTTTTTTTATTCATTTAAAAAAATTAATGTTTATTTTTAAGAGAGAGAGAGGAGGTAGAGCACAAGTGGAGTTGGGACAGAGAGAGAAGGAGTCACAGAATCCAATGCAGGGTCCAGGTTCTGAACTGTCAGCATAGAGCCAGATGCAAAACTTGAACCCACAAACTGTGAGATCATAACCTGAACCAAAGACACCTAACCAACTGAGCCACCCAGGACCCCATGTTCTTTTTATTCTTATTTTTTAAGTTTGTATTGAAGTATAGTTGAGGTATAAAATATTAGTTTCAGGTGTACAACATAGTGATTTGACAATTACACAGTTGCTGTCTGCCACCATACAAAGTTATTACAGTGTTATTGGCTATATTTCCCTATGTTCTCATTTCTATGACTTATTTTATAATGGGAATTTTGTACATGTAATCCCTTTTACCTATTCAGCTCACCCTTCCATCCCCCTTCCCTCTAGAAACCATCAATTTGTTCTCTGTATTTATGAGTCTATTTCTATTTTGTTTATTCTCTAGGTCCATCTCTCCTTTTTTTCCCTCCGTTTGTTTGTTTTCTTAAATTCCACATATGAGAGAAATCATACTATAACTTTTTTGTCCCTTTATCTACCATGGACATATCTTTCCTTATCTTGTATGGAAGATTGTTTGTTCTTGTTTCTATATCTTGACTTTTGTAAATAATGCTGCCACAAACATAGGGATATATATATATATATATATATACACACACACACACACACATAATTTGAAAATTATATATATACATATATAATTTGAAAATTAGTGTTTTTGTTTTCTTCAGGTAAATATTCAGAAGTTGAAAAAATGTGTTGTATAGTATTTCCAATTTTAATTTTTTGAGGAGCCTCCTTACTGTTTTCAGTAATGGCTGAATCACGCATAGGTTTAAAAGACACATGATGAGGCACAAAAAACATCTGATTATACTGAATACACTGAGATTGTGGGAACAGTAAACACGAAACTTGTGAGTCACTGGAATTATAGTAAAGGAGGCCACTCCTATTTCTACCCTCAATTTCTAGATCCTTCTGTAGCTCTTTGGGCCACAACAATTTACATTAGCTGTTCAAAGTCAGAGCCCTCAAATTACAGTGTCTGTTCCATGGCTGGCTTCTTACTTGATCCATTAATAGCTAACTTTAATGTTTTATGAAGCTATTCTAAGGCAGTGAGGGATATTATAGGACCAGTGGTTCCAAATGTCACACCTCCATTACGTAAAATGCTAAATTCCAAATTCCATGTTTTTTAAAAAAAATTTTTTTTCAACGTTTATTTATTTTTGGGACAGAGAGAGACAGAGCATGAACGGGGGAGGGGCAGAGAGAGAGGGAGACACAGAACCGGAAACAGGCTCCAGGCTCTGAGCCATCAGCCCAGAGCCCGACGAGGGGCTCGAACTCACGGACCGCGAGATCGTGACCTGGCTGAAGTCGGATGCTTAACCGACTGCGCCACCCAGGCGCCCCACCAAATTCCATGTTTATACATCAGATGCCCTGACAACTATTGGGTAGTGATGCTACCTGAAACATAGTGAGTAGGGGAGGCAAATGAATGATAACTGATGGCAATTTCACATAAATATGAATGGTTTTCCTCCCCTGGGTGAAAAAATTGCAGTGTATTAAACATGACATCAAGTGGCTTAAATGGTCTTCATCTGGGATGAAGGACCCAGCTCGGTTTCCATTACTGAAAGATCAGACATTTTTTGGTCCCAACCTCGGTTGTCTTGATTGTAGCACCATGGCTACCCTGTTATTTATTCCATTATGGTGGCTGTAGGCAGAATTTCTCTGGCTTCCATTGCTCATGTCATCCTGTCCGCTCAGTTTCTTAGTACCTCCTCTATACTCTCATGGGTATTGACATACATAAGACAAAGAGTTTCACACATAGTCAATACTCACATGACTCCATTTGTATGCTTCTTTCCCACACCGCTTAGTCCCTAACTTACCTCATTCCACCCTTCAGGCTCTGGATCGACTAGCCATATATATCCTTATTTTAAGCCAATATTCTCTCCACAGAAAGGAAACATGCAAGAGTACTGCTCAAAACTCTTTTGACTAAGAAGTTTTCACCATTCACTACTAGAGTCCTCCTTGAATGAAGCTTCAGCATGACAGTAGTGAATTTTTGGATTAACATATCATGTTGAACTATTTATAAACCAATCCCAAAATTTGTCTTGTCATTTGGTCCTAGGGAAACATCTGTAATGTCTTGTAGTTGAGAGGGATATTTCAGTGCAACAGAGATAGATAAATTGTAGACTAGGGCTATACTTAACACTTAGGTTAAACCCACTTGGTTGTGATAAATTAAAATTTGTATTATATTTATATATTGCTGGATGTAATTAGCTAACATGTTGGAGAATTTTAGTCTGTAGAATTCCTTTTCTGTCAAATTTTTGTCTACTTTTGGTGTCAGAGTAATAATATCAGCTTCATACAGTATCTTAAGGAGTGTTCTGTGATCTTTCAAATTTTGGACAGGTTGTGTAGAATTGTTACTGTTTTTTCCTCAAATGTATGATAGCAGTTATAGGGGTCTGATTTTTCTTTCTTGGGAAGGCTTTAAATATAAATTCAATTTCTTTACAAGATAGAGGACAGTTTATCCTTTTAATTTCTTTTTGAGTGAGCTAGCTATGAGTGAGCCTGATATGGCTATCAGGTTGGCCATTTCCTCTAAGTTTTTTGTCATGCGATTTGTATTGCAACCTTATCCTTGGGGTCTTAATGTTCTGCTTTTGCTGTTGTTGTTTTGATACTTCCAACGTGTGCCTTCTTTTTGTAGTCAGGTTTATCAATGTTTTTGATATTTTTAAACACAAAGATTTTGCTTCATTTATATTTTTCAGTTGTCAATTTTATTGATTTCTGCTCTTTAATATTTTCTTCCTTATACTTGTCTTAGATTTTTTATTAATTTTTAAATTTCTTAAGTGGGAAGCTTAAACCAAACCAATGTTTTATCTTTATTTTTTGCTCAAACAAATATTTAATGGCATAAATATTCCTCTAAACACTGCTTTAGCTGTATTATCAAAATTTTCATATGTATTTTTATCTTATTAAATTAAAATATTTTCAAATTTTCTTGTGATTTCCTTTTTGATTGAGTCATTCATTGTTTTTTTTTTTAATTTCCGAATATTATGAGTAACTTTTATCTAACCTCTTTTTTGTTAATTTTTCAGTTAAGTCCATTAGTAGCCTAGAACATACATTCAATAATTCCAACTCTTAAATTTGTGAAGGTTTGTTTTACATAGGAGAATATAGTCTTATCTTAGGAAACACAAACATACCACTGAAGAAATATTTACTGTGCTCTTACTGGGCTTTCTAAATGTCAATTACATTGGGGTGCCTGGGTGGCTCAGTTGGTTAGGCATCTGACTTTGGCTCAGGTCATGATCTCTCAGTCCATGAGTTCAAGCCCCATGTCAGGCTCTCTGCTGACAGCTCAGAGCCTGGAGCCTGTTTCGGATTCTGTGTCTCTCTCTCTCTCTCTGACCCTCCTCTGTTCATGCTGTCTCTCTCTGTCTCAAAAATAAATAAACGTTCTAAATGTCAATTACATCAAGTTGGTTGATACTAATTTTCATATTTTCTGTATCATTGCAGGTTATCTGAAGCTCTGTTGTTAAATCATACACATTTAGGGTTGTTATGGTTTGTTAAATAATTTATATCTTTATCATCATCTACTGTTCTTCATCTTTGGGAATATTTCTGTGCTGAAGCCCATTTAATCTGATGTTAGTATAACTATTTCCATTTTCTCTGGATCACTGTTTTCTTTGGATGTAATTTTCCAACTTTTTACACTAACCCCTTTATATTTGAAGTATGTGTTGTGTTGTGCGTGTATAGACACTCGTAGTTAGGCTTTGCTTCTTTATTTTCTAATCTGATTTTTGTGTTTTAACAGGTTTTCATAATCTATTACACTTATTTTAATGCAGATGTGGTTGTATTAAAGTCTACCATCTTGCAGCTGTTTTCTATCTGTTCCATCAGTTCATCGTTAGGTTTTCATTACCCACTTTTAACTGTTAGCATTTTATTTTAACTCCCATAATCTTATTCTTTTTAAAAGTTTTTAGTGGTTTCTTTGATATTTACTTCTTTATTAATCACAGTCTGCCATCATATGACCTTATATCACCACTTCATTATAATTTAAGCCATTTACAACATAATCTTAATTCTTTCTTTACAACATTTGTAGTATTCTTCATACACATTTTAATTATACTTGTGCTATAAATACACACCAAAACATGACTATTTTACTCTAGAGAGTGAATTGTCTTTCCATGTATTGAAAATGAAGAAAAAAAAAGGAAATTTGTAGTTACTTCCCATCATTCCACTTCTAACACTCGTTAATTTCTTTGCACAGATCCAAGTTTGTCTCTTATACAATTTTTACTGCTTAAGAACCTTCTCTAGTATTTCCAGTAGTCCAAGTCAGCTGGCAACATATTCCTGCGTGTATCATAGGTAAATGAAAAATCTACTATAACCTTTCAATTCATCTGTATGTAATGTGTTTCTTTTCTATGTGTGTCATAAAGATTTTCTCTTTTACTTGGATTGTGAGAGGTTACATATGATATGCCTAGATATGCTTATGTATTTTGTTTGGTTTGTTTTTTCAATCCTGTTTGCAGTTATCTGAGCTTCTGGTTTTGTGAGTCTTTCTGCTATTAATTTTGTAAAAAGCCATCTATTTGTACAAACATTTTGTCCTTTTCTTTCTCTTATTCTGAGATTTCAATTATAGATATTATATATAATTATGTGTATATAATTATATTTATTCAATTATATATATTAGACGTTTTGAGTCCATTGATTTCCTGCTTCTTTCTGTATTTTTTTCTAGCATTCCCACTTGGTTATTTGTTATCATTTTCTTCTTTATTAAAATTACTTATCTGACCTTGAAAAGTCCACCTTTTCCACTAGAGCACTTAACATGTAAATCATAGTTATTTTTAAGTCTTAAACTGCAGCTGACATTTTCCAAGGTCATCTGGGATGGATGGATGGATGGAGATGTGTGTGTGTGTGTGTGTGTGTGTGTGTGTGTGTGTGTGTGTATCTCCACAACCTTACAGAAAAACTAAAATGCATATTCAAAATTAGTTTTGACCATTATGGTTACACGAAAATTAAAGCAGTATATTAATAATGTAATCTTGCAGCAGCTAGGTACAAATAAGTTTCAATTAGCCCAAACACTCTAATTTATGTAAATCAAAGGAAGATTATATATAACAAATAATTTGGTGGCCACCATATATCTACTTAATTTCATTTTAAATTGACAGGGGTGTCATTTATCAACTTGTGGAGGGTATAATAAAACATGCCAGCAAACAGAATTGGTCTGAAATTCGTTAATATCATTTTTGCCTTCTAGTTATGGATTATAAATTAGAAACTTAAAGAATTAAATGCAAAAAATCAAATGTGTTTTATTGGATTGTAAGTCGTGATTTAAACCAGTTGCTAGTAATATATTCTCCACACATGTAAAATTTTCTTACTTGATTGGGGAAAATGAATTGCTCCCGATTTAGGAATCAGATTTTCTTCAGAAGGATATGACCCTCATGGCAGTAATTCTTCTCTATTACCAGAGAAATGCTCTGGCAGGGGGTATGTTTGCAATTCCATTTTTATCACTCAAAATACTAAGTGTTATCTTTAAACATGACATTTAAGCTCAACTATTATATTTTCTTTTTTACACAAAATAGAAAAGATTAAGATGAAACTTTTTATTCTATACCATATTTTCCATCTAGTATATATGACCAGTGAAATTTGGAAGCAGTCGCACATTAATAATGTTCTGTTTTGAATTTTAAAGCAAAATCTTTGAGTGGTTTTTGGATTTGTCTTAAAGGTCATCTAGCAGTATCCAGGGAGCTTAATATGCCAGAGCCAAATATTTGATTTTAATGTAGTCCTTTGCAAGTGACCATAAGTCAATTGGCAATTGACCATACTACTTACCCTTTCTAGTTTTTACCTTTTTCTCTGGGAGAAAGAAATGGATTTTATTATGGTAATTAAGTCTTTGTTAAGCATCTAAAAGGCTATATGAAATATGTATATCTTAGCCTTTATATTAAATTGCTATAATATTCACTGATTATTACTTTTAATTTTAGTGAATTAAAATGCAACTCACAGTGCAAGAAAACACTAATACTGTCATTTCAAAATAGGATTTGTCAAATTATGTGGAGTCTTCTTCCCTATTTAGTGACAGTCCTTTCGATGAACATGTAAAATTCTATTTTTACTACCAATGAAGCTCTAAATATAAATGAGGACGATGCATTTGCATACTGTTAAAAGCCTACATATGACCAATGGTGGTTGAATATCACCTCAAATTTCATTGTCTTATCCAACACAGGGATTTAGAATAAGATTGATAAAATTAAAATATATGACAACTTGATCATAAATCTTAACATAAATTTTGTAACTATTCTTAGCAAAGTTTCATTAAGAACATAATACTTAGGAAGTGAAAAAAATTCTAAAAATGATAAAACTATGATGAGGAAGTATCCAAGAGTAAAAAAAAATTAAATGATTCAAAGACAAATATGAGGAATTTTCCTGCTGTAAATATTTTGCAGCATTATTCCTGTTTCTAAATCTTAAATAATGGCCCTTTGGGAGTAGTAATAATAATAATAATAATGCCATTCGTTTTAGCTAGCACTTATTATTGTATTTGTTATATATAACTTACTGACATGGCCCCTCATCCTCTCATCTCTGAAAGACAGAAATTTAATTTTGAATCTATTTTATAGGTAGAAAAGAGAAGTCCAAGGGATAAACAACTTCCTCAAGATCAGTCATTAAGGATCTAAACAAATGATCTTTTTTTCACAGCATTGCATTTAATTTTAAAATTGGAAGATAGGTAATGGGGAAAAAATATATTCCTTAGCTTAAACAATTAAAATTTCACTTCCACCCCACATTAAATGTATCATCATTTTTCTTGTTTTACAAACCAGTAAGTTTGAAGGAGTCCCTGACTTTTTATTTACCTCCTTGTTCAAATTCTCTATTACCAAGCAGGTTTTTTTTTTCTCCCCTTGAAATATCCTTTACATCTGTCCTTTTCTTATTTATTTACATCACACCAATTCTTATCCCCATCTCAAAAACACCATCATAGTCTCTCTTTGCCTCTAGCTTCAAATTCATACTCCTGCCAGCTAAGTCCTAAAACATCACGTTCATCGATGACAGATGACACCCATGATCAAATAATGAGGAAATCTCCACAGTTCCTGCTACAGTTTAGACCTTTATCATTATGTCTCTCACACAAACTAATGAAATTATTCTCATTAACTCCAAAATTGCTCCTTTCTAATATCCTAGCCTCCCTGTTTCCATAGTAACCTGAATGAAAGGCAAATTTCACTATGGTTTTTCTTTATACCAATACCAGTGATCAGTGACTTCTAGATATTAAAGGTAGATTCTGACTCTTTTGCATGTGCAGAAGACATGTTGGACCTTTCACAATTGTTATTTTTCCCTAAGACTGATTTGCCATTTTCTAATATTATATGTTGTTTCTGACCTCTGTGCATTATCACATGGTGATCTCTTGACCAGAAATCTTTTACACTATCGTTTTTCCACTTGTACTTCCTTTCTTTCCTCTTTGCTTTATTTTACTATACATCTCATTTTTCAGGGTTTAGCTAAGACATGTCTACTAAATTAAGCATTTTCCTGTTCTATTCTCATGACCCAGATTGGGTTGACTATATATATATATACACATATATATGTGTATATATGTGTATATACATATACACATGTATATATATATACATATATATGTGTATATACATATACACATGTATATATATACATATACATGTGTATATATGTGTATATACATATACACATGTATATGTATATATATATGTATATAGTCAACCCAATCCGGGTCATGAGATACATATATATTGGTATTGAGGTAAAATTTATTGAAAACAAGTATAACCATCTTAATGGGTAAAATTAGTGACATTTAATACATTCACAATGTTCTTCAGTCATCCCTTATGTCAACTTTGAGAATAGTTTCATCAATCCCTTAAAAAAGGTTTGTACATGTTAAGCTTGAACAATTGGTATCAAATCTCAGAATCTGTTGCCAAACCCGAGGTTGTGAAGATTTTCTCTTATGTTTCTTCTAAGAATTTTGCCATTTTACCCTGTACATTTAGGTCTTTGATCCATTTTGAGTTAAATGTGGTATATGCTGTGAGATAGGGGTCCAATTCAGTGGATATTCAATTGTCCCAGCACAATTTGTTGGAGAGACTATTTTTAACTCAGTGAATGGTTGTAGAACCATTGCTGAATTGGCCATAAATGTATGGATATTTTTATGGATTCCCAATTCTATTCTATCGGTCTATATGCCTATTTTATGCCAGTAACACATGCTTCTGATAACTATAACTTTGTGGTAAATTTTGAAATCTGAAAGTATGAGTCCTCCCACTTTTTCTTCTTTTTCTAGATAGTTTTGTTTTAGAAGCCTCCTGCAATTCCATGTAAGTGTGAGAATTAGCTTTTCCATTTCTGAAAAGAAAAAAGCTGTTGAAACTTTAATAGGGATTTGTACCGGGTACTGTTGCTACCTTAACAGTATTAAGTCTTTCAATCCATGGCTTTTGTTTACTCAAATCTTCTTTAATTTCTTTCAGCAATATTTTGCACCTTTAAGTGTATGAATGCTTCACTACTCTGGTTAAATTTAGTCCTAAGTATTTTAGTTTTGCAGACGTTACTGTGAATAGAATCATTTTATTAATTTCCTTTTTTGGATTGTCTCTGGCTTGGGTACAGAAATAACAACTAATATTTGGGCGATGATCATGTTTCTTATACTTAACTGAATTTTCTTATTAGCTCTTTTTGTGGATTCTTAGGATTTCATACATATCAAATTATGTTATCTGCAATTGATTTTACTTTCTCCTTTCTAATTTTGACTCCTTTTATCTCTTTTTCCTGCTGAATTTCTCAGGCCAGAACTGCAGTTACAATGGTGAATAGAAGTGGTGAAAGGGGTTGTTCTTATCTTCTTCCTGATCTTAGTAAATCTTTCAGTTTTCAATACAGAGAAATAGCAGATATAGGCTTTCCATAAATGCCCTCTGTCAGGGAAGAATTTTCCTTCTATTCCAAGTTTGTTGAATGCTTATATTATGAATGCATTTGCATTTTTTCAAACGACTTTTCTGCATCAATTGATATAATTGTTGTGATGGTTAATTTTTGGTGTTACTTTGATTCAGCTAAACAATGCCCACATAGGTGGTAAACATTATTCCTGGATGTGTCTGGCAGTGTGTCTCTGGAAGAAATTAGCATTTGAATCAATGGACTGAGTAAAGAATATCACCACCTTCTAAAAGTGGGTATTTTTCAATCTGTTGAGGTCCTGATGGAACAAAAAGGTGAGGAGAAGGATGAATTCACTCATTCTTGAGCTGAGACATCCTTCTTGTCCTGTCCTCAGACATTGGCACTCCTAATTCTTGGGTATTCAGATTCAGACTAGTGCTTGCATTATGGGCTCCATATCACCCCCCAATTATCAGGCCTTCAGATTCCGACTAATTATACCACTCCCTTCCTAGGTTCTGCAGCTTGACGGCAGATCGTGGGACTTCTTGGCCTCCATAACTATGTGAGTCAGTTCTTATAATTAATCTCATGTATATTCTTTTGCTTCTGTTTTCCAAAGAAATCTAAGACAATCATGTTGCATGTTTTATTGTTTTTTTCCCCTTTATTCTATTAATGTGATGTATTACATTGGTTGATTTTTGTATGTTGAACCACCCTGGCATTCTTGGGATAAAATCTCACTAGGACAAGATATATAATAATTTTAAGATGACGGTAACTTTGGTTTGTTAGTGCTTTATTGAGGATGTTTATAATTACATTTATTAGTATTATTTGTGGTTTTCTCGTGACGTTTTTCTGGCAGTGATTTCTGGTTTCGTTACATGCTGGTCATGAGACAAAATAATTTGCGTGATTTCTGTCTGTTTATATTGATTGAGAATTGTGTTGTGATCTAACATATGGTCTATCTTAGAGAATACTGAAGTACCCAATTGTTATCATCAAACTATTTCTTCTTTTAAGTGTATCAATTTTTTTTAACGTTTATTTATTTTTGAGACAGAGAGAGACAGAGCATGAACGGGGGAGGGTCAGAGAGAGGGAGACACAGAATCTGAAACAGGCTCCAGGCTCTGAGCTGTCAGCACAGAGCCCGACGAGGAGCTTGAACTCACGGACTGCGAGATCATGACCTGAGCCAAAGTCTGACGCTTAACCGACTGAGCCACCCAGGCGCCCCTTAAGTGTATCAATTTTTACTTAATATGTTTTGGGACTGTTATTTAGTACACATATGTTTATAATTATTTTATCTTCTTAATGAATTGATCCTTTTATCACTATATATTATTCTTCTTTGTCTCTTAAAGAAGATTCTGACATAGAATATTGCCAGACATAGAATTCTTGGTTGATAATTTTTAGTCTTTCAAGACTTCAAATATGTTCTCCCGCTATCTCTAGCCTCTGTGATTTCTGCTGAAATATTTGCTGTTCATCTCTTTAAGGATCTATTATATGTGACTACTCCCTCCCTTTAGCTGGGTTCACAATTGTCTTTTTACACTGTTGGTGGTTGGGCTTTTTGTTGCTGTCATTGGAATATCTGCACTCTTTATCGCATACAGTCTCTGAAGTTTCTGTTCCTGTAGCTTAGGGTCAGCTAGTGTTTTGACAGGCACTTCCTTTGACAACTGGAGTCAAAATAAAATAGAAAATGATAGACAAAGAAAGAAAAGGAAAATGAGAAAAACAGTCTCTCAGTATTTGTGACGTGGCTCTGAGATGGGCACTCCTTCAATGCTTAGCCAGACCACGTAAAATGGCCTCAGGCTGATTGCTTTCACTGAGCTTAACGTTCAACCAGAGGTGAAAGCTTAAGGACAACTCAGGTCTCTCTGAGTGTCTGTATTCTTCCCAGGACATATGCATGATTTCCAAATTCTCTGGTATACATCATGTCTTCAATATCCTAATTGCCTAAAGAAACTCTCTCTCAACTTTGTCCTCTAAGACTCTGGGCATGGTTATTGTTTGCCTCAACTGTGAACTTCTGCCCAGATTGCAGTGATTTGTTTATTTATGTTACCATGTTTTTGAGGAATGAGGAATAACCATTGTTCTCTCCTAAGAAAGTTCTAGGTAGGTAAAACAGTATGGCCCCAGACAAACACAGACACAAGTTTTTGAGAATACGATCTTCTCTGTTCTATCTGGAACCAAGGACCAAGGGCCCCCACTAGCAACATGAGCCGCTGCTGCTTTGATTCCGATCAAGTAAGGGTAGACGGTAGAGCTAGGACAAGTAAAAATGCTGTAAAGCTTTCCAACCATTTTAAAATAGGCTTTTTCTTCATTTAGCATTTACTCTCTTGCCATAAATCTTTTATTTTTTTTTTCAGATTTCTGACAAAGTTGGTTCTGACAATTTTGACTTGATATCTCAGTTTGAAGAACATGACCTTGGAGCTGCCTGGTCGACCATTCCCATTCATGACCATTTCTATTGACCATTTTTGATTGTGTGCCAACTTTTCCTGAATCATTTGTCATTTTACCTTTAACCTAGGCCTAAATATATTCATTCACACATCAGTATTCCACTACCTTCTTAAATTTAGGGACTATCCCAAACCTGACATATGCTTACCTAAGACCATCCTAACATGACATATCGTGGGTGGTCATGGATATTTAGTAAATGAATAAATTGAATTTTAGTAAATTCAATAAATTTACTAAATTGAATTTTAGTAAATTCATCCTATGTGATTTTGTGCGTTCTGCTCAAATGATCTCTTTTATCGTCTATTTCCTTGACAATATTATTTGAATGTCAGATGACCACCTGGATCATCCGTATGTTTGTTTCTATTATTTATTTGGTCTATTTTTTTTAAAATCTATGTGTGTGTGACATATAGTTGACTATAACAAACAAAAAGGCTAAATATATTTTATCATATATAAATTTATCATTTAATCAGGATATAACAAATGGCAATATCATATTCAGAGTTTGAAATCAAATAAATTTGGTGACTAAAAGAATTTTATCATGGATTATGAAGCTAGTAAAGTTGCATTCATCAGATTGTAGACACAGCCAAAAATATGTTTCACAATTTGTATCCCTTGGATTATAGCTCTAATCACTAAGCCATAATCTCTGTGAAGACAAATATTTTTTATGCTGAAATAGCAGCAATAGGCTTTCAAAAATTCAAAAATTAAAATTGAACAACATACTTTATGATTGAAATTTTGTATTTTGATCAGTGTTTGGATTCGATTTAATTTTTTGGAAAAATAGAATAGTTTTAAATATAGAAATTTAACTTACCTTAACGATAATGGATTTATTAGCAGCATCTGTTTTTATACACTATTTAAAGAACTTAAGAAAAAAGGACTACATTGTAAAAACAGATGCTGCTAGAAATATTTTGATTTTCATACTCCAAAATGTTTTTAGGTCTAGCAAATTATTTTATGAATATTGTCACTTGTTCTTCTCAGTTTCAAATCAAATCACGTAATCATTTGCAAGATATTACAGCAGCAGTAGCTATAATATATAAGGAAGTTTTTTTTATTCCTTATTATATATTTACTACGTATGATTTCGTATATTTACATTTATATGATATTTATACATTCAATTATTCAAATATTTTGTTTTATCATTTAATTTGAACACTAGCTAAATGGTACATTTCTTAACTTCAGATTTCATGTAGATCTTGCAAACTTACCTAAAAGCAATAACAAAATCTTTATTAATGTCACAGAACAACGTGTGGGTTTTTATGGTTTCTGAATTATATCATTGGTATGATCACTAACTTACCAGTAAGCTATTTTCGAATTTTAAGAATTATATGACTAATTAGTAAAAAGAAGGTAATTTTAATTCTATGTAAAATAAAATTAAGCTTAAATCTTAATTGTTTTGGCTCTAATATAACTATGAAAACAATAGGTGTAATAGAAGGAAGAAATAAAAAAGAGAAAACTCAACTATTGAGCTTTTAGAAACTAATTAATTATATAGATACAGACATAGATATATGGATAGATAATTAAAGACAATTTTTGTTGCTGTTGCTCAATGTTCCCATAGGAGACATATTTACATTTATTATACTTCAGAATTAACATGCAAACACAGATACACATGCACACATAGACACATGTACACATCCCCGATACTCTAATTCTATACCCCAGAATTTTAAAAATTATTTCCTGAACGGAAAATTATAAAAGGTCAGTGTAAACATTCAAGAAGGTTATACAACAAACAGAACAACAATTCCCCTGCATATTATGGTGTATCTTACACAAACAACACTTCTCTAATAACGAGTAGCTAATCTAAATAAGACAAAAAAAATTCTATATAAAAGCATTAGAGAGCTTCCAAGGTTAGTAGGCTTTAAAGAGTCAATATTCTAGGTAGAAAAAATGTAGTCATTAAGGGGAACTTCATATTCCAAGGCTGTAATTTGTAAGCAGTCTACATTGAGCGACTGGTGAACAAAGATTTAGCAGTCTCTTAGGATTGAAGAGGTAGAAATTGTATTTCTGTGATACCAAGTCACCTAGGGATGGAAGGGTCAAGATCTAAGTGAAAAGGAAAATACAGGAAACAGGTTACTAAGATTAAAGCTCTCTTTCAAGGTCATAAGCCAATGAGAAGCAGCAACCCAGAGTCTGAGAACCTAAATGGTGTTTAGCGATCTCAGCGCTGGTGCGTGAAAACGAACAGAGTAGAATTACATTCCACCACGAGGATGACCAATTTAACTCTTTAGGATCTTAGCTGGAATTATAAAAGAGACATCCTAGGAACAATTGTGAATCAGCTTTGGATCAGGCATCAATAACTGAAATCTCACCCCATTTCATCCCAAATTCTGATTGATGGAGATCGGCTTCCAAAATAACTGCTTGGTAGGTGTTTGAAGCCTTTGAAGATTTTCACACAAAATATTCGATATTCAATTAAAAATCACAGGAATAGAAAAATAGATTTTAAAAAAAGTAGACCAAATAAATAATAGAAACAAACATACGGATGATCCAGGTGGTCATCTGACATTCAAATAGTATTGTCAAGGAAATAGATGATAAAAGAGATCATTTGAGCAGAACGCACAAAATCACATAGGAATGAAGTTGAAATTCTAGAACTGAGAAATATAATAGCTGATGCCAAGAATTCAATAAATGGGTTTATCAGCAGCTTGGATCCAACTGAAGGAGGGTTAAAAAAGCAAAATGCAGTCAGTAAAAGATTCACAGATAGCAGTATAGAGATTTAAAAGGATAAATTACAGCAAAAACCATGAATTAGATTGGGTTCTGTGAAGAAGTCTAATATATATGTAAGGTGGAAATCTAGAAATGGAAGAAAGGGATATTTAAAAGGGTTTTGGGGTTTTTTTGGAAAATACTTGCAACTAAAATTTTTGAAAAAACATTTTTGCATTTTGGAAAATGCAGTCAGTTCTTTAAAATATAATGGTTGAGGGGCACTTGGATGGCTCAGTCAGTTAAGTGTCCAACTTTGGCTCAGGTCAGGATCTCACAGCTCATGAGTTCAAGCCCCACATCCGGCTCTATGCTGATAGCTCAGAGCCTGGAGCCTACTTCTGTTTCTATGTCTCCTTCTCTCTGCCCCTCCCCTGCTCACACTCTGGCTCTCAAAAATGAATAAAATGTTTAAAAATAAAATAAAATAAAATAATAAAAAATAATGGTTGAATGTTCAAAGTCAAGGAAGACATTAGCCACAGTTGCAATAATTGCTGTAAACATCAGTTTAGCATCCAGACCTATTGTTCCAGCAAAGCAGCTGTCCCGAATATTTTTAATGACAACTTTTTCTCAAAATACAAACTGATTGCTTTTTAAAAAAGGCGAAAGATTTATGCGATCTGAAGGGAAACCAGAGCATTAAACTGATTGCTTTTTAGATGCCAGTTCAATACAGCAACATCAGAATTGAAAATGCTAAAAACCTAAATGAATCCTAAAAGCATCTGAAGTAGGGGAAAAGATACATTTCATTAGAATTAAGTGGCTTTTAAATAAATGGGAATTAATGTTGATTTATTTCAACATTATACTATATAACAATGAGAAATACATTTTACATGCAGCACTAATTAGTATCTACAGACATAATGTTGAGGGAAATAAGGTGAGATTATGTGGTAATAATAGTCAGGGTCCTGAGTTTTGATATGTAGTTAGTAAAAGAAGCATGAGAGAATTTAATTGTTAGTAATATTCAATAATTTGATCTGATTAGTGATTAAAGGGTATGTTTACTTTGAGACAAATATTGAAGTATGCGCTTATGATTTGGGTACTTTCTGAATACATATTATATTTCAATGAAACGTAATATTTAAAGAAATAAAATACCTCACTTTACTTTCTGGTTCCACCCAATGCTGTATATCACTCTACAAAATCCTCAGCTCTGTACATACGTATACAGCTTTTTTTTTTTAATTTTTAATGTTTACTTTGAGAGAGACAGAGTGTAAGCATGGGAGGGGCAGAGAGAGAGGGAGACACAGGATTCAAAGCAGGCTGCAAGCTCTGAGCTGTCAGGACTGAGCTGGATGTGGGCCTTGAACTCACAAACCATGAGATCATGACCTGAACTGAAGTCAGACACTTAACCAACTGAGCCACCCAGGCACCCCATACATATATAGCTATTTAATGACATTATCAAATGAGATCTTATTTTGCATTTTCTTTATGTATATGTATAAAATGGCTTTAAAAACTTTTGTAACAGGTGCAGAACAGTCCGTTGTAGAGATATACCTTTTTTCCCCCTCAATCCCTCTATTTTCAGGGGCGCTTGTAGTATTCACAATTTTCATCATTGTTTTTTACTAATCTTAAAAAATCTAATTTTCACACCTAACCCTCCATTCCACTGAAGGTAAAGGTCTTTCCTCCTCCAAACCAAACTTCTACAAAAGGCACTCACTGTAGTGACCATCTGTCTTTTCATTCACCCTGTCCTGTCCCTTACCTACCCAAGGAGGTTTAGCTTCTGGTCCCATTATTCCAGCCAAGCAATTCTTATTCTTCACAAGGAAATAGCATTTCTTTTCCGTTTCACGTTATCTCTGTGTAACCATTTCTTCCCTTTGTAATCGCTGTCGTCCTTCGATTTTAATGAAAATAAGCATTTCAAGTTTTCCTCCTATTAGTTCCTCTTTCTAAGTGTCTTTTTTGACTCACCATAGTACACCAATTTATTATACGTATCGATGCACCACACAGCTAATTTGGGCCCCCCTCTGTTTCACATTTTCTCTCTGAGGGATATAATTAATTTCTTTGGTGTAAAATATTATATATCTGCTCACCACCTCACAGGCCTATATTCAACAGCTGCTTTGTGTCCCCTTTTGAATATCTCAAAAATAATTGAGAATCAACATATCTAAGGCTCAACCTATCATCCTTTCAGAGTGGTGTGTTTAAATAAATATTCCCCATATCCATTCAGTTAAGATAGCCAGGTATTATGGCATCATTTTTTGACATTTATCATTCTCAAAGCTTGTGTAAGTACACAGACACACACGTTTAGTGAATCCTCATACCGTGAATCCCTCACTTACCAGTGTTCGTTTCCTTTCTAGTCCCCATAACCACTACCTCTCCCTGGACCACTAAGACAATTCAGACAAAGAGCTACTCAAAACGTGTCTTCCCTTAGGAGGCAGGCATAATGTTTCCAAAAGTTGACCTCTGTCATCCACCCAGGATGAAACTCTTCATTGCTCTTGTTAGTCATGGGATAAAGAATAGTTACTCTTAAGATAAAGAATGAGACTTATTGACATAACGTTTGTGACTATACATACAGTTACATGTAGTTATTGTCTGTTATTTACATTCTCCTTTATATCCAGAGAATTAGATTTATAAAATATGAATACACATAATAGCAGCAAAGTACTAAGTTATAGTGGGGGTTAAGTAATATGCATAAAGTGTACAAAAAGTTCTTAAGATAAAGTCTAGCACTTAATAAGCATTGAGGTATGTTATCATTATAATCATATTACTATAAAGGTTAACACAAAACACATTGACTTAATTGCTTGACTAAAATATATTAAAAGGATAATTTAAACTGCTCACAATGGGGCGCCTGGGTGGCGCAGTCGGTTAAGCGTCCGACTTCAGCCAGGTCACGATCTCGCGGTCTGTGAGTTCGAGCCCCGCGTCAGGCTCTGGGCTGATGGCTCGGAGCCTGGAGCCTGTTTCCGATTCTGTGTCTCCCTCTCTCTGCCCCTCCCCCGTTCATGCTCTGTCTCTCTCTGTCCCAAAAATAAATAAACGTTGAAAAAAAAAATTTAAAAAAAAATAAATAAATAAACTGCTCACAAGTTTTAACCCTCACACCAAATGTAGAACTCGTCCTCATGTAGGATGAGATTTCAAGAGAGTAAGATTATTATCATTATTTTCATTCATCTTAATCATATCCTGAAAAGCATTTTAAATATATTTTGAGGTATCTGTCAAATAAATGGATTGACATCTTACTATAAGGGAGAGAAGAGCAGGTAAGCGTATTGTTTAACATGTTATATAAGATTAAATGAAATATTTAATTTCTCTGGGTAAGAAGTGGTAAGATAATTCTGTAAGACAGATAATATGTAGTAGCAAGTGTATTAAAATTGTCAAACAATACCCAATATTGTAATCTAGTCTTTATTATTGTACTTTGTGAGGTGATATTACCCAGGAGGATCTTTGAGCTTTTTTTTTTCCCATCCTAAAGTAACAAGAAATTTGTCAACATCAAAAGCTAACAACCATTGACATACATCTCTTCTTATCCACTAACAAACATCTCTTCTTATCCATCTTTATAGAACTTTTAAACATTAGCCATAGCTGAAACTTGGCAGACTCTCGAATGAGTCTATAGATTTTGTGATGATCCAAAAATTATTTGAAATATCGAAAGAGATACATCTTAGTATAACTCTGTAGTATTTCTTCAATACAGTTTGAAAAATATGATATTGATTTCTCCTTGGCTATGGTGAAATGATGCCTTGTGTAGCTTACAGTCAGTCTTCAAGAGTGTGTTAAGCAACATTCCTATCCTTAGATAGTCTTCACTTTATATTGTGCCATATTTACCCTGCGGCATTTTCTTAATGAGGTTATTTTCTATGTCCGACTAACATAAATTGCTTAATTAATTTCCCTCACATCATTAAAAGCAATGAACTCCATTAATGTTACTGAGACTGAAAATAAATACAATGTTAGAAAGTTGAAACAATCATGAATCTCACTGTAGAAATTGCTTTGAATAAAATAGTCCAAATAGTATTGGCCTATTTAGTGTAAATTATTAACACTGACTCAGACAACTTGGGTTATGACCTAGATTCCAATACCCGTAGCTATAGTGAATATAGACAGATCGGATTTTTTTTAAAGTGTATTTATATATTTTGAGAAAGAGCATGAGTGGGGAAGGGGCAGAGGGAGAGGGAGAGAAGAGAATCCAAAGCAGCCTCCGCACTGTCAGCACAGAGCCCAATGTGGGGCCCAGACTCAGAAACCAGGAGTTCATGACCTAAGCCGAAATCAAGAGTCAGATGTTTAAACAACTGAGCCACAGGGGCACCCCTACAGATTGTTAACTCAATACAGGTTTCATTGTCTTTATTTGTATAATAAAGATAATGGTTAGATTTTAAAGAATCATAGAGAAAAACAAAGATATCAAAAATTGGTTTGAATGTTTAAAACTAAGGACTTGGTGAGCTCCAGAGATGATCAACCTTAAATAGGGTCAAAGGATTGACAAATAATTATTTTACCAGTAAATCTGTATTTCACAAAATAATTTTTTTAAAAAACTGTACACCAAAATAGCAAAAATATAAAGTGGGTCCAAATGATTTATTGAGTTATCACTGTCATGTTAACAGTTTTTCCTCTGGAAATTTTCAGAAGAAGCAGAGGGAATGATATCAAAATTATGGATGCCACAAGGCTTGTATATCATGTTGGCTTTTGTATCTCAGACTCCTTTGTCGAAGATGAAGTGTCAATCACACCATCGTGTGAGAATGAAACATGACACTGAAAATAAATCAAATCTGAAAACCTGAATCTCGTTTTACACCCAAGCCAACAACAACAAAAAATGACTTTTTAATAAGTAGTATAAATAAATAGTGAGAGAAAAAGCTAAAACTACTAATTTGGTAGTAATGTAGCGTGTACATTGTATATACACACAAATACCACGATATATATGCCGCTTTTTTCTTTATTCACTCATCTATCCATGGACCCTTGGGTTGCTTCCATGTCTTGGCTATTATAAATAATGCTGCAGTAAACATAAGGTGCATAAATCTTTTCAAATTAGTGTTTTTATTTTCTTTGCATAAATATCCAGTAGGGAAATTACTGGATCATATGGTATTTCTATTTTCAAGTTTTTGAGGAATCACTGTACTATTTTTCACAGTGGCTGCACCTGTTTACATTCCCACCAACAGTGGACAAGGGCTGCCTTTTCTCCACACCCTCGCTAACATTTGTTATTTGTCTTTTTCATATTAGCTATCTGACAGGTGGAAAGTAGTATCTCATTTGGTTTTGATTTCTGTTTCCCTGATGATAAGCGATGTTGAGAAGCTTTTCATGGGTCTGTTGACCATCTGTATGTCTTCTTTGGAAAAATGTCTATTCAGCCCCTCTGCCCATTTTTTAACAGGATTTTCCTAGGGTTGAGTTGTGTAAGTCCTTTATATATTTTGGATATTAGCCCCACATTGAATATATCATTTTAAAATATCTTCTCCCATTCAGTAGGTTGTTTTCATTTTGGCAATGTTTTCCTTTGCTGTGCAAAAGTTTTTAATTTGGGTGTAGTCCCACTCATTTGTTTTTGCTTTTTTCCCCTTGCCTAAGGAGACATGTCTTTAAAAAATGTTGCTAAGGTGGATGTCAAAGAAATTACTGCCTATGATTTCTTCTAGGAGTTTTATGACTTCAGGTCTCACATTCAGGTCTTTTTTCGATTTTGAGTTTATTTTTATGCATAGTGTTAGAAAGTGGACCGGTTTCATTCTTTCACATGTAGCTACTCCGTTTTCCCAATACCATTTGTTGGGAAACAAGACTGTCTTTTTCTCATTTCATGTTCTTGTGTCCCTTGTTCTAGATTAATTGGCCATAAAGTTGTGGGTTTATTTCAGGGCTCTCTATCTTACTCCACTGATCCATGTGCTTATTTTTCTGTCAGTACCATATTATTTTGGTGACTACAGCTCCATAGTATATCTTGAAATCTTGAATTGTGATACTTCCTGCTTTGTTCTTCTTTCTCAAGATTACTTGCGCTCTTCAGGATCTTTTGTGGTTCCATACAATTTAGGATTATTTATTCTAGTTCTGTTAACAATGTTGTTGCTAGGGGCACCTGCTTGTCTCGGTCATTTGAGTGTTTGATTCTTCATTTCACCTCAGGTCATGATCCCAGGACTGTGGGATCAAGCTCTGTGTTGGGCTCTCTACTGATCATGGAGTCTGCTTAAGATTTTCTCTCTCTCTCTCTCTCTCTCTCTCTCTCTGCCTCTCTCTCTCTCAAAAAAATGTTGTTGGTATTTTGCTAGGGATTCCTTGAATCTGCAGATTGCTTGGGTGGTATGGACATGTTAACAACATTTGCTCCTCCAGTCCACGAGCAAGAATACTTTTCCATTTGTTAGTATCACTTTCAGTTTGTTTCATTGATGTCATATAGTTTTTAGAGTGCAAGTCTTTTACCTCCTTGGTTAAATTTATTCCTAGGTATTTTATTATTTAAGTGCAATTATAAACGAATGTTGTTTTGCTTTCCCTTTCCGTTACTTTGTTTTTAGTGTGTAGAAGTATAACAGATTTCAGTATATTAATTTTGTATCATGCAACTTTACCATATTCATTTATTAGTTTCAATAATTTTTGGCAGAGTCTTTAGGGTTTTCTATATATACTACCATGTCATTGCAAATAGAGTTTAAGTCCTTCCTTACCATTTTGAATGCCTTTTATTTTGTTGTTGTTGTTGTTGTTGTCTGATCGCTATGGCTAGGACTTCCAGTACTGTGTGAGATAAAAGTGATGAGAGTGGACATCCTTGTCTTGTTTCAGTTTTTCACTATTTAAAAAAAGTTTTTTTAACGTTTATTTATTATTGAGAGACAGAGAGAGAAAGAGCATGAGCATGGGAGCGGCAGAGACGGGGAGACACAGAATCCGAAGCAGGCTCCAGGCTCTGAGCTGGCAGCACAGAGCCCGATGGGGGGCTCAAACTCACAAACCGTGAGTTCATGACCTGAGCTGAGGTCAGATGCTCAACCAACTGAGCCACCCAGGCGCCCCCAGTCTCTCACTATTAAGGATGATTTTAGCTGTGAGTTTTTCATATATGACCTTTTTTTATGTTGAAGTATCTTCCCTCTAACTGTACTTTGTGGAGAATTTTATCATGAACAGATCTTGGATTTTGTCGAATGCTTTTTATGTGTGTGTCTATTTAAATAGTCATATGTTTTTTATCCTTTCCTCTCTTAATGTGATGTATCAGGTTGATGGAGTTGTAAATACTGAACCACCCTTATATTCCTAGAGTAAATCTGACTTGATGATGCTGATTTTTTAAAGTATTGTTAAATTTAGTTTGCTAATATTTTGTTGAGATTTTTTGCATCAGTGTTCCTCAAAGATACTGGCCTGTAGTTTTCTTTTCTTTTCTTTCTTTCTTTTTTTTTTTTTTCATGTCTTCATCTGGTTTTGATATCAGGGTTATGGGGCTTTGTATAATGAATTTGGAAGCTGACCTTTCTCTTCTACTTTCTTGGAATAATTTGAGAGTAATAAGCATTAACTGTTTTTTACATGTTTGGTAGAAATCGTCCATGAAGCCATTTGGCTTAGCTCTTCTGTTTGTTGGAAGTTTTTTTTGTTCTGTTTTGTTTTAATTGTTGATTCAAATTTTATTACTAGTAATTGGTCTGTTCAAATTTTCTGTGTTTTCCTGATTTAGTTTCAGAAGATTATATGTTTCTAGGAATTTATTCATTTCTTCTAGGTTGTCCAATTCTTGGCATATAATTTTTAAAATATCCTCTTATAATCCTTTGTATTCTGTGGTGTCATTTGTTATCTCCTCCATTTCTGACTTGACTATTCCCTTTTTTTCTTGTTGAATCTGGCTACAGGTTTGTCAATGTTGTTTATCTTTTCAAGGAACCTGCTCCTGGCTTCATCGATCTTTTCTATTCCTTTTTTTTTTTAAGTTCATATTTCATTTACTTTTGCTCTAATCTTTATTATCCCCTTTTTTTTCTATAAGCTTTGGATTTGTTCTTCTTTGGCTACCTCTTTTATGGGTAAAAGTTCATAAATAATTTTAAGCAAACATTGACTTAAAACATAAATAAATGTCTCAAAAATCATAAATATTATATGTCCAAGCTCTCTGAAGTACTAAAACACTAAAAATATATATGAAAGTGTGATTAATGTTGTATCTGCTACTGTTATTGCAGACTGATTTATTTCTTTTTTATCTGTATAGTCATTTAAACCTTACTGACATATAGAAATACCTATGTTTAGAAATAGAACACTGACTTAATGATTCTGAGTTGGCAAGTCTAGAATGATTTTAAATTTATTTCTATTGCAGGAAATAAAGGATTGTTTGAGCCTTCCATATTAGTTTATATTTAGGGTTTGATGGCTACTCTTAAATAAATAGCCAGGGAAATTCTGTTTTGTAATGTCACTGTTTGTAATTTGGAACTGAGATGTCTCAAGCCCAGAGCATTTATTCCATCCTGGAACTCTAGTCTACTTTCACCCGGGTCGGTGCTCCCGGCTCCGTCCCAGGAGACCAAGATCTGTTGGATCAATTAGGAAGAAGGGAGGACTCGGTTTGGTTTGCTTCTCCCCAACACGCCTCCTGTCTGAGACCCGAGTCCCTGACTTCAGTCATCTCCGGGAGCCCGCATCTTCCTGCCTGTCATATAGAGGGTGTTTGGCCCCAGTTTACTAATCATATCAGTATGTCTACTTAGCATCAGAATGTGCAAAAGGTTTTTTAGCCCAGAATATAAGAAGCTAGCTTTGTATATTTCATTTCCAACTTGGTACATTTGGCTAATTCACTAGTTTGCTCTATCCCACAAACCTGAACTCAAGTTTATGTCCCATCCTCCCCTTTCCATTCAACAAGTTGGGTCTCTTACCCTTTACATATCTCTTTACTTAGCTAGAAAAAATGGCATATATACTATATATACAACTGCATGTTACATATACTATATGTATAATTAATAAAAGAAACCAAATGCCTGTGCGTAATAGCATATACATATCATTATAACATAATCTGTCTTAATATGGTCAAATTTTAATTCAAACTATTTTTGGGAATTTTTATGTTTCTTTTCATTATTTATCAACCTGTTCTTACAACTTTTTATATTCTCAACTTATTTGAGTAAGTTATAATTATTTTTCAGTGTTGGATGCCAAACTGTAACAATTTGAACAGTCGGAGGCCCTATTGGCTTGCTCTTTATCCTTTCAAAATTACCATAGAGATTTTTAGTTTCTTAGCGGTAAGCATATAATCCAGATGTACTTTGCTTTTTTTTTCTTACATCACAACATGGAATGAGCTTCTAATGATAGAAATTCCTTTTAATGATTGTTTTAATGTTAATTTATTTTTGAGAGCGAGAGAGAGACAGAGTGTTAGTGGGGGAGGGGCAGAGAGAAGGAGACACAGAATCTGAAACAGGCTCCAGGCTCTGAGCTGTCAGCACAGAGCCCAAAGCAGGGCTCAAATCCACGAACCGCGAGATCATGACCTGAGCGAAAGTCGGTCGCTTAACTGACTAAGCCACCTAGAAGCACCCCTAGAAGTTTCTTTTGAAGGAAAATATTATCTCATATCAATCTTAGTGATAGAGACATACAACAGATTTATTTTATTTAATAAACATTTATGGAGCATATATGATACGATAAGGTTTTTCATGCAGGTACAACTAAATAAGACTCCTTTGCTCTTGATTTTATTTTAAAATTGAGTTAATGTGGAATTACTTTATAGTTTATTTTTGTTACTATTTTTGCTTTTGTTGCATTTATTATTTTTCAGAATACTGTATTCATTTCTATTTATAGCACATAATATATAAAGGGTTTAGGGTCATACTGTAATATTAATATTTGCATAATTTTATTTTTCAAGAATGGATACATATTTTAGGGCTGAAGGTCATAATTTCATTTTATCAGTTCTTGTAAGCTAGAACTTTACCCCAAGGAAAAAATGTGTTATCACTAATGTAGGCAGTATTACTTAGCTTGTCAAGGCATGTTGCTTCAAATTCCAGGGTAGCTCTGAAATATCTGGAAGAATTGGAAACTAATGATATGCCTTTTGGTGTAGCAAGTTGACATGTTGATAGATTAGGTATTCCCAACAAAACATCACTGTAATTACACTGTAATCACAAGGGTCAATGTGCAGATCTTCTTTTTTGATCACGCTTTATGTCTTCTGCCTTGTTAAATCAGTAATTTATTATGGAAATCTTATCTTTAGAGATTGAAGCTCATCTCCTACCCCATTTATTGGCCTGACTAGACCTAGAAAGCAAGTAAAAATAGGAAGAAACACACACACGTGGGCACACACACACACACACACACACACACACACACAAGTAGGCTATCAGGTATTTCTTTTTCTTTGTTACTCCATATGTATTTTTTTATATGTTTTGAATTTTGTTGGGAAGAAGGAAATAAAAAGGAGATTGGCAATTGCATTGTTCCAAATTCAAAACCTGCAGAGAAGATTTGCTGAGAGCTTTTTTTCTAGTTATCTGGTAAGAGGTGCAGAAAAAATAATAGTTTAATCTTTTTTCCCTGAGTAATTAATGAATTGACCCTTGGATAGTGGTAAATAAGCTATTATAATATTAAATTGGATAAATGTGCCCAAATTCTTCATAAATGGAAATCAAAAATATAATTCTCACAATACGTCAGGTGTACTATCACAGTAGGAAGTTTACAAATTACATTTAGTGATATGCTGCTTAATTCCATTCATAGAAAACTTGATATCGATATAGTATTGAAAACTATTTTTGAGTTTTTAACAGTATAAAATTTGAGGATATTAAAATATTTTTGCTAGGGTTTATTTGCATGGCATTAGTGACCACATACGTTGGGAACAGGCAAATATATCCTGTGGTCTCATTAGTTTTTTCACTAACTAGCGTATCATTTTAATTTTCCATTGTCTTAGTTTCTTTTGCCACAAAAGGTGATTGCTGAGGTAGGCTATATATAATATGTTTTCATATTTGATCATTTTGCTTTTAAGTTTTTCAAGATCTCCTGGGGGAGGTGTGTCCGCAAGAGAAGCAAAGGCTGATTTAAGATGGTAAAATGATTATATTTTGGCTGTAGTGCAAAATATAAAAGAAATGGATCCTCAGTTTAACTTGTCAATCCTTGTTATCTGTTCTGCAATACATAAGAGATATGCACACTAAAAATATGTCAGGCTGCAAAGTATTCACCAATTAAAAGTAAAGAAAAAGAAAGTTGCCATCTATTCAGTGTTACTGTCCAGATCAGACCTGGCTTAGATTATTACTATTAAGAACTGTATTATTCCTGCATTTCCCCCTTAATCTTAACTTTAGTGATCTCAAGCCTATATATATATTTTTTTCTTCTTAAGGTATTCGAGCCCCAATTCCATGTCAAATAAATAGCTTTTGAAACCTAATCATCTAGATATTTAATCATAAGTATTTCTCATCCATACATTTCCATAGTTATTGTTGTCACTCTAGTCTACTAAATATAAGGTGTTCAAATTTTGGCCTTCACTCACACTTTGCGCTTCTACTTATTTCTAGCATTGGGGGGTATTTTATGATCAAATTTGGCCTAAATCCATTAACCATGAGCTTATGTTCTTACCCCCCAAAATTACATATTTACATTTAAACCAACATGTATGACAGAGTAGAATATTCTGTGGATGGAGTGTGGCTAGGTTACTGATAGCACAGGATTCTCAACCTTCGTTAGCACGAGCAAGGGAAATTGTACAGGCAAGTAGAACCAAGCTGGCACCAGGAGACTAGTTGCATATGAGATCCAGAGAAAATCTTGAATCCCCCAACCAATTTCATGGCCTAGAAAAATCCAAATCTCGCCTGAAGATTTGTGCTAATTTTTTCAGTGCTTCCATTCTTCTGGCCTTCTCTCCTTCTTGGGTGGTAACTTCTTTAACCATCACCTTTGTTCTGCTCTGTGTTGAGAGTCACATGAATTTTAGTGGATTTCTTTTGTTCTCTCAATCAAAACATATTCACACAAAACATTCATTTCTTTTTAGATTTACTCAATATTTGGGGGGGGGCATTTGGATGGAGTCAGATCATGCATCAAAAAGGCTAAGCCATCTTTATTAAACTCACATTTGTTGCTTCCTTTTCTCTTCTCCCTCTCCTACTATTATGCAGAGCAATCGGGCTACATCTTTATTTCATGCCCACGTAACTGAGGTACACAGCAGAAAAGATGCTCATTTGTGCAGTGCACCCGAGAACAGTGTTGTGCTTATGGATAATTTTCTTTTTACAGAGACACTATGTAATGGGGATTTACTAGTGTACTGAGCCAGATCCAAACCTGATCACAGAGAGAGGAGTTGTAATGAACATCCCTGTATAATTTTATGAGCCAATCCAAGTAGAATCTTTTAGCAAGGGCAGTACCAAAGCAGTGAGGTTTTCAAGAGGCACGCTGAGATTAAGACATTTGCATTGTATTCCAACATCAGATCTCAAATGAAACAGATCATGTTACTTATAATCAAAAGTGGATCAGTATTCCAGTCATGATATTATGTACACTGTCTTTCCCATAAGGGTGGATGTTTACTGCCTCTTACTCACTGTAGTATGTGTAGTACAGGAGGGATTTACTTTATTCTTTATTTCTCTATTCCACCCTCAGAATACAGAATGACTGATATGACTGTGTGTCAGAGGGGCCCATCCCAGTTTGTGAGTTTTTTTTTTTTTATAATTTAACTTTATTTTTTTAATGTTTTTAAAAATTTACATCCAAATTAGTTAGCATATAGTGAAACAATGAATTCAGGAGTAGATTCCTTAATGCCCCTTACCCATTTAGCCCATCCCCCCTCCCACAACCCCTCCAGCAACCCTCTGTATGTTCTCCATATTTATGAGTCTCTTTTGTTTTTTTTCCCCCTCCCTGTTTTTATATTATTTTTGTTTCCCTTCCCTTATGTTCATCTGTTTTGTCTCTTAAAGTCCTCATAGGAGTGAAGTCAGTTTGTGAGTTTTTATACCTAATTCCTAATCTCCCTCGTGAGCATTCTGCAAAGGATCTTTGGAATAGAGCAATTGGATGCGGATTTACCACATGTCTGGGACTCCTAGAGTCTAAATTGCAATTCAATCCTGTACTTCAAAGTTGGAAAAACTTGTTAATGTTGATCTGCTTCTTTCTCTCCTATGTATGGCGACTTCCCTCCCCATCCACTGCACTGCCAAAGTTGAAACAGTTATGTGTTACATCTTGGCCAGAAAGAATTTGTCATATTTTGGATTTCAGGTAATTATATCACTTTGGAGCCTAAGATCTCAGTTGGGCTTAAAATGTTTCTATGTGTAAATTATCTTTATTGTTCTCATTTTTAGTGTTAGAGTGACAATGCCCTGCATACTTATGTGTTCTGATGGAAGCAAAAGTTTCAAGCCATGCTTTCTTAAATAGTTCTCTCACTTTGCAAATTATAAATTTCAATATTTATAAATATTAATATCAGAGTATTTCTTACACTATTAAGAGTACAAGAGAATACATATTTTAATATAAACATAAGACCATCTCATTATAATAATAAGTGATATCCCAATATCATAAGAAAACAAAATTTTATAAGAATGTTAATCACATAAAACATGAAAAATGACTCCTGAGCCACATTTTGACACAGGCTACAACATGGTTGAAACTTGAAGACATTGTGGTAAGTGAGATAAACAAGACACAAAAGAACAAACATGGTGTAATCCAACTTACATGAGATATCTACAGAGGTCAAATTCATGGAAACACCAAATAGAATGTTGATTGCCAGGGACTGAAAACACTCCCACTGGCCAGAGTTGGAACAATTTAGGCAGAAAATAAATGACAATATTGCATTATAACCTAAATAATAAAATAAACATGCATGAACACACACTGATATAAATAAATGATTGAATCAATGGGTAAAATAGAGGGGAAGCTAATACTTCTTTGCAGGAAATCCCAATTAGTAAATATAAAAATAATGAAATAGAAAAATACACGGTGGTAATCACTGCAGGCTAGGTTCACAGACCATACTAATCCTTATGGGTGAGAGTATAAGGACAAACAATATTTTCATAGACTTAAAAGATGTTTTCCTCAATATATTTTTATTAGAATGGAAACAGGATAATATTTATATTGAAGAAATATGGCAGACACTGCAGAGTTGTTATCTGTTTCCTTTTTAATACATATGAATATAATATTCCCCTTGATATCGGACACTAAAAAAAAATTCCTCCACAAATTGAGGGCGTCTAAGAAATTCTAAATCAGTATTTTTCAAAATTGTCAGCATCAAGAAAACAAGGGAAGACAAGATCTGTCATAGGTTGGAAAATGAAAAAAATGAATGATAAATGAAATGTGAATACTGAATTGGATGCCAGAATTAAAAAAAGATAAGGGTGAAATAGGAGTAACTTAAATAGTTTAAAAACTGATTTCTTAGTTTCAGTAATGGGTACGTAAAATGTTAAAATTAGGGCAAACTGAGTGGAGGGGACAAGGGAAATCTGTATACTATTTTTGCAACTGTTCTTTTAGTTTAAATTTATTTCAAAATGAAACGGTTTTAAAAAATGAAATTCACCCGCTTTTAAAGGTATGACTTTTGGAGGCAATCATGTCTCTCTTTTGGGAGGGAGGGTAATTATTTTAGATATTTGAAAGCAGCATAACAGTATTTATTTAGTTGGGTACATATTCATTCATTCTTTATTCATTCATACATTTATTCTCCCATCCATCCATCCATTCACTAATTCACTTAAGGGTGTTCCAATATTCAATTTTCACTGAATTACTTAGGTTTTGCAACATACGTGTAAATATTTTTAACTGGAACTTTAATATAATCTTAAACACAAGTTCTCATTTGGACTCTTCTATGCTACGAAATGTTACATGCAATATAAAATACATTTTCTTTAAATAAGGACTACCTGGAAAATTCACATTAACACTAGTTTGTTAAAATCTAATTCTTGTCTTGAGTGCTATTTGTGACTAATTTAATTTTAATACCTACTAACCTTTATCACTTATTATTAACTTACCATTATTTACCTTTCTTATTTTTGATAAAATGCTCAGGAAATAAAAATGAAATCTGAGAAACAGTAGAACCATCTAAAAGTAATACTTTCTTTGCTCTTTTTTTTTTTTTTGGTATTTAATTGTAACCATTTCCAAAAATTTCTAAGTGTGAGCTCAAAAATCTACAATGAGACTATTGAAAGCAAAAAAAAAAAAAAAAAAAAAGAAAGAAAGAAAGAAAGAAGGGAAAAGAAAAAAAAAAGAAAAAAATAGTGCTATTTATCCCCTAAGCAAACAAAAATGGATCCAATGTAAACATAGCATCTTCTTTTCATTCAAGTCATTGTGAGTGATTCCAATCTTTTCCAAGAAGCTTTCAGTGACTAATCTATCAGTCATGAAGTGTGTGTGAACACCAAAATAAATAAATGCATGAAAACACTTCTTTGGGAATATAGAATCATCTGTTTATGTTGTATACTGTGAGTCGATACAAGAGTTGATTTCTGACTCGATACGTACATTCCCAAGGGCTGTAAGGCTACCTATCACTTTCCTTGATAAAGCAGTAGAAAATCTGACAGTTAGTTGTCAGAAAGGATTTCAGTGAGCATCCTAAAAATAAAAGGAAAGAGCAAATTGTGTGGATCTTTTTTTAAGCGATCTCAGCTCTAGAAAGTTCCAGAAGAGTGAATACAAATGATAGATTCATTTTGAAATATACTGCTAATTGATATTGATAGTAGAATAATTAAGTACCCAGAGTAGACTTGAACCAAAACTGTAAAGTAGATGACTTTTCAACTTGGGAATCTTAATGGGGATTATGGTACACTTTTTTTTTCATTCTACTATAGTTTCTAACTCTGCAATCTTTGCAACCACTAGTGCCACACCAGCCACCCTGTATTCCTCATGTGTACCTTTGCGTGGAAACTGGACTTATGCCAACTTACCTTCTTTCCTTTTCTTCCTCTCTTCCTTCCTTCTGATAAATATCTATGAAGTGTTGATTACACACTAGGCTCTAAGCTAAGAGATCATACAGCATTGTATATAAAATTATCACAGCTCTTAGCCACACACAGAATGTATGGCTTGCTGTCTAGCAGATAAAAAAGACAATAAACAAATAAATATACACACATCTCTTGCCTTCTGTAATGCATCTCCTTACCTTGCCTCTGATATTAGCCTCAGTTAATATAAGTTGTAGTAGACAGTTATGGTGAGAACAGACTTACCTGGTGCTGACACTCCCCATTCCTACACTTAACATCTTGCCACGTTTGTTCCCCAATGACTTTTCCAATACCACTATATCTTGGCCTTTGAGCACATGCTGTTAAGAAGGTCAGAATAGAGTTAAAGACCTTGGAGGCCATCCTCTGCCAGTAGAAGAAAGCAGCTGATAGATAAATGCTCTAGCCTTTTATCTGTTAGGAAGTCAATTCAAGCAGGCTTTTTAAACAGTTATCAAGGGCTGCTAGTAGAACTGTGCATCTGTTTTTTACTAATGTGACATATATAATACATCCTGATACAGAATTTTCTTTATTCTCTGAATTGCTTACTTTGTTCTATTATATCTCCATTCTGGGCTTCATCCTCCCCCAAAATATCTGCACTCAAGTCTTTGTTTCAAGTTCTGCTGTTAGAGGATCAAAAAAATTAGAAGAATATCCTTTCAGTTCAGCAAATGAATGCCTAATTATAAGTCACATTAATTTTGATGACTAATAAAGAAAAGGGTATTAACAACAGAGAAACTTTTGTGGATTTTTCTGAGGGGTAGGGAGGTTTATGAGGAGTTAATTGTGTTGGCCTGGAATTGACCTGTGCGACTTAAGTATCTAAAGGGCACTGGCTCCTGCTTAAATTATGAAATGCACTGGTTAATACAAAGAGTTAATACAAATTTGGGGACAGGTTGTTTAAGCTTGACAGTGGTGATTATTAATATCAGTTAGATTGATGATTTATACCTTCTGAGAATCCCAGAGGACTCTTCCGTGGCGCTGTTTACATAGCAAGAAATATGCCTACATTCCTAGCAAGGTATAAGAACCCCCAGCTGAGACTCTAATTTAAGCTTCCTGGTTCCTCTGTGTTATAAGACCACCGTGGCAGTTTCTGATCAGGTCAGAATAATCACAATGACCATCATAGCTCTTATAAAGCAAGAAAAATGAAAACTTGAGTATGTGTTATAATCATCGGTCAAAATATTCTTAACACTGTTCCTATCCTGTATCTTTTTCCTAAAATAAACCGTAGGTTAGTGAGCATTGACATTTTGGGTCCTATAATCTTCTCTAACGCTAAAACCCTGTCTAACTCCCAATCTTATGCAGAGGAGATCATACTTATCAGTGAAGAAACTACATTATTTTTGTCATTGTTGTTAGGAACAAATCATTCAATATATGTTGGTTTAACTTCAAGAAGGATCAGTATAATTTTCCATCGTAACAGGTATAAGAAGACAAATCTTGTGATTATCTCAATAGAAAAGGTATTTTACAAAATTCAGTGTTCATTCCCGAGAAAAACTTTCAACAAACCGAGAACTGAAAGAAACTTTCTCAACCTGATAAAGGTCATTTATGTAAAACCTACAGCTGACATCATACTTACTATTAAATGGTCATTATCAGAACAAGACAAGAATATCTTACTACTTTTACTTCAACACTGTAGTAGATTATAGCCAGTGCAATAAGACAAAGAAAAATAGAATTCAGAATGGTAACAAAGACATAAAACTCTTGTTTAACATGAGATGTTGACATGATTGGCTATGTAGACAATGTAATGAAAACTAAAATAACATGCTAGAATTATTGTGGTGAGTAAGGTTTTAGAAGACAACTGACAAAAATTTGCTACATTTCTATATACTCTCAAGAAATTGAAGCAATAAAAGCAATTTATAATAGCATCAAAAGTACACAAAATCTGACAAAAATGGTCAGATTTGTACTAATGGTCAGATTTGTAAAAATTACAAACATTGTTGAAAGTCACTAAAGATCTCAATAAAAACAGGAATATACTTTGTGTGTTGACTATCAATATATTTAAGATGTAAAATTTCTCAAAGTGTAGATCAAAGATCTACATTCCCAATCAAAGATCAAACAGGTGTTCTTCCCCTGTAGAATTAACAAATGAATATAAAAATCAAATAGAAATGCAAAGTACTAGATTAACCAAAAGTCTGAAAAGCAATGATAAGCACAACCTACTTTTAAGACTCATTATAAAACTATACTTATCAAAAAGTATGGAGGTGAAGTCAAGGTAAATGATCTATAGAATAAAATAGAGAGTGCAGGATTAGACTTACATGTATATTGACAACTGATTTTAGCAAATGTGCAAAGTATACTCAGGAGAAAATGAATCATATTTTTGATGGATGTTACTAAAATTACCATATCCCTATATTTAAAATACTTTGATAAATGTTTTATGCTATATGCAAAAATTAATCCAAATTGGATCATATATAAAAATGAAAATCCTAAAATTATGAAAGTTTCTCAAGAGATCTTAAGAGAAAATCTTTGTGACACTTGGTTAGGCAAATATTTCTTAGATATTGCAACAAAAGCATATTCCATAGAAGAAAATTTGATATATTGGACTTTGTGAAAAATAAAAGATTTGCTTTTCAAAAGTCACTCTTAAGAGAATGAAAACACATAATACAAACTGGGAGAGTATTTTTGTAAATCATGTATTGGCTAACAGACTTGTGGACAAGTTCCACAAACAGCTCTCAAAAGTCACTAAGAAAAAAATACTGAAAATACTTAAACAGCTACTTCAAAGAAGGTATAGATTTCCAATAAGTATATGATTTCAGTAAACATATATATTATTTCCAATAAATGTATGTTTTATATATGCTCAGAATCATTGATCAGTAAGGAAACCCAAAGCAAAACCACAATAAGATGTCATTCCACTCATATTGTAATGGCTTAATTAAAAAAAAAAAAAAAAGAAAAGAAAAAGGAAGAGAGAAAAAGAAAAAAAAAGCCATCATAACAAGGGTTGGCAAGGATATGGAGGAACTGAAAGACACTAGTGGTGAGAATGTAAAATAGCCTCTCTGCACTGACATTGGAGGCTGTGGCAGGAGGTGTGCCCTGTGCATGCAGAATATTGCCTGTGAGTTCCTGGACGGGTACCTGCCCCCTAAATGCTCTTTCAGAACCGCGTCATCGTCACCAAGGACGACGCGTCCATCCAGATGAATGTGATCAAGATTGACAAGGTGACAGGCAAGTTCAACAGCTAATTTAAAACCAACGATATCTGTGCATCCATTTGCAGGATGGATGGGTCACATGACTCCATCCTCGGACTGGCAAAGGCCTTGGGCAATGTTTCAGTGAACTTCTGACTGGAGAGGATAATGGATGTGGAATATTTACCATAAATAAATAGCAACCCCTCTCCCCCACAAAGAGAAAGAAAATGTAAAATGGCACCTCCACTTTGGAAAACTGTTTGCTTGTTTTTGTGTTTACCATACCATACTGTCAGTCCACTCCTAGATATTTTTTCAAGAGAGTAAAAGCTATTTATCTGCGTATATAAAGACTTGTATAGAAATGTTCTTGGAAACTTTATTTGTAATAGCCAGAATCATGTAATAATCTATTAACAGATAAGTAGATGAAAAAATTGTAGCATAGTCATATAATACAATACTACTCAGCAATAAAAATATAAATATGATACATATGTAAATTCCATCTTTATGCTGAGTGAAAAAAACAGGCATATAAGAGAATTCACTTGACAATTCTATTTATGTAAAACAAAAAATGCAAAGTACTCCATTGTGACAGAAAGCAAATGTGTATAATATACTGCTATTATTTTATTTTAGAAGTTTAATTATATTTTAAACCTATTAAAATAAGTAAAAATATATATTTGTAACTTTAACTTCTTTTTTAGCATTTCTAGACCTCCACATATCTTTGTCTAAATCCAAAGTTTTATCTGATTTTATACCCCTTTTTTCATAAAACTTTTTAAGATTTATTTTAATACAACTGTGCATGTAATATATTGTCTCACCTTTCATTTGTTTAAGACATCTGTATTTCACCTTCAGTTCTGAAAGATAGTCTCTCTGGGTATACTATTCTAAGTTGAATTTTCTTCTTTATTTCATTACATAGGGGATGACTCTCCAATGTCTTCTGGCTTGCATTGTCTCTAGTAATGAATCTTACATATTTTATAATCTTATGCCTCTGTAAATAATGTACGTTTTTAAAATTTTATTTATTTTGAGAGAGTGTCTGTATGATGAGCAGAAGAGTGGCAGGGAGAGAGAGAGAAAGAGAGAGAGAGAGGAAGAGAGAGAAAGAGAATCCCAAGTGGGCTCCATGCTGTCAGCACAGAGCCTGACATGAGACTCGATCTCATAAACTGTAAGATCATGGCCTGAGCTGAATCCAAGAGTCAGATGCTTAACCAGGTGAGCCACCCAGGCACCTCAATGTACATTTTTTTCAATGATTTCCTTTAACATTTCTTTGTGTTTGGTTTTCAGAATTTTGTCTTTGCTGTACTGGACATATCATTTGAATTTGTGTTTGTTCGTGTGTGTATATGTTGGTTTTTAACCTATTTTGAATACATGCTGTTTCTAAGATATTTGTTTAATTGATTTAATGATTTTTGGAAGATTTCTTGACATTTTCTGTAAAAGTTTATTCTGTATTCCTTTCCTTCTAGGATTCCAATTACATTTTAAACAGTATGTTTTTATTAGTGTCTTGTTAACATTGACTGCTTTGTCTCTTGAAAAGGTTTTTTCTTTCCTTCTCCTTCCTCTTCTCTTGGAATTGTGTACTTTTGCAATAAAATCTAGAAAACCTATGTAGCACATATATATGCAATTCTTAATCAGTCAAATAGACCTGACTTGTCTTTAGGTTTTCTAGTTATTCTGATTGCTTTCAGGACAGCAATTTCTCTTAATCACTCCTTGTGTGAGGAGAAATAAGAGGAGATTTCACAGTGCTAATTAAAGAGCTAAGAAAGGTTGGCTAAAACAGAATCTACAGAATTTCATGAAATATTTGGCCATTGTTATTTTTCATTTCACACAGAACAAATTCCTATTAAAGGGAATAATCTTGGGGCGCCTGGGTGGCGCAGTCGGTTAAGCGTCCGACTTCAGCCAGGTCACGATCTCGCGGTCTGTGAGTTCGAGCCCCGCGTCGGGCTCTGGGCTGATGGCTCAGAGCCTGGAGCCTGTTTCCGATTCTGTGTCTCCCTCTCTCTCTGCCCCTCCCCCGTTCATACTCTGTCTCTCTCTGTCCCAAAAATAAATAAACGTTGAAAAAAAAATTTAAAAAAAAAAAAAAAAAAAAAAAAAAAAATAAAGGGAATAATCTTCTGTGATAGCCTCTTCTCAGATACTTAATTATAATGTTACATACATTTGCTGGCTAGTAGACTGAATCAGAGAGGTTTACCTGTATGCATTGGACAGAATAGCTGGGTATTAAATTTTTATTTGGCAAATCCCATTAGCAGAATGTAAAAAAAAACCACTAAAGGAGTACCTTTGCAAGTGGTACTATGAAAATGGGGTGAAATTAAAATAATGTACTAAGAGTGTAACATGGAATACAGTGTAACAAAATGAAACAAAGTGATAGTTTTCCTATATAGTTGTTAGCATTAGGATAAAGTGATCTTTTTATAGATAGAATTAAAGTGGTAGAAACATATTCAAGGTTAACTATGTTCCATGTGGATCTGAATGAATTTGTCTTAGCCAACTGGTTTGTGTATTTGAAGATATTATTTAATCCTTCAAGTAATAACAGTTATGGTGCTTTTTTTTAATAAGTTTTAGTATCTCTTGTTATTATGGGTCACCTTTCTTGATAATGGGGGGATTTAACGTTAATTAAAATGCTTCAGAAATCATACCTTAAATGTAACTTTTATTGTTAAGCATCCTACTCCATCAGAAAACTAAAAACATATTTGGAGAGACAGAAATGTCAGCAGAGTAGGAGGATTCTAGGCTCACCTTGTCCCATAAATACAACTAAATAAATATCAAATCATCATAAATTCCCCAGAAATCAACCTGAAGACTGACAAAACACTAATGGGAGAGAAGAGGCCGTACTGAAGAAAGCAGAAAGTGTAAAGATGTGGTAAATAAAAATTTTAAAAACGTACATTATTTACAGAGGCATAAGATTATAAAATATGTAAGATTCATTACTAGAGAAAATGCAAGCCAGAAGACATTGGAGAGTCATCCCCTATGTAATGAAATAAAGAAGAAAATTCAACTTAGAATATCCTGCCTGCTGTGGAAGGGTAGGAGGCATGGTGATGGAGAAGGGTGAGAGAGGAGCTCACAGGGGAAGGCACAAGGAGAACGTTTCCTCACAGCCATTCGCTTGGGAAATGGGAGGGGCTGAATTGCCTGAATTCTTGCAACCACCAAGGCTTAAAAGCCTGGAGTTTTAAAGGTCAGTGGACTTGGCTGGAGTACAGCCCAATGGACACTATGCTACTGTTGGAGAAAAGGCAGACATACAACCTGGGTGGCATCCAGCATGGAAACAATGATCTGAAGAGCTCCTGGAGCACACATTGGGAAGATTATTTGCTCTTCTTTGAGCATGTCCTGAGACACAGCATTTGTAGAGACACTTTTCCAGTACAAAGATGTGCCATTTCCTTCCTCCACCTCTCAGCATAAACACAGAGCCACCTGCAGGAAGTAGCACAGTGTGGACATTGGCTGCCTAACTTGCTTACACCAAGCCTCACACATCTACACTCTGGTGGAACTGACCTCCTCAGTCATACTTGGCTAAGTCCCAGCATGTCAGGCCCCTCCTCCAGAAGACCAGCACAGGCCCCCTGCCCACACCATGTCTCCTGAGAGTTTTACAGGGTGTCAGTTCCAGAGCAGATGGTGACACATCTCATTTCACAAGCAGAACAGAGCACAGTTAATTAAAACTCACCACATTCAGGCTAGGGAATATTAAACACTGCTCACAGTAAAAAAGGAGAGCCTCTGCAGATGACTGGAATGAAGGATAGAGCAGTCAAAACACAATAGCAGAGGCACTGGAGGCACTCCCTGAAATGCTAGGCCCTGGGCACTACATGACCTCTTCTTCATAAGGCATTTACTTTCAGAAGGCATTTTTCAGGAGCAGAAGACACATGTGGCTTCTCTGACACAGAGAAAAAGGCAGAGACATAGACAAAATGCCAAGATGGAGGAATGTATCCAAAATGACAGAATAAGAAGGCCATGGCCAGAGATCTAACTTAATTAAATGGATATAAGTAACATGCCTGATGGAGAATTTAAGGCAACAATCGTAAAGATACTCACTGAGTTTGAGAAAAGAATAGAAGACATCAGTGAGGCCTTTGCCACAGAGATAAAACAGTTAAAAAAGAATTGATCAGAGATGAAGAGTGCAATACATGAGATTATACACACTATTGATGCAATGAACAGCAGGCTAGAAGAAGCAGACTTAGAAGACAGTGTCATAGAAAGTAATGAAGCTGAACAAAAGAGAGAAAGGAGAATTATGCAAAATGAGAATAGAATTAGGGAATTCATTGATTCCACCAAACATAATAACATTAATATTATAGAAGTCCCAGAAGAAAAAGAGGGGAAAAATTTATTTGAAGAAATAATACCTGAAAGCTTCCCTAATCTGAGAAAGGTAGCAGATATTCAGATCCAGGAGGCACAGAGAGCTCCCATCAAAATCAACAAAAGCAGGCCCACATCAAGACATATTATAATTCAATTTGGAAAATATAGCAGTCAGTGAAGAAAAAAATCTTAAAACCATCAAGACGAAGAAAGTCCTTCACTTACAAGGGAAAACCCATGAGGCTACCAGGAGATTTTTCATCAGAAATTTGGCAGGCCAGAAGAATGGCATGATAGATTCAAACTGCTGAATGGGAAAAATCTGCAGCCAAGAATACTCTATCCAGCATGGTTATCATTCAGAATAGAAGAAGAAATAAAGAGCTTCCCAGACAAACAAGAACTAAAGAGTTTGTGACAACTAAACCAGCCCTGAAAAAAGTATTCAAGGGGATTCTCTGAGTGGAAAGGAGAGACCATAAGTGACAGTATAAAGCAGGAAACACAAAAGCCGTAAAAATGAATATTTCTGTGGTAAATCAGTCAAGGAACTCACCAAAAAAGGATATAAAATATAATAACGTACACCTACGATGTAGAGAGGAGAGGGGAAAAGAATGTGTTCAAACTTAATGGCCATCAACTTAATATAAACTACTATTTGCAGAAGAAGTTATTTACAAACCTAATGGTAACTGAATACCAGAAACACTAATAAGCATGCAAAGAGAAAAAGAGAAAGAAATCTGAATATATCACTAGAGATTATCAGCAAAAAATGAAAGAGGGGAAAGACAAGAAAGGATCAGAGCAAATATCCATAAACAACCGCAAAACAAGCAAAAACTTGCAATAAATATACCTGTCAATAATTACTGTGAATGTAAATGGACTAAACACTCAATCAAAAGACATAGGGTGATAAAATGGATAAAAAACACAACCTATCTATATGCTTCCTGCAAGAGACTCATTTTAGGCATAAATAAACCTTCATATTGAAAGTGAGAGGGTGGACAAAGGAAAGCCATAGTTGCAATACATATATAGAACAATGTGGGTTTTAAAACAAAAAAAAGTAGTAAGAGCAAAGAAGGGCATCATAAAATAATAAAAGGGACGATCCAATAAAAAGATAACACAATTGTAAATATTTATGCACCTAGCATGGAAGCACCCAAATATATAAAACAGTAATAAACCTAAAGGAACCATTGATATCAATACAATAATAGTTGGGGACTTTAACACCTCACTGACATAAATGGACATATCATCCAAGCAGAAAAATCAACAAGGAAACAATGACTTTGAATGACACACTGCACCAGATGGATTTAACAGATGTATTCAGAACATTCCATCCTGAAACAGCAGAATACTCTTTCTTTTACAATGCACATGGAACTTCTCCAGGATAGACCACATCTTGGGCCAAAAAACAGGTTTTAACAAATATAAGAAGACTGATGTCATACCATGCACCACTTCTGACTGCAATACTATGAATCTAGAATTTAACCACAAAAAAACATTGGGAAAGACCACAAATACATGGAAATTAAATAACATGCTACAAAACAACAAATGGGTCAACCAGGAAATAAAAGAAGAAATAAAAAAGTACATGGAAATATATGAAAATGAAAGTGAAAACAGAACAGACCAAAACCTTTGGGATGCTGCAAAAGTGATCCTAAGAGGGAAGATTATAGCTATACAGGTCTACTTCAAGAAACAAGAAAAGTCTCAAATAAACAACCTAACATTACACAAAAAGGATCTAGAAAAAGAACAATAAACAAAGACTAAAGCCAGCAGAAGAAAGGAAATAATAGATTAGGACAGAAATAAATGATATAGAAATTTAAAAAAACAATAAAACAGATCAATGAAACAGGAGCTGGGTCTTTGAAAAAATATTTTAAAAAGTAATTAATCTCTAATCAAACTAATAAAAAAGAGAGAAAGAAGGGATCCAAATAAACAAAATCACAAATGACAGAGGAAAAATAACAACCAACACCAGAGAAATACAAACAATTATAAGAGAATATTATGAAAAATTATATGATAACAAATTGGACAACCTGTAAGAAATGGGTAAATTCTTAGATGCATATAATCTACCAAAACAGAAGCAGGAATGGGCACCTGGGTGGTTCAGTTGGTTAGGCGTCTGACTTTGGCTGAGGTCATGATCTCACGGTTCACGGGTTCAAGCCCTGTGTCGGGCTCTGTCCTGACAGCTCAGAGCCTGAAGCCTGCTTCGGAGTCTATGTATCCATCTCTCTCTCTGCCCCTCCCCTGCTCGTGCTCTGTCTCGCTCTCAAAAATAAATAAACATTTAAAAAATTAAAAAAAAAATGAATCAGGAAGAAATGGAAATTTTGAACAGATTTATTACTAACAAGGAAATTGAATCAGTAATCAAAAAACTCCCAAGAAACAAAAGTTCAGGACCAAGATGACTTCAGAGGCAAATTCTCCTAAAGATTTAAACAAGAGTTAATACCCATTCTTCTCAAACCCTTCTAAAAAAATTAAAAGGAAGGAAAACGTTCAAATTCAATCTGTGAAAAAATAAATAATCCAATTAAAAAATGGACAGAAGACATAAAAAATATTTTTCTGAAGAAGAAATACAGATGGTCAACAGACACATGAAAAGTTGCTCAACATCACTTCTCAGGGAAATGCAAACCAAAACTACAATGAGCTATCAGCTCACACCTTTTAGAATGGGTAACGTTAGCAATATAAAGAAGTCTTGGTGACGATATGGAGGAAAGAGAACACTCCTGCACTGTCCATGGCAATGCAAACTGGTGCAGCCACTCTGAAGAACAGTATGAAGGTTCCTCAAAAAGTTAAAAATAGAACTACTTTATGAACCAGCAATTTCACTACTACATATTCACTCAAAGAATACAAAAATACTAATTCAAAGGGACACTTGCACCTGAAATTTATAGCAGCGTTATCTATAATAGGCAAATTGTAAAAATAGTCCAAGTGTCCTTCAACTGATGAATGGCTAAGGAAGAAGTTTTATGTATATATACAATGAAATATTACTTAGCCATAAAAAATAATGAAATCTTGCCATTTGCAAGAACATGGTTGTAGCTAGAAAACATTATGCTAAGTGAAATAAATCATAATGACAAAAATCATTTGATTTCACTCATATGTGGGATGTAGAGAGAAAACAAATGAGCGAAGGGGAAAGAAAAAGAGGCAAACTAAGAAATAGACTCTTAACTATAGATAACAAACTGATGGCGACCAGGGGATATGGATAAGGTGATGGGTGAAATAGACGATGGGGATTAAGGAGGGCATTTGCTGTGATGAGCATTGCGTGCTGTATGGAAGTGTTGAATCACTATATTGTACACCTGGAACTAATATTACACTGTATGTTTTCTAACTGGAAAAGCTTAAAAAAGAAAAGCCTAAAAGAGAAATAAATAAAAGCTTAAAAAAGAAAACTAAAAACTTGTGTATCAATTCATCAGTGATTATGTAGATTTAGATTAGGCTTAGATTTCCTTAGTTTTAAGGTAATGTCTATTTTCTGTTCCAGGATTTCATGCAGGATAGCAGTTTACATTTAGTTGTCCTGTCTCCTTAGGCTCTTCTTTCTTGTGACAGTTTTTCAGACTTCCCTGGTTTTTGATGACCTTGACGATATTAAAAAATAATTATCAGGTATTTTTGAGATCCTCCTATATTGGAATTTCTTTGATGTTTCTGTCATAATTAAATTGGGGTTAAGAATTTTGGGAAGAAGAAGACAGAAGTCAAATACCATTTTCCCCATTATATCCAGGGTAAATACTAACATGGTTTATCATTGTTGATGTTGACCTTGAATACCTGTTGAAAATAGTGTTTGTCAAGCTCTTTCACTGTAAATTACTGTTCTGTGTGTGTGTGTTTCTTTCTGCCTTTCACACTATTCAAATGATTCCAGCTTTGCCATTTAGGAGCTCTTTCGGTTGACTCATGTTTGTCTTCAACACAGATTCATCAATGTGAGTTGTGTTTTTGTTTTGTTATTTTGTTTGCTTGTTAGTTTTTGCATGTTTTTGTTCTTCTTAGCATTTCTTTGCTTTCTGCTTTAAGCTTATCTTAGTATATTTCTCCAAAAAGCCTTGGTTGTTTCTGGTTGTTTTTATTGGAGACTTATTTAAATATACGATCTGGGTGCTACATTTGTTGCTGGGGGTGTGTTTTCTCTGAGGTCATCTTATCTGACAGATCAAGGAAATAAGTGTACATATCAACCAATATACAGGCACATATTATAAATATTTCTATATGCAATCATCTACATCCACATGAAGTGAAGCATGAGTACATGTGATATCTCCAATTCTTTTCTTTCTTTTTTTAATTCTTATCCATTACCACATAGATCATTTTATTTTCATTGCCTTGCTTATCTGTAGCATCTAATTACAAAACAAAGAGAATTAACTCCTGCAATCCACCACTATTTACTTAATTTAATTCCAATATATGTGTATAGTAGTATCACAATTACTAACCCATGTCCACATAGCTTTTGGAAATATTTTATAAACTAGAATACATGAAATTCCTTTTGTCTTTAATATTACAGATTTTATTTATTTCCAAATTGATTTGTATTGGCACTGCTTCTCCCCAACTTAAGTGAAGGTGTTTCACACATTTTTAGTACTGTTAGAGTCTCCTATCATAGTGTGGATACCTTATCAGAAAGTTCCAACGTCCCAAATATTCTTTTAAATGTGTATAAATTAAGGTTTACGTTTTGTGCACTAATGTTCCATGTGTTTTGACGAATGCATAATATCATAGCCATCATTACACTGTCACACAGAATTCTTTCACATGCTAAAAATTATCTGTGCATTACGTAGAAAACCTTCACACCCTAACCACTCCCAATGCTTGGCGTTCTCTGATCTCTTTTGTCTTCACAGATTTGCTTTTCCTAGAATATCATGTAATTGGAATAATACGCTATGGAACAATATACTTTTCAGGATGGATTCTTTTACTCAGCAATATTTATTAAAGTTTCTCCATATCTCTCCATTGCTTGACAGCAAATTTCCTTTTTATTGCTAAATAGTATCCCATTTTATGTTTTTCTCTAATTAGGTTATCTATTTATCTATTGAAGGACATCTTGGTTGCTTCTAGTTCTGGGAAAATTATGAATCAAGCTGCTATAAATATTTGTGTGTAGATTTGTGTGTGGTCTTAAGCTTATATACCAGTTGGATAAATACGTAGAACGTGATCTTTGGACTACATGGTGAAATTATGTTTGGCTTTGTACAATACTGCCGAACTATCTTCCAAGTGGCTGTGTATTCTCTCCATAAATGATTGAGAGTTTCTGTCAATGCACATTCTCATTAGCATGTGGTTTTGTCAGGTTTCACTGGTTTATCCACTGTTGCTGTTGTTTAATTGTTGTCGTAGCTATTCTAATAGGTAATGTAGTAGTACCAAATTTTTTAAATATGCTATTCCCCAATACTCTGGTTTCTCTTCAGATTGCATAAATCTTTCGCCTTTTTAATATGCTATTCCCTAATAATAAGTGAGGTAGAGGGGTGCCTGGGTGACTCAGTCAGTTAAGTGCTGACATCAGCTCTGGTCATGATCTCTAGGCTCATGGGTTTGAGTCCCACATCGGGCTCTGTATTAAAGCTCAGAGCCTGGAAACTGCTTCTGATTCTGTCTCTCTCTCTCTCTCTCTCTCTACTCCTCCCTTGCTCTCACTCTGTCTCTCCTTCTCTCTCTTTAAAAATAAATAAACATTAATTTTTTTTAAATTAACAAAAATAAGTGAGGTAGAGCATCTTCTATACTCTTAGTTGTCATCTGTATAGCTTCCTTAGTGAGTTGTCTGTTCAGATATTTTACCCATTTTTTCATTGGATTGTGGGTTTTCTTACTGTTGCGCTTTAAGATCTCTTGCATATTTTGGATACAAGCCCTTTATCGGATAGGTGTTTTGCAGATACTTTTTCCACATCATGACGTCATTCTCTTAACAATATCTGTATAGATGCCCATTTGTAGTAGCACCATTTGTTGAAAAGACTACTATTTCTCCATGGAATTGCTTTTGTGTCTTTATTGAAATTCAGTTGTCTCTATTTGTGTGAGCCTGTTTCTGGGTTTTGTCTTCTTTGCTATTTGTGTGCCTATTTTTTCACAATAGGACGCTATCTTGTTTACTGCAAGCTTATAATACATCTAGAGTTATGCAGTTTCAGTTCTGTTGATCTACATGCCTGTTCTTCACTATGACCACACTGTCTTAATTACTGCAGCCTTATAATAAATTTTGAAATTATGTGATGTATGTCTTCTAACTTCATGCTTCTTCACTGTCATGTTGGCTATTCTTTATCTTTTGGTTTTCACATAAACTTTAGAATCAGATTACCAAAATTCTAAAATTATTTTCTGTATTTAGATTAGGATTGCATTCAATTTATAGATTAAACTTGAAAGAATTGATATCTTAATTATACTGTGTCTTCCAGTCCATAAACAAGGATTCCATCCTCATGCATCCTTGAGAGTTTCTTTTATATGTATGCATTATGAAATTCTAAATATATAAGGATTATCCTGCTTTGTTTCTATTTATTTACTTCTAGTTTAAATCCACTGTGGTTTTGAACATATGTTATTTGATCTCTATCATTTTAAATATGTTAAAGTTTACTTTTAGACCCAAAGTATATCATATCTTCATGAATGTTCAATTTGCTTTGAGAATAATGTATATTTTGGTATTGTTGGATGGGGTATTTAATAAATGTCAATTAGATCAAATTATTTAATGATAGCCAAGCAATTTCACACACACACACACACACACACACACACACACATTTCAATATATTACATCGTGGTGATTTTGATTTTAATATACAGCACTAAGGCACATGACACATAGAAAATGAAAACCACCACCACCAACAAAGTCTTTTTTATGACCTAGGTGGAGAAATAAGATAAAAGACACCTGGTCCTGTGTAGGTGACATACACGTACTTATTGGGAAATTAAAGAATCGCTCTTTATTCCCTAGACACTTGGCTAAAGATCAGCAGTTCAGGGCAAGTCAGAATTCTCTAATTCTGAAAAGGTTAGCCTAGTCAAGTTTCTTTGACATTACAGGAAATTTTTTTAAAGCAAAAGAGTATAATCAGAACTCACCAAAAAGACTCTCTTAGTCTCTTTATACTCACACAATTGAAGTTATCCTAATCTTCTACCAATATTTCTTGAAGTATTATATACCCCTTTCAGAAACTTATCTCCTATTATAATGTTCATTCGAATATATATTAAATCATTGAATACCATTCTCTCATTTGCTGCTCTGAACGTCATTTGACAGATCCCAAAGCATCTGAAGGTCAGTGATGTTTAAATGAATATTTTTAACTGACACTGTCTTCTATTTGTGGCAGACACTTAAAAGAAGGCTGCAAAAGTTTTAGTCCTTTATATACTCCATTTTATTTTATTTTATTATTATTTTTTAATGTTTATTTGTTCTCGAGAGACAGAGAGACAGAGCACGAGTGGGGGAAGGGCAAGGAGAGAGAGAGGGAAACACAGAATCTGAAGCAGGCTCCAGGCTCTGAGTTGTCAGCACAGAGCCCAACGCGGGGCTCGAACTCACAAACTGCAAGATCATGACCTGAGCTTAAGTCGGACGCTCAACGGACTGAGCCACCCAGGCGCCCCTATATACTCCATTTTAAAGCACATTGGCTTCTCTGTGTTCTCATCTATCTCAAAACCACCCAGCCATTTTCCTTTTTTAACACTTACATTCTTCTTGCTGCTAAAAAATATATTTTAACATTCCTTAATTTTCAATTAATGTAAAGTTACTTTGTTCTGAAATAAATAAAAAAATATGGTTGCTTATACTTGGAACTTATGTACAGAGAGATAGATGATAGATAGATGGATGGATGATATAGATTGATAATACACAAAGAATGGTGATGTTGTATACTTAAAGGAAACCAAAAATATAATAAATTATTTCTTTTAAATTTAAAACATTGTTATAAATTATAATGTTGGTAGTAGTAGAAGTAGCAAGTGTAGTAGAAGTGGCAAGAGTGACCATAGAATCAGAAGTATGGTTTAGATAGTGAGAATATTGGACTACTTTGTCCTAGTCTACTCTGTCATCGATAAGTATTACTGTACCTTTGACCAGATTTTCTTCTTTTTTTTAATTTTTATTCATTTTAGTGTCATTTCCCTTTTTGTTATCTGAGATGACTGGCTTAGTCTCTCCATTGCTTTCTAACTTAAAAATGTTGAATCTACCGTCTGGACATTAGCATTTGGGGGAGAAGTGTTATCGAATTCAATTATTCGCAAACAGAGGGTTAATAAGCTTTAATAGGGAAGTTGTGATGTATGACAGTTTGAAATGTGATCTGGAGTGATAGAGTGATACAATGATTACCCATAAGTATTAATGAACTAAAGGAGAGACATAAGACAACAAAAGCATATTGAAAAAAATTATGAGTTGTGTAAACTTGAAATTTATGTAGAAGACAAAGCATTTCTGACAGCATATTTCTTTGGATTTGTGAAGACATTCAATTACAGAAATTTAGCAAATGTTTAATGAATGAAAGGATAAAAGTGAGTTTTAATTTGAAACAATGAATATAATTAGGTTCTGAAGGTTGGGTTAATTGAATTTCCTAAAAAAAAGGATTGGAATCCAGGAAATCAGAGGTCCAGTTCAAATTTAACTCAGGATTAATTCTAAGCCATTCACTGCCCTCAAGTCACTTTCTTCCAGAAGCTATTTTTCAAAAGTGAAGGCTGAAGAGAGCTGGTCTGAATGTGGAGTGAACCAGGAATCATGGAATATAAAGAGAATGGATGTTCTAAAATGGATGTTGTAAAAAAAAAATGGTAACTATGTGACTTCAGGAGTGTGAGGGTGCAGAACAAATGCCTAGTTTAACACATGAAATACAAGACGTACAGAAACAGACGCAGTACAATTCCGGAGAATACACAAGGATGGGTGAACTCCCAAAAAAGCAATTCTGTAGACTGGTAACTGAGGCTAGGAAAGTCAAGAGGAAATAAAGAAATCAAATACATCCCTTCTTAGGTAGTTTTAAAACTCTCTCAATTGTCCTTATTTTTCATTTCCATATGTTTTTTAAACCTTAATGTCATAAATAGAATGCAGTCAATGTCTTTTAATTAGCGGTCTTTTGTTGTTGCTGTTGTTAGGTCACTGAGATTTTTCAAGCTGAAGTGGCCACATTTTAATAGCACCAGGTAGTCAAAGAACATGAACATGAATTTGACAGAATATGACAGAGAATTTCTGAAAACTCTTTATGCATGATTTTTTACATGATTTCATGAATGAAAGAATGTTAAAACATAAAATGCATGCTGGAAAACAATGATTAGTTAAAACCTATAATATGTGTATGTATTTTCTGAGAAGTATGAATGATGGAAGTTGCAGAATGATAAACATAGAATAATTGTGTGCTTCATTCAAAGGTGACAAAATAATGTTTTTTTGTGTGATAAAGGTAAAAATAATCTCCACTCATGAACATGGATGCGTTTGTTTGAAAACCTTATATTCTACATGTGTTCCTTTCTTGATTGCTTCCTCATAAGCTTATTTAAGGAAAAAAATGTCTAAAAGAAAAATCTGAAGTATCAGGGACTTTAGCTGCAGATAGCATATTGAAAGTGTATTGCGTAGCTTAAAGAATCTCTAGGTGAGCCAAAAACAAGACTTGGAGTTTACACAGTTGGGAACAGTACCCAAAGAAATAAAACAGAGATGCCCTCCCAATGGGCATAGATTCTGCAGACAATGTGCAGTGGGCACCTCTGATATGTCCACTTTCGGAAGCCAAATTTGACATTGGGCCTGATTTTTTGTTCCTAACTTCTGAACAAAATCGGTACATGTGATTGCCAGATGCTAGGTTACCCATCTGTGCCCTCGCTGTACTGAATCATAGGTTTTCTGAAGTACAGAAGACATAATACCTGTTCAAAGGCAAATACCTGCACCACTGACAACAGCAGACCAATTGGTAGCCTCCCTGTCTGAAATGAGATCAATTGAAATTATGCAGGGTAATGATTCACAGACCTTTACAACCTGAAAGCTGTAAGTTAGTTGGGCTCTGCTGTCCAAGGTCCTGGGGAAAAGGGGGTTGAGCTGAGTCCACTGTGCTATGCATGTGTAAATCTGTAGGGTAACACTTCCAACTTCTTGTCCTACATATAAGGAGCTTAGAAGTCACCACTCTGTCCTAACAGTAAGTGAAAAGGTGATCCCACTGAAAAATCATTAACTTCTTGGATCCCTATGGGAAGTGAGGGCACAAAAAAAATTACTGTGCCTACGATTGGAGAGATAGGCAAATACAAGGAATCACAAATAGAAACGACAGTGGAAACCAGTGCTGGGGTAGGAAAACCTGAACTGTATTTGATGAATTTCTGGAGGCTCAGTTCAGGCAACCCTGAGAGTGGAAAGCAGCGCAGGAGCCCGCCACAGGAAGACTCTTGCAATGTTATAAAATGTACTCCAGGAGCTTACCCGGATTTCCACAGTAAATGCCGTGATAAATCTCATGTTTCTGGTGAGGGGAGGAATAAAGTCCCCTTTTGAAATAAACCAGAATTTTATCAGAATTTACCTAACCTGAAGGAAGGAAAATCCTCAACTCCAGTCAGACTTAATCATCCTGTCCCATCCAAGGCAGAGAAGTTCACAAGTTAGAAGTCCGGAGGCAGGTTCACTAAAAGATTGAGACCTAATCTTAATACCGTTATGGATGCTTCCTGTTCCTCCACACCTCACCACTATTTAGAGCAGTTCCTTTTACCTGGTACATCATGTCCAGCTATGAAGAAGAAATTACAAGGCATAGCAAAAGGCAAAAAAAAATTGAAGACAGAAAAAGCAGAAGGATCAGACATGGCAAGGATGTTGAAATAACCAGGCTAAAAATGTAAAGCAATTATGGCTAATATTCTAAGGGCTATAATGGACAAAGTAGATAGCATATAAGAACATCAGGCAATGTGAGCAGAGCGATGGAAATCCTAAGAACAAAAAAGAAATGCTAGAAATAAAAAAACATACTCAGGGCTATTAGTAAACTGGACACACATGAAGAAAGACCCTGAGCTAGAGGATATAAACAATAGAATACTGAAAAACTGAAAAAAGAGAACAAAGACTGGAAAGAACAGAACACAATATGTAAGGACTGTGGGACAACTCTAAAGGTATAACATAAACCTAATAAGAATACCAAAATGACAAAAAAGACAAAAAGAAACAGAAGAAATATTTGAAACCTTAATGACTAAGAAGTTAATTAATGTCAGACACCAAACCACAGATCGAGAAAGCTCATTGAACACCAGCAGGATTAATGCCAGAAAAACTACACCTACACATATTATTTTCAAACTACAGAAAATCAAAGACAAAAAAAAATTTAAAGAAGCTACAGGGAAAAAAAATTTAAGATACCTTACCTATAGAGGACCAAAAATAAGAATTGCATCCAAGTTCTCCTCAGGAACTATCCATGTAAGGAGAGTGAGATGAAATGTTTCAGGTACAGAAAGACAAAACACCCATCTAGAATTCTGTACCCTATAAAGTTATCTTTCAAAAGCGAAGGAGAAATAAAGACTTTCTCAGGCAAACAAAAATTGAGGGAATTTGCTGTCAATAGCTTGCTTTGCAAGAAATGTTAAAATGAGTTTTTCAGGGAGAAGGAAATAATATAGGACAGAACCTCAGATCTACAAAAAGAATGGAAGAGTATCAAAGAAGGAATACATGAGAGTAAAGTAAAAACTTTTGTTTTTCTGATTTTTTTCCTTTTTTTAGTTTATTTATTTTGAGAGAGAGAGAGAGAGAGTCAAGGAGAGAGTAAACACAGAGAATCCCAAGCAGGCTCTGTGCTAGTGTGGAGCCCGATGTGGGGCTCAATTCCACGAACTGTGAGATCATGACCTGAGCCGAAATCAAGAGTCAGATGTTTAACTCACTGAGCCACCCTGTTTTCCTTATTCTTTTTTTTTTAAGTTTATTTTTGAGAGAAAAAAAAGAGCACAAGTGGGAGAGGGGCAGAGAGAGAGGAAGACAGAAGCAGAAGACAGTGAGCTATCAGCACAGAGCCCAACATGGGGCTCAAACCCATGAACCTCAAGATCATGACCTGAGCTGAAGTCGGAGGCTTAACCAACTGAGCCACCAAGGTGCCCCTGTTTTTGTTATTCCTAATTAATACAACAGATAATTGTTTGTTAAAAATAATAGTAATGATACATTTGATCATATAGGCTATGCATATTCATCTACTCATATATACCTTCATGTATATTCATCTGTTTATCTTTATGCGTGTCATATAAGTGAAATGAATAAAAACATTGACACAGGATAATGAGAGGAAGGAACTGGGATTAATCTGTTTATATAAAGTATGCACACTACACATGAAATGACCTGTTGCTATTTGAAAATGGACTTGCAGTCAGAGAAAGACAAATACCATATGATTTTGCTCATGCAGAATTTAAGAAACAAAACAGATTAACATAAGGGAACAAGAAAAAAAAGAGGGAAGCCAATCATAAGAGACTCTTAATGCTAGAGAACAAACTGAGGATAGATGGAGGGGAGATAGGTGGGGGGTGGGCTAAATGTGTGATGAGTACTAAGGAGGGCGCTTGTTATGATGAACACTTGTTATGTAAGTGATGTGTCCCTCAATTCTCCTGAAACCGCTATTACACTATATGTTAACTAACTAGAATTTAAATAAAAATTTGAAAAAAATATGGACTTGGATTAGTTATACATTTGTATTGTAAACTGTAGGACAACCACTAAAAAAGGTAAAAAAAAAAATACAACTGGTAAGCTAAGAAAGAGAGATAATGGAATCCAAAAATTCTCAATTAAAACCACAAAAGACAGAAAAATAGTGGAAGACACAAATAGAAACAAAGAACATGGGGAACAAATAGATAAAAGTGATAATTAGGGTAGATGTTAATTGAATTATATCAATAAAATTTTGAATATCAATGGTATAATGCACTAATTAGATGACAGAGGTTACGAGTGGATCAAAAATATGTCCCAACTATATGTTGAGTGTAAGAAACCCACTTAAAGTAAAAAAGATACGTATAGATTAAAAGTAAATGGATGGAGAAAATTATACTATGCTAATACTAATCAAAATTAACCAGGAGTAGGCATGTTATGTTAATTTTAAGTAGAGCAAACTTCAGAGCAAGTGAAGTGATCAGAGATAAAGATGGCATTACATAATGTGAAAGGGGTCAGTTCTCCCAGCAGAATTCCATAACAATTCTTCTTCTTCTTCTTTTTACATTTAAATTAGTTAACATACAGAGTTGTCATAGTTTCAGGAGTAGAACCTAGTGATTCATCTCTTACATATGTCACCCAGTACTCATCCCAGAAAGTGTCCTCATTAATAAGCATCATCAATTTAACCCATCCCTCACTCACCTCCCATCCAGCACCCTTCACCTTGTCGCCTGTATGTAAGAGTCTCTTATTCTTTTCTTTTTTATTAAAAAAATTTAAATGTTTATTTGTCATTGAGAAAGAGAGAGACAGAGCGTGAGAGGAGGAGGGGTGGAGAAAGAGAGGGAGACACAGGATTTGAAGCAAGCTCCACGCTCTGGGCTGTCAGCCCAGAGCACGATATGGGGCCCAGACTCACAAACCGTGGCATCATGACCTAAGCCAAGGTCAGATGCTTAACCAACTGAGCCACCCAGGCACTCCAAGAGTCTCTTATTCTTAACGTGTATACACCTAACAACACGATGTCAAACTATGGAAGGCAAAAACCGATAGATCTCCAAAGACAACCTGATGAAACCACTATCATAGTTAAAGACTTCAACACCCCTCTCAAAAATGGAAGATCAAGCAGACCCCAAATCAGTAAAAATATACTTGAACTTAATAACACCATCGATCAACTGTATATAATTGACATCTATAGATTACTCCAAACTGACAATAGGAGAATACACCTTCTTCTCAAACTCACATGAAACATTCAAGATAGACCACATTCTGAGCCATAAAATACACCTTAGCAAAATTTATAAGAATGGAAATGATAAAATGTCTGCTTCAGACTACAATGGAATACAACTAAAATTTAGTAACAGAAACATAACTGGAAAATATTCAAAAAGGTGGAGATTAACACACTTCTGAATAACACCTCGTTGAAGAAGAAATCTCAAGAGAAATAAAAAATATATTAAACTAAGTGAGGGAACACATGATTTATCAAACTGTGAAATGCAGCCAAATCAGCTCTTAGAGGGAAATTTACAGCACTGAATGCATTTGTAGAACAGAAGAGAGATCAAAAATTAATCATCTAAGTTTCCACCTTAGTACACTATAAGAGTAAGGGACAATTAATACAAAGTAAGCTGAAAATGAGAAATAAGAATTCTAGCAGAAATCAATGAAATGGAAAATAGTAAGTCAATAGAGAAAATCAATAAAAACAAAAGCTGATTCTTTGTAAAGATCAATAATATTGGTATGCCTCTAGCCAGGCTAAGAAAAAAGAAGACCAACTTTCTGATATCAGTAATGAAAGAGAAGACATGACAAAAATTACCATGGACATTGAAAGGAAAACGATGAACAGTATTTGTTCACCAATTTGATAACCTAGGTAATATGGAGCAAGTCCTTGAAAGACCATCTTCCAGACAATAAAAGATCAGTGGTTGTGGTGGAAAGAAGGAGGCAGAGTTGAATAGGTAGAGCACACAAGATTTTTAGGGCCGTGAAAATACTCTGAATGATGTTATAGTGATGGATATATGTGATTATACATTTGTCCAAACCCATAGAATGTATGACACCAAGAGTTAACCCTAAGGTAAATTATGGACTTTGAGTGATTATAATGTGTCAACGTAGGTTCATCTTTGGTAAAAAATGTATCATTCTGGTGAGTGGTATTGATAATTGGGGCAGCTCTGCATGTGTGAGGGCAGGAGGTGTGTTTGAAATCTCTCAGTTTGGTTGTAAACCTAAAACTTCTCTTAAAAACAGTCTTTGGAAATAAATAAATAAACTTCTTTTACAACATGCACACACAAATCCGCAGGGATGTGAGCTTAAGCAAAATTCAGACTCCTTCTGACATCTAGTCACCCAAACTTCATTTTTCATTGTATGTCCTTAACTTCCCATTAATTCTTCTGTTTAAGAAAAAGTAAGATAATATAATAAGAAAACACACTTCGGTCCCCCCCGCCTTGATTTTTATATTGAGAACTTACTATCCTGTATTTCTGCTGATAAGGGTAATTTATATTTATTCATCAGTTACTATGCACTAGGTATTGCTTTAAATATTTTATATTTAATAATTCAATCCTCACAAATAATATGAAATATTTACTGAAATTTATAGATAAGAGAAATAGTCATTGAGAGTTTAAGTAAATTGACAAGATAATACACACAGTAAGTGGAAGAACTGAAATTTGAACCTATGCAGTTTGGGTACCGACTCCTTGTTCTTCAACTTCATTCTTTTTGTCTGAATTAGACCCTACAGTAGGGATCAAGAATGCAAAAAGAAGGCAAATAGGAACTACTGAATTTAGAAATGGATATACTGATAAACTCTTAATACTTAATAACTAAAGTCATTATAAATGCATGTTTGCCTGGGATGATCCTAGGTTATAACCTCTGTTCTCTTATTACAATTAACAGTGCCTCTTTTATTCTCAAATTTTCCTTGTTTGGGAAACTAATTACAAATTCATCTTTTGAATAATGCCATTTGTGCTGCTAGAACACAGGCTTACATTTCAGAATTATCAATAAACAAGACTTGACATGTTGAAATTAAGGTTATCAGACTCTTATTGTTTGAGGGAGAGTCAGTCATTGTCCTCCAACTTGAAATCAAAGTGTGATAAATTAGATATATAAAATATTTGGGATAACCATACAAGTAGAGATTATTCATCGATATTGTTGATGGAACTGCTGTGGACTAAATATATTTCTTCACATATATATACAATAGGGAAAGTAATCATTGACTGACTTCCTATTTTTTTATTTAGTGATACATTTCAGTGGATAAAAGCTATGGTTTCCAATTACTTCACATTGATAAACTATGAGAGATACATAGTGCTAAAGGAATAAATTGAGCTTCCAGTTTGAGAAATATACCCTGGGTTAATTTAAAATATTTTTAAATTTACTGTCATTATTCTCCAAAATTCCAAACTATGTGATACTTTATTTAAGATACCCTTTTTGAAAGGAAAAAATTATGACATATATAAGTGGCTTATAGCTGCTATAAATCTATTGTTTTATCAACTGAACAGCCTTATCAATCCCCTCCCCTACCACGAAAAAAAAAAATTAGAAAAACCTTTGGGGAGTGTTTTATGGGGCATTAATTAAATAATAAAATATATATCTCATTCATATAACCTGGTAATTAGAATAAATTGTATTTGGGTGCACCTGGCTGGCTCAGTCGGTTAAGTGTGCGACTTTGGCTCAGGCCATAACCTCACGGTTTGTGAGTTCGAGCCCTGCATCTGGCTCTGTGCTTACAGCTTACAGCCTGGAGCCTGCTTGGGATTCTGTGTCTCCCTCTCTCTCTGCCCCTCCTCCACTCACACTCTGTCTCTCTCTCTCTCAAAAATAAACAAACATTAAAAAAAAGTGAATAAATTGTATTTGGGTTTTTTTTAAATTTGACCCATCAATATATTTTAGTACTTTAATAGAGACCAAAAAATATTTAAAGTATTTAAACCTAATTATATAAAACCAATAGGGTATTGACACAAAACAAGTAGCACACATAGAAGTAAACAACAAGACTTTTATGAAACAATAACATAATTTTGACAAGATAACTCTAAACTAAAACATGAATGTATGTCATTTGTACTGGGTAATTGGTACCATCTCTGAGGGCTGGCTGACAGGAAGTTTTTGTTTGTAGGTACATATGTATATATGTCATAAATGCATGTTGGTTTTCCTTTTTCCAACGTCCCTTTGTCTTTTGGGCAATGGACTTCGTTATATAAGGTTATGAGGGATGGTAATGACAGCAGCTATCAGAAACACAGGAAGTATCAATCTTGTCAGAAATAGGGCATTAGATGAAAGTTCCCTTTTAGTAAAACACAAAAAGTAAATCAGAAGAAGTGATTTAGTATTTTCAAGTAGGAAATTGGCTGCCTAAATGCTTTTTTGCAATTTATTTCCAAGCAAACTATGAGTGTTTCAGTAAGTCACAGACTCTCCAAAATGTCTTAAACTCTCCAAAATCTATATACGTTTCTAACGATATCATTATAGCAATAACTATAATGGGTGCTAGCAACTCAAATTCAAAGCAACACTAAAGAGAAAATTTAGAGGTCAATATTCATCAGGGTTTTTGTTGAAGTACTATCAATAGAAAATACCTTTTAGGCTTCCCTAGTTCTTAGCTACTTTCCCTCTAAACACTGTGTTTCTTCCTAAAAAGGATTTTCTTTTCACCTTACATCCATAAGGATAAAGATTTTCTTCTCAGATAAATGAATGTAATGGAGGTAAATATTTTATTTATTTTTTTAAGTTTATTTATTTATTTTGAGAGAGACAGAGAGAGCCTGAGTGGTGGATGGGCCGAGAGAGAGGGAGGCAGAGAATCCCAAGCAGGCTCTGCCCTTTCAGCCCGGAGCCTGTTGCAGGGGTTGAACCCATGAAACCGTGGGATCATGACCTGAGCTGAAACCAAGAGTTGGATGCTTAACCAACTGAGCCATCCAGGCGACCCTGAAGTGAATCTTTTTAAAAACTACATCAGCTTTCTCTGTATTCATTTGATGAAGCCTCCCTTTTAAAAGGAAAGAAACAATGACTATATCCGTTTTAAGCAAGTCGTCTCCTTATATTAATTGCATCCCTTATATTTCTCTAAGTCTGAAAATGTCTCACTCAATGAGTCTTATTTGTCCATAAGTGTTTGTATGTAGGTATATATGTATGTTCCTACATACATATTAAAAATAGAGTATGATTTCTTCCGTCTCTTTGTTTTACTTTGCAATGTTTCTACAGTAAGACCAGATCAGGAGTGGAAAGAGTATACAGATAAGTGGAAAACAAGGATGGCATACACAAGAGTGAGCAGGTTTTGAAACTAATTAAGAACCTTGCTACCTGGTCCTGAGCATCCCAAAGGAGGTGCAGAATTAGCCAACATGTACCCGGAGGAATATGATGGTGCTGGCTTATGGGGAGGGCAGAGCAGGGAGGCACAGAACTTGAGGCTGGGTAAGCAAGTATCATAGACTTGGGGGCACTTTCCCAAACATAGAGCTTAACACCCAGCAAAGACTTAGAAAATAGGACAAGGTCACTGCTAGAGTGGCTCATAGAAGCCTGAAGAAAATAATTGTCCACACTGAGCAAAGTGGGAATGCCTGAGTTTCTCTGGGGCACAGTACTAGAAGGGGTCAAATCGTTCAGAAAAGTGACCTTGCCGGAAGGAACATATTTTGTGAGAACAGAGCACCCAATGGAGGATTATATTCTGCAAGAATGTCCAAAGGACACATCGATTTACCAAAGCCATCAGGAACACAGTGGTGATAGAGGCACTGTCACCATTTTGTTCAGTATTGGCTTTCTTCTGCAGGCCAGGGCTGATGGCAAGACAGACAATCACAGAATTTGGCTTTATACCAATAGAAAAGGTGGAGCACCAGAGGGAACGTGGGAGTTTTTAACTTACAGAAACCAGGGGACCACAATTACTATGGCACCCTGTGTACCCAAAAGATAAGCAAGGGTCTTGACCTAGAGATGGCTAATAAAACATAGGTCTCTGAAAGCAAGAGTTGGGCAGAAAATGGATGTGAATGTAGGTAGCTTTTTCTTTCTTTTTTTTTTTTTTTTTTTTGTATCACTTGTATATCTTCCTTTACCTTTCCTTAGAGGTATGTTTATTCTCACAATATAAACCTTTTTGAGATTGTATTTGACACAAACACACACACATACACATACACACACACATATATATGTATATATTGTATACACAGTTATATCAGTATTCTCTACCAAATTGAGAGAAGCCTAAGGTGTAAAGAAAATCACCATAGTTCGTTCTTCTCTTCATAAACATTTTTTTAAAGTTTATTTACCTATTTTGAGAGAGATTGGGCGGGGCGCCAGAGAGAGAGAGAGAGAGAGAGAGAGAGAGAGAGAAGCAGAATCATAAGCAGGGTCCATACTGTCAGGGCAGAGCTGGGATGTGGGCGATCCTGCGAGATCATGACCTGAGCCAAAATCAAGAGTCAGACGTTCAACCAACTGAGCCACCCAGGTACCCCCCTTTCTTGTCTTTATAATCCTCAGCCTCATTGTTCAGTGTTTTTCTCCATTTTTTTTGGCAACCAATATCCTCTTCCGCCTTTATTCATTCATTCAGCTGATGTTTATTGAGGGTATTACATACTAGTTTTACTGGCGATACAATAGTGAATACGACAGAATTTCTGCCCATTTGGCACTTACATTCTCTAAAAGAAAGACACAGTAGAAAAATGATCACGTAAAGTCCCAGGTAATGATGGCTGCTCTGGAGAAAAAAAAAAAAAAAAAAGCTAGATAAGTGGGATGAGCTGCCCGGAGTTGATGGTGAGGTGTTTTACTGAGTTTTACTGAGCTCTTGTTTCCTTCCTCCCTGTTAAAACCATGGTTTTAAAATGATTCTCTTTTTTTAAATCTTTTTATTTATTTTTGAAGGAGAGACAGACAGAGTATGAGTGGGGAGGAGCAGAGAGAGAGGGAGACAGAATCCAAAGCAGGCTCCAGACTCTAAGCTGTCAGCACAGAGCCCAATGCGGGGCTCGAACTCATGAGCTGTGAGATCATGACCTGAGCTGAAGTCAGACGCTTAACCGACTGAGCCACCCAGGCGCCCCATAAAATGAATGATTTTCATATTCATTTGCAGAGCTTTAAGAAAAATTACTACGGGATAGTAGTATTTGTGATTTGCATTAATTGTGGAATATAAGATTCCATCCTTGTTTGGTAAAGGCAGCATTTGAAGAAAGCACACAAAAGAATCTAATTCTTCTCTTTGGACTAGCACTGAGCCCTCTGCCTAAATAGTGCCCACCCCCAAACCTTGCACCAGTATCTTGAATCTTTTTCTATAAACTATAAAGACGATCAAAACAGAAAGGATTTAAACTTCTCTTTGATCCTTATATGTGAACACCCGCCCCAAAATCAACATCTTCTCCAAACATGGAGGTTTTAATATTGCTATGCACTGTTTTGTAGACAAACGTGCAAATAAGTCAACCAGACATCCGAGTTCTAGTCTCCCGTTTTGATTTCTGTGCAGTGTTTAAACATGGCCAAGGTAGAGTGACTGTCATCGCCAAGAAAGGCTGATGTTATAGGCCGTTTTGCTCAGATGGCGGCAAGGAAGTGACGGCTGCCCACGTTAATGGCCAAAGCTAAGAATATCCCATGCTGTTAAATTCTGTCAGCACACTAATAGCCTAGTTTAGGCAAAGCCAATGCCACACCGATCTTCCAGTTCAGAGAACAGATATATTGTCTCCAAATAATAGATATAATCAGTGGCCCTTCTTTCTTCCTCTCTCCAGCACCAGAGAGCATGTGATCTGTTTTTCTCTCGCTATTTGAACAACAGTGATTCCACGCCGAACAAATACCCAAATTGACATTTACAGCTGCTCTGAAGAAGTCATTTGGCAGCCATTTGAAAAATGACAGCGGGGTCATTTAGAAGACCTCATGTCCCATGGCATTTTTTTTTTTTTTTTTTTTTTTTGTCGTGCTGCCTTTCCCTGGTAGCTGTGTAGAAGCACTAATATGACAGCATGCTACATAACCTAGGTGACCTGAGATTAATTAGCTTGCCTGAGCCTCCCGGTATCATCTGTAAAATGAGCCAAATGGAAAAGAAATGGCAAAACCATACTAATCATATGGATTACAGAACATTCCGTTTTTGGCAGAATTTCATTTTGACAGATACATTTCAAACCGTAATTTATTTCAGTTTTATTTGAAAAACAAGATTGTATCTTGAAAGGATGGTAATTATATATTGGAATTAGATTAGGGATTTTGCTAATATGAGAGGAAAATAACATGTTGGAAAGTATTATCTAAATCCCTAGGAATATACGAGTGCTGAGTAAGTCAAAGTTGCTTGAAAGTCATGTTTCAAATTGGGTCACACTCATTTTGCTGTAGCCATTTGCAATCAAATTTATGCTAGGTGAAGGGAAAGTAAAAGAAAATAATGTGGGAGTAAAAACCCTTCCCTTAAATACCATATGCTGGTAGCTGTGGCCAGATTGTTAATGCTCTCAATTAAAATCAATATAACTCTCAGTCCTTTATTTATTCCTATATTATAAGGGCATCAAAACAAAAAAGGCCAAATTTGAGTGTTCAGCAAAGGGAAATATGGCTATGTTTAAATAGCTTTGGACTTAAAGAAATCTGATTAGGGGAAAGAACAAGATTGCTGGTGAGTAAATAGTAGAAAAGGAAAAGTATGGCTTCCATGTTGTTTTTTCTGATTGGCCTTGTACGGAGAGAGTAGATTTTCGGCTAGTAATATCTCTCTGTCATCCTAGGTATTAGTGGTGTGGGCTACACGTCTCTGGTTACCCCTGGATACTTGGCTCCTAAAAAATATATTAATAGTATCAACAACAAAGGCAAGAATAAATGGGAGAAATAAAACTCTGTCAACAGAATCAGTATGCTGGGGACCACAGACTAGAACATAGAGCAGCATTCCTCCTGTCTGCAAATGTTTCCCCTTCTTTGACTGAAAGGATCCATGTCCTGCATATTAAACACACCCGGAATTGCAGTGAATATTCTGTGAAGAGTTCAGCAGAAATCATTGATTAGAGTGCCCTTGTTGTGCGAGCTACATTTTTTTTTTCCTGCATAAAGCTCTAGAAAATATCAGCTATGCATGGATCCTTTACCCTGATTTTGATTTTGTTAGTTTCCTCTGAGAAATTAAAATATTGGAAAACATTTCTTCATAATACACTGGAATGGAGACACGATTAACAGATTTCCCCGTTTGTCTGAGTTAAAATTCACCCTAAAGCATTTCAACAAGTAATTATAATACCAAATATTCAAAAAGGGTCCAAAAATACTAGCAATGAAACAAATAGTTGCTGGCATATATATTATCTTTCCTGAAGCCTGAGATGACAATAGGTAGCTTAGTGACACATGGAAACAATGTGGAAATATTCCGAGTATTCCAGCAATGTTCAGTACTCACTTCTTGTTGCCTACACAAGTACATCCTTCTACCAATGCTTCCTTCTTCTTTCTGCGTGTATTACTTTTCCCTTCCCTATTGGTTTATTACCATCAGCAAATGCTTCCATTTCCAAGCTGTTTTTGACTTGACCTTTGCCTCAAATTTCTGCCATACCTCTGTTGACTTTATAACAAATCTCGTTAAAAGTGTTATCTATAGTTTCTTCCTATGTCTCCTCTATTTCCCATTAACCCTCTGTAACCAGACTTATATTCCATGATAACACTATGACTTTTTTGTCAAAGTAATCAATGAAGCTCAGTGTTACTAAATCCAATACCAAATCTCAGCCATAATCTTAATATGGAATTGGGGGAATATTCAGAAGCTGTTGTTGAAATTCAAGTTGTCAAAAGACAACTGCTCTTTTGCCACTGTGCATATTGTTCCCTGATATTTATCCTTCATTAGAGCTAATAAACTTGATGCTTTGAGAAGGCTATTCTGCCTTATGAATTGGATTATCAATCAGAATCCCAGACCACTGCCGCTACTGAATGATTTGTAGATCTTACAGATTGGCGTCGTGAAGAGCATTGACTTCCAGACCTACAACTCAATATGGCAAGGGTACTTGATGGTTAGACAGCGAAGATGGAAGAAAGAGCTCAGATTTTGATGTCAGGGCAGTTGCCGACCCACTCTCAGTATGCAGCGGCAGAATTTCTGTGGTGGAGGTTTGTTTGTTTGGTGTTTGTTTAATATCTGTGAGTGAAAAGTGTGAAATTGGACAAATAAATTCATAAGGAAAGGCAGATTGAGAGAAGAGTGAGAAGGACTATTACTGGGTGAGTGCTTAATTGATTTTTAGTATAAGTAGAATTGCCAAAAATATGAGTCAATTATAGCAGGTGAAACAAGCACTTGAAAAAAGTATGATTGTACAAGGAAGGTTTTGTTGGGAATTTGAGAACTACAGTGATCAGTTATGATTTTATTCCGGTGTGACCATTAGTGATTAGCCATAGTCTCCTCTATGACACAGCAATAAAGTGACCATGGACGTTTATGAATGTAGTTCAAAGGAGTGTGACACGTTGTTTGAAAATATTAGTACTGCCTGGTACATCTTAGTTCTCTCAGATTTGTTAGTTATATGATCAGGAGACTTACAACAGAATGGATTGTTCAGGTAGAATCCCAGCAGTGTTCAGCACACAGAAAATCCCCCGGAATTTAGATGTAATTGAATTGACCAATTTGAAATGAATGAAGGCATGAAGTGAGCAAGTTTATGGTGAAAAGATTATCACCTGACTCTCTTACCTAATTTAAACACTGAAATATCCCCTCAAGTCCTTGAAATGTTACATGTACAAGCAAGGCGAGATTGTTGTATGATGACAAGAAATGACCCAACCACAGTGATACGGCTCTGGTCCAAACAACTATATACTTTATGATACAGGCAATTCCTCTTGCTTGGGCCACCTTATTTCAACCTCATGTTGAGAGGTGATAAGGCATATAGGACGCGACCTCTTGCTACCATAACTGCCATGTATTGTTTAATAATGAGAAAAAGGTAGAAGCCATTCAAAAGAAGGAAGATGGCTAATAGAAAAATAAAAATGATAAGAAGAGAAATGGAAAAAATGGTTTAGGCGAGTCAGCTATTCAGGTGGTGGATAAAGAACAGGATGAAAATCAGAATGATAGTGATAGTGTTGTGGTCAAATACTGTTGCTACTCAATCACTGGATCTCGACAGTGGTCTGTCCCAGCTCATGTGTTGACCTCTCTTCAAAGGCACCATAAATCCTTCTCCATTTATTCTAAATTGGATATATATAAGTCCAGTGATGCTTAGGAAGCATGGGGGGAAAAAGGAAAGGGTGTGATACATTAATGAGGGTATTCAGTTGCTGACCTATGACTGGATGTCAAGAAATGTTCCTCTTTGTTTGCTTTAATGATCATGCCAAAAAGACGTCTTTAAAAAAATAGTTTTATTGAAATATGATGCAATTATACACAATTTGCTTAACCCCCTCTTCAAAATTATATTGAGCAATATTAAATTTCAAGATTTCTGCCTTAGTTCTATTTTGTATTATATAAACAAATGTCCGCCCCCCCATTTCACCTTTCATTTGGTTAACATATATTTTTACATTCCTTTGATTTTAAAATTTTGATATCATTCTTGCCTAAATATATCTATTATAATCTATATATGACAGGTTTTCTCTTTTATTCCATTCTAATAGTCTCTTCTTTTAAATAGATGCTTATATGTTACCATGAAAATTTCATCGATAGTTATTTTTCAATTTCAACTCTAAATATGTCTTCTAAATTCGAAACTCTTCAGTTATTTTCCCATCCTTCAAACATAACCAGGAAATTGGCATGCCTTATCTATCAACAGAAAGCCACACACACACATTCTTTTTATGGCTCTCTAGAATTCCAGTTACATTGTTTTAAAATATGAACTTATAGTAAATATGCACCATTTGCCAATAGTTCAAGTTTTTTCTTTTTTCTTTTTCTTTTTTGCAATTCACAACCATCTTTAAAACAAGAAAGACTCATATATGAATCTATTGCATTTCATTATTTAGTTTCAACAAAACACAACGTCTTGAAGATTTACAAACTGAATAGCTTTCCTTTCCATTGTATATGTTGAGGACAACTTTTTAACCAAAGTTTTGAAAGTTAGAGAATTCGTTGGTAGGTAGCCCTGAGCTAAGTTGATGATAATGCTGCTGATTGTATTGTGTCTGTTTTGACGTTTTTGTTTGTTGTTGTTTTTTTTTTTTTTTTTTTTTTCTTTTCCAGGTTTGGAGGCTCCTATTGAGATGTTCTCAAGGGCAGAGACTTTTTCCTCAGCTGGGTCCAGTCTACTAAAAAGCCCAACAAAAGTGTTTTTCATTTCTACCACAGTGTGTTTTATCGCGAACATTTATTTGGGGTAATTTCTTAGGATTTCCATTTCTCTGCTGACACTGCCCATGTTCTTCTTGCTTGCTGTCTGCTTCATCCATTATAAACCTTAGCATATTAATTATAGTTCTAAATTCCTGGTCTGATAATCCCAATATCCTTACTATGTCTTGTTTGGATGCTTGCTCTGCTTGGTCAAATGGTGTTCTTTGCCCTTTGGTATGACTTGTCTTTTATTCTTGATAGTCAGACATGATGTTAGGTCTCATAATCTTTTAGTTAGTATTTTAGTTACAGGATGGCTAGAATGGGCTGGACTTGGCTAGTTCCCTTCTTCCACGTGCAAAATTAGAGCTGTCAGGATTTGGCTATTTTTCTTCCCTCGGGTCAGCTGTCTCTGATAACACTCCAGCCGGTTAGACTCTGGTTAAATAGTTTCCCCTGAGGGTAGGCTGTGTTAAGAAGAAAGCAGCTGTTTCTGGTTATTCATTTACTTTTTCATTCCTTTTAAAAAAATTTTTTTTTTAACTTTCTATCATTGTTTTTATTTCCGTGGAATATTTCAAACATTCACTAAAGTAGAAGAAGCAGGATAATAAGCTCCAATGTACGGAGCATTTCATCCTCAACAATTAACACGATTTGCCAGTTTCAAATAATTTACTTTCCCCTCTCCCTGCCGGAAACAAGGGGAAGTAGTTTTTTCCATTATTTATTTGGAGAACCTGCTGAAGTTCCTGGAGGTCGATCTTGGGAGCCTGGCGTTCTGTGACTCATCTCCCGTAGATTTGTTTTAACTCTCTGACTTGTCTGCACTGACCCTCCGGGAATTCAGCAGTTGCAGTTCGGGTTTTCCTAACTAGTTTTGGTTCCACGCTGGTTTCCGCTATAGTCTCTACTAGGTAAGTCATAACTCCCTTGTTTGCTTGTTTGGCTCTCCAGTCGTGGGGGTAGTGGTTTGTTGGCCCCGTGTCCTCCTTTCTTTCCTAAATCCAAGAAGAGTTACTGATTTTCCGTCTGTTCAGCTATTTTTTTTTAATGCTTATTTAGTTTTGAGAGAGAGAGAAAACAGAGCGAGTGGGGGAGGGGCAGAGAGAGTGGGAGACAAAGAATCCAAAGCAGGCTCAGCACTGTCAGTGCAGAGCCCAAGGAGGGGGCTCAAACCCACTAACGTTGTGATCATGACCTGAGCCAAAATCAAGAGTCACATGATCAACCAACTAAGCCACCCAGGCGTCCCAAATGTTTGGCTTTTTTATTTGTTATGACACAGTGCGAATTTTTAAGTTACTTATATGGTGAACTAAGACTGGAAATTGTTTTTGTTTTGTTTAATTAATATACTATATTTTAGATTAGTTTTGGGTTATAGAATAAGCAGAAACTACAAGTTTTCTGTATGTCCTCTTCCTCCACAGAGTTTCCTCTATTTACTTTCCCATATAATTAATAACTTGCATTAGTGTGATACATTTGTTAAAATTGAATCGTTGCTGATAGGCTATTTCCTAAAATACATAGTTTACATTAGGGTTAATTCTTTGTGTTGAATATTCTGGAAAAGTTTTGTTAAATGCATAATATTGCGTATATATCATTACAGTATCATATAGAATATTTTCCTAATCTATGCTTACTCTATTTTCCTAATCTATCCCTGTGCTTAATCTATGCATCTTTCACTCTCTACTTACCGCTAAATCCCAGCAAACACTTATCGTTTTACTGTTCTAATATAATTGTCTTTGCAGAATGTCACTAAGTTGGAATGATACAGTATGTAGTCTTTTCAGACAGGCTTCTTAGTAATAAATATTTAGGGTTTCCCAGTGTTTTTTCATAAGTTGATAGTTTCCTTTCATTGCTGAGCGGTATCCTGTTAGGATGCCCACGGTTTATCTATTCACAAATTACATGACATCTTGGGTGCTTCCAGTATTTTACAATTATGAATGAAGCTGTGTAACATTCATGGGCAGCTTTTAGTGTGAACATAAGTTTTCAGCTCACTTGGGTAAATATTTACAAGTGTAACTGATGGATCATAGGATAAGACTGTGATTAACTTCATAATAAGCTACTAAAGTGTATTCTAAATGAAAGTGGCTTTACCGTTATTTTTTCCTGCAAGCTGTGAATGAGCATTTCTGACGCTCCACATTGTCCTCTGCATTTGGTGGTGTCAGTGTTCTGGGTTTGAGTCATTCTAGATGCACAGAGGTATTGTGTTGTTTTAATATGCGATTCCCTAATGACGTAGGATATTGAGCAATGTCTCCTGTGGTTTCATCTGCCATATGTATTGTTTCTTCCTTCTCACTTTGTATACATTTTATGTACTTCTGTTCCTTACCGCTAGCAAGGACTTCCAGTGCACTGTTTGATAAGAGTAGGGAAAGAAGATACTCTTGCCTTCTTAGGGGGAAAGTATGTGGTTTCTTGCCATTACATACATTAGTGTTTTTTTTAGTTTTTTATTTCTTTAAATTTAAATCAAGTTTATTAATTTCCCCTCCGTTTCTAGTTGGAAATTTCTTTGTTTGTTGTTTTAATCATTAGTGATACTGAGTTTTTCCAACTACTTTTTGCGTACCTATTAATAAGGTTTTTCATGTTGAGCCTGGTGTGATGGATTAGAGTAATTAATTTTAAAATGCTGATCCAGCCTTATGTACCTGGAATCAATTCTACTTGTTCATGGTATACAATTATTTTAATACACAGTTGAATTTTATTTACTAATATATTGTTGTGGGTTTTTATATCTGTTTTCATGAAGGATATTGGTTTGTAGTTTGTTTTTTTTTTCCTTTTTTGTCATGTTGTTTTCCAGTTTTGTTATTTGAGTAACGTTGGCCTCAGAATGAGTTAGGAAGTGTTTGCTAGATATCTATGTTTTGAAATTACAGAGAATTGTATCATTATTCCTGAGATGTTTGTTAGAATTCACTATTAAAACCACCTGCAACAGGTAATTTCATTTTGGAAGGTTAATTATTGATAAGTTTTTTTTTATTTTTTTAATGTTTATTAATTTTTGAGAGAGAGACAGAGAGAGAGTGAATAGGAGGAGCAGAGAGATAGGGAGATAGAATCAGAAGCAGGCTCCAGGTTCTGAGATGTCAGCCCAGAGCCTGACGCAGGGCTGGAACTCACAAGCTGCAAGGTCATGACCTGAACTGAGGTTGATGCTTAACCGACTGAGCCACCCAGGCTCCCCGATATGGTTGTTGTAATAGAGATCTATTCAGATGATACAACTCCTTGTGTGAGTTTCTTTAGATTATGACTGGCATAGAATTTTTATTTCATTAAGTTATCTAATTTGTAGGCATACAGCTGTTAATAATATTTGTTTATTAACATTGTAATGTCCACAGGTTCAGTAGTGATGGGCACTCTTAAGCTTCTGGTAATTGTAACTTGTGTCTGAGTGTTGGTAGCCTGAGCTTGTAAATTTTACTGTGAAAGAAGACTGAAAAAGTAGTGATCCATATTTTGTTTTGGCAAAGGAAAAGTGTTGGCCTAGTTAAAGTGGGCGGTAGAAAAGATACCTAGTGAACTTACTTTGGTAGAACAAGTTTGAGAAAGAATGCTAATACTGCAAGGTGTATGTTATTAATTTCATCTCATTAAGAACTACAAGAAGTTTAATTCAAAAAGGAGTTCAACTGTTTTCAATCAGGAACTCACTGAAAAAAATAAAATGTTCTAGAAAATCTGTAATGAGCCTCAGAAGTTGTGACTGTTTCTTTATAAAATTATAATAGATGAGTTTGAGAAGTGAAATGAATAACATTTTGCTACTTAAGATACCGTTTTGGGCAAAAAGAAATTTAAAGGACCCATGTTTATAAAATTAATTGCTAAGATACCTGCATGGAATAATTCAGTTCAGAGGGAATATTTTCATATGGACATCTCAATTCAAGTTTCCTATAAACCAGTCAAATTAACAGAGCCTAGAAAAATTGAACCAACTATCTGAGCTACAATCATCCAGGAAACTTCACATAACATAGGTTAAACAAAAACGTTATTTTTGTAAGTTACCAATAAATGTGGTTGGTTTTGTGGCAGAAAAGAAGTTGTATATTACAGTAGGGGAGACAGGGCCCCATTAGAACTATTTTTTCTCTACAAATATTCTAATCTACCCAATATTTGTGTATCTTTTGTCATTGAAAAAATATTTTCACACTTGTAGCATCTGATCCTTAAAATGTTGTTAGACCAAATATATGCTGTGTGTCCTCTAAGTGTTAGAGTCAAGAAAACTGAGGTTTGTAGAAGTAATTTTCAAGTTCCTAGAAAAGATAAGGAAAGATCTATACCTTTGGATAATGCAGCTAGCATTTTTTATTACACTAACTTGTTTGAAATTCATTATGCATTAACTACGTACTTTTATCTGGTTTATACTTAAATTAGTAAATAAAATAGCAATGCAAGTAATAAAAAAATCACTCTTCAAAGAGCTACAGACATTATTATCCTATTCTTTATTGGTGTGAGAAGGCAATAAGTCATCCAGAAACCAGACTATGTGTGGTCATAAAAAAACACAAACATCCCCTTGATTTTTAGAAAATATCACTGTGTCTGGCTTTCTGATTTGTATCATAAGTGACATTTAAGATCAAAAGAAAGTACTAGCGTTTACTTCACTCTGCACCACATATTCTAACACCTGATGTTATTTTCATTTGTTTTCATTTCCAAAATTTACATGTTATCTGATGTCCTTATGTAGATTAAAATCTATTTGAGGACAAGTACTTTTTTTTTTCTATTAACACACTCACTATGGCATTAAGAACAACGGTAGATGTTTATTTTTTTTATTTATTCAATGAACAAATGAACGTAACTTTGACTCTTGTTACCAAAATTAAATTTTGTTTACTTTTGTTAAACTGGTACTAATCTATGCAAAGGCTAAACTTGTATTTATTTCCATGCATGAGCATTTTTCTCCTGATTAAGGAATGTAAAGAATAGCCCTTCTTGTGTTCTTTTTTGAAATAGTTAATTTTTTTATTTGTTTATTTTTGAGAAAGAGAGAGAGAGAGACAGAGAGACAGAGACAGACACAGAGCACGAGTGGGGTAGGGACAGAGAGAGGGAGACACAGAATCCAAAGCAGGCTCCAGGCTCAGAGCAGCCAGCACAGAGTCCAACGCAAGGCTCAAACCTATGAACCTTGAGATCGTGACCTGAGCTGAAGTCCAGTGCTTAACCTGCTGAGCAACCCAGGTGCCCAGACCATCTTGTGTTCTATATTGATTTTTTTTTTTGGATACTGTCATTACCTATAAGTTACTCGTAATATGTATCTCATATTAAGAACCTCAGAGTTCTTAAATTATAGAATGCTATTTAGTAAAAGTTTGTTATACGGACAGTTGCTATTATTAAAAACTTTTAAGGGGAATTATAAAATTGATTAATTCTCTGAAAAGGAAATAATTTCAGTCTGTTTTATATTCATGAAATTTAATTTCATGGTTACCCAAAAAGTTCAAATCTGTCAGTGAAAAAATGTCGTCAGCCTAATTAATGTCAAATTTTGGAAATGCACAGTCTCTGCTTTGAATACTGATATTTCTGGTTAAAAATAACTAAATTAAGACTCAGAATTTAAGAAGCAATGTCTTACCTGTTAGTTTCATAAAATGTTGATCCCTAGCTGAAACTTTAACATAAATCTTCAGTGCTGCCCCATTGCTACTTAATTCCATTTACAAGTTACTGTATCATTGCTCTATTCTAAGAGGAGGTAATGTGTTGTTGTTATTATAATCCGAAATGTAATAGTGCCTGAAGATCTTTAAGCCACTTGAGGACTTAAGGCAATCTCAAAATGGTCAGACTTTCTCAGAAATGATCATTGTTTCAACAGCAGACTTAGACATCTGTTTAGATATTCAAGTCAATAGTTTTATTCCAAATGTTTCTCCAGAGTGCATAATGGAATTATGCGTATACAGATAGGTTGTCACATTAAAGGTTAACATTACTGTTGTAGCTATTAAAATACTTCACTGTGCTGAACAAACTGTTTTTGTTTGCTTTTTGCTTTGTGTTACTAGGCTACTACAAAGTTCTTGAAGGTTTTTCTTAAACAGTGTGATGTCCAAATCCTCCTCGTGGGTGCCTTTTCTAGTTGGTCCAGGATCTTGTGTTTGATCCTAACAGTTGTCCTCTATCTAGAATTTAGGGATGACTACTGACGACTACTTTGTCCTTATACTTCAACTTAATTCAATTCAAAACTTTTACATTGAGCTAGGAACTGTGCTCCCCTTTGAGGATGAGTAGGAGACAGTGCCCTAGGAGAATCCCTGGGGAGCAAAGAGCTAGGAGAGGAGGCATGGAAACAAATAATGATTACAGCAAGGTTATAACAGAGGAAAACATTCACTTTTTTGTGGATAAAAGAGGATGGTGCTACTAACTTATCAGAAGGGGTTCATATTTATATGCTACCAATAACCATCTGATTATCCCATATAAAGCTATAATGTATAAATCTATAAAACACCTCCAAACTTAATTGTACTGTGACTTAAATTGTTTCCTTATTCTCTCAACTATCAAATGATTTTGATTATAGTATTTAATTTATTCTAATGAGAGTACAAAGTACATTATTTAATGGGTTAAGAACTGTTTTTAGGGTCATAATTGAGGCCAAAAATCTGAATCACCTACCTTCAGCTCTTTTGAAAGTTCTTAGAAAGAGCTACAGATAAACTAGAAACCACGACATATGTACCATAGTTTGCTATTACTAGATGAGGCACAGTGAAAACAGGGATTGGCTGGTACATTTAATTTTGGAACATCTTAGATAATACTGATATTGCTAAGGGTTTGAGGGGTGTGTGTGTGTGTGTGTGTGTGTGTGTGTGTGTGTGTGTATGTATGTGTGCGTTTAATACAGAAGACATGAGAAGAAGAGTCTTCAATTATTTTTCCTTACATTGTTGATTGTTGTGGTTGTTACTCAGTCTTCTTAATAACTTGTTTGTTGAATGTCATTCTGGTTCCTACTTTTTAGCTACTACTGTTTTTAGGTGTAATTTGTCTTCTGGACTGCTGCCTTATTGCACTAGCTATGAACTTCAATACAGTGTTGAATTGCCCTGGTAAGACTAAAACACCTTGTATTCTCCCTGATCATGGGGTAAGATGGTCTGTATTTTACCATTAATTATAATATCACATACAGTTTTTGGTTTTGATTTTGTTTTTGAGACTATATTTATCAGGTTGAGAAAATTTGCTAGTATTCCTAATTTGCTGAGAGGTTTTATCATGAATGTATATTGAATTTTCTCAAGTACCTTTTCTGTCTCTTTTGCTATTAGCATATAATGTTACTCTTTTAATATTGATTGAATTATATAGAAGGTTTTTTTTTTTTTATGTTGACAACTTTGACTTTGGGTTTATTTTCTTGAACTAGCTTCTTCATGTGGAAGTTTATATTATTGGTTTGACTCCCTTTTCCTTTTTCTTTCTTGAATTTAATGCTATATATAAATCTAAGCATTGAATAGCTCATGAAAAAGCTTTTAACAAATTGTGTTTTCATCAGTTATTTTTGTTGAGGTTTTTTTCTTTTGACCCATGGTTTATTACAGATATATTCTCTAATCTTGAAGCATGTGGATATTTTCTTGATACATATTAGTGATTTATGATTTGATATTACCATAGTTTATAACAAATTCTGTACAAACTGTATCCAACAAAATGTTTGTGACTTGTTTTATGGCTCAGCACATGGCTTTTGTCATGGAATGTTTGTGGTACATTTGAGAGAAGTGTGTATTTTACCACTATTGGGCATGATGTTATATAAATATCAATTAAATCAAATTGTTTGGTACAGTTCTTCAATCTTATATATACTTACTATTTTCTTGCCTAATTCTTCTATCAATGACTGGAAGAGTATAAAAGAGGCTAATTACTAATTGATGAAGAGGTTTTTTTGTTGTTGTTTTTTAAAGGTTATATTTACCATATATTTTTCTTCTGGGCATTTTCTATTCCTTCAGAATTAGTTTTCTATATGGAATCATTTGTTCTTAATCTAAAGAAATTCTTTTAGGGATGCCTGGGTGGCTCAGTCAGTTAAGCGTCCAACTTTGGCTCAGGTCGTGATCTCATGGTTTGTGAGTTCAAGCCTTGTGTAGGGCTCTGCGCTGACAACTAGGAGCCTGGAGTCTGCTCTGGATTCTTTGTCTCCCTCTTTCTCTGCTCTCCCCTGCTCATGTTCTGTCTGTCTGTCTGTCTGTCTCTCTCTCTCTCTCTCTCTCTCTCAAAAATAAATAAACATTAAAAAAATAAAACGTAAATAAATTATTTTTAACAGATTTTATTCAGCAGTTCTGCTAGAGATAAATTCTTCCAGATTTTGTTTGAAGTGTCTGTGATTCATTGATCCTTTCTCTGCTGCTTCCAGTCTTCTGGAAAGTCACCTCCCCCCTTCCAAAAAATCTCAATGCCAAATGTGAGATTTTTTTTTCAATCCTAGAATTTCCATTCAGTGCTTTTGAAAATTTCCATCTCTTTAGTAAAAAGCATCATTTATTCCCTCATGTTGTTGGCTTTCTTGTCTAAATTCTGTAACAGGCTTATAATAATTACCTTAAAATCTATTTCTGATAATTCTAACAGTGGGACATTTCTGGGTCTCAAAATATTCTTTCTTTTGGATAGTAATATGTTGTTACATTTCACAATATTTGATAAAATGTGAAATACTTTGATTTAAAAAAGCTGATGTAAATTGTTATGATTCTCATAAAAATGAGACTATTTCATCTTCCAAATCATCCATTTAGGATTGAAGGATAGAGGGCCTGATGCATGTGTAAGCTCCTACCTGTTGGCTTTCTCTTGGTTCCTTCACATACATCCTTACTCTCCATCAGGCCTTTGTTCTGTCCCTTGGCAGCTAGTGACCCTTACTTCTCCTGCTTCTACTCAAGAGACAGACAGTCATTTCATGTTCAAATTTTAGCTTTTTCCCTCTGACCAGCATTTAGGGAGGTGACTTCCTCCTCTCAATGCTCTGTTAAAGGTTAAATCCACCATGGATCTCATCGAGTAGGGGGCTTGTTACACTCTTATATTTTAGTACATTGGGTTTATATTCCCATGTCTACTTTCTTTTTTTTTTTTTCAACGTTTATTTATTTTTGGGACAGAGAGAGAGACAGAGCATGAACGGGCGAGGGGCAGAGAGAGAGGGAGACACAGAATCGGAAACAGGCTCCAGGCTCTGAGCCATCAGCCTAGAGCCCGACGCGGGGCTCGAACTCACGGACCGTGAGATCGTGACCTGGCTGAAGTTGGACGCTTAACCGACTGCGCCACCCAGGCACCCCCCCATGTCTACTTTCTATCGGCTTAAAATAACTATGATTTTTGAGTATTTGTCTTGGAATAATTACTGGGTTTTAAGTGGCATTCCTTAGTGATTTTTTTTTTTTTTTTGAATAGCATGGTACCATTTTAAAAATGCACGTGAGGATCTGGCCTTAAATTAATCGTGCTTGGAGCTACTGTGACTATCAATATAACAGTACTTGGGCCAAAATACCCAGGTTGGGGGTGACTCAACTGCATCCCAAGAATTATAGTTGTCTTGGGTAAATACTTGGAAATGAAAGACTAAGAAACATGTATACTGAGAATTACAGTTGTATATTTTCTAGAGAATCAGGCAATAAGGCTTCCCAACTGAGTCAAATAGAAACTCACCAAAAATACATTGTAGACAAGCTTTGGACCATTCGGTATAAACACACATTCCTGCCATAAGAGTAAAAATGAGAATGAGTCAGCATATTGGTGGTCATTGAGTGGACAATCTTTATATCTTGCCAAGTAGGTATTAATCAAAATACCCTGGTCACATACTATGCAAATGAAAAAAAGAACAGTCAACAAAAAACAACAACAAATATCAGTGGCATGGGAAGGAATGCCACTCGGAAAAGAGGATGCCAGGCCATACTTGAGAAAAAAATACCTCCTACAGTAACCAGAAGATAACTTATGTTCACTTTTAATTCCCTTGCTTCAGGGGCCATATCTAGAAAGAAGTTGCTATAGCCGATGTCAGGTTACTGCCTGTGTTCTCCTGCAGGATTTTTATGGTTTTATGTCTCACATATTATGTCTGTAATCCACTTGGAATTTATTTTTGTGTATGGTATAAGAAATTGGTCCAGTTTCATTCTTGTGCATGTTGTTATCCAGCACTTGATCAAAATAAAGAGTTTCTGCACCATAAAGGAAACAATCAACAAAGTTGAAAGACAACCTATGAAATGGGAGAAGATGCTTGCACATGACAAACATGATAAAGAGTTAGTATCCAGAATGTATAAAGAACTTACACAACTTAGACCCACAAAATGAGTAATCCAATTAAAAAATGGGCAGAAGACATGAATAGCCCTTCTCCCAAACAAGACATGCAGATTGCCAGAAGGCACATGAAAAGATGCTCAACATCACTGATCATCAAGAAATACAAAAAGAAATAAAAATCAAAACTACAATGAACAATCACCTCACATGTGTCAGAATGGCTAAAATTAACAGCACAAGACACAGCAGGTGTTGATTGGTGAGGATGTGGGAAAAGAGGAATCCTCTCGTACTATTGATAGAAGTGCAAACTGGTGCGGCCTCTCTGGAAAACAGTATGGAGTTTCTTCAAGAAGTTAAAAATAGAACGACCCTAGGATCCAGGAGTTGAACTACTAGGTATTTTCCCAAAGAATACAAAAATATTAATTCAAAGGGATACATGCATTATAGCAGCATTATCTATAATAGACTAATTATGGAAATAGTCCAAGTCTCCATCAACTGCTGAATGGATAAAGAATATGTGGTGAGTGTAAATACGTGTATATACAATGGGAATATTACTCAATCATAAAAAGAATGAAATCTTGATATTTGCAAGGACATGCATGAAATTAGACTGTATTATGCTAAGTGAAATAAGTCAGTCAGACAAATAGCATAGGATTTCACTCATGTGGAATTTGAGAAACAAAACAAAGGAACAAAGGGGAAAAGAAGAAAGAAGGAAACCAAGAAACAGACTCTTAACTATAGAGAACAAACTGACGATTACCAGAGGGGAGAAGGCAGGGGATGGGTGAAATAGATGATGGGCATTAAGGAGTGCACTTGTCATGATGAGCACCGGGTGATGTATGGAAGTGTTGAATAACTACATTGTATGCCTGAAACTAATACTACACTGTGTGTTAACCAACTAGATTTGAAATAAAAATGTAACAATGAAGATAGCTTAGAAAATGGGTTTCAGTTCATAATAGAACACAAATCCATGAAATTCAAGGAGAAATTCACAAGGAGAGAACAGAGATGCGAGGAAAAGAATTTAAGTTGAAAGGAGGTGACTGACTAAAGAAAAATTAAACTTCTAGGAAGAAAGTAACTGTATTATAGTATTTGTTGGAAATAGCAGGAGGAAGAATTTTAAGTTAAAAAAACTAATCGTGTAGACACTTAACATTGATAAACAGAGAAAACAACATGGTTGACAGAGATATAATAAAATAAAGATCTACTTTGAGAATGCGAGTTTTCTCAGAACAATTAGAAGAGACAAAAAATGTAAATCATAATTTTGAAATAGTTGGATGTAAGGAGTTAGGGCAGTTTTTGATTTTTTTTTTTGTAATAATAGTCTTACTTTATTTTATGACATTTTTAACAACCAGAAAAAGAAGTAAGAACTATTCTTGTTCTCATCATGCAGAAATAATCACCGTTTTCAAGCACAAAATACTGCAAAATTGTCATCATAACAAATTTACGTTATTTTCAAACAGAAATTATTCTAATGTTATAGTCTCCATGATAAAGACACTATCTTATTCACCGTTCAGAACCTAAAATAGTTGCTTCTATATAATAGTGTTAGTAAACACTTGTAAATGAATACTTTTTTTATGTAACACATGTTTATAAAAAGAAAAACCTATAATCACCCTGCTGTTGTAATTAGTAGTAAATTTTAGTACTAAATATCTTACCAGACTTTTGTTCATCAGAAATGTGTATGCATATTTAAAGAGATACTATGTATACACTAAAATGCGTATTTAATATTGTTTGAATATAGTCCTCAGTCTGTCTTAGGAAGCATAATTTTTCAGAGATCGTCAGAGTCCAGGCTAGGTTCGGGGGGGGGGGGATATTTAGCTTGTCCATCTTGTTCTGATCTTACTCATGCTTTAAAATGAAATCGGATGTTGCACTAACATCAGACCTGATTTTTTTCTAATGGGAAACATGAATATGAGTGTATTCCAGTAACCCTGAGTTACATATAAAATAGCTGCTATCTTTTAAAAATGCTTCACTTTCCATTTATCCGATCTGGTTTCATAAGAAGACTCGTCTTCTTGGATAACGATATTTACCTTGCATATTTTACAGAGTTGTCTAAAAATGTGGTAAAGTGCCCTATCTGAACATACGTTAAAATGTAATTCATTATAAAATTGATTACTGTTTCCAAAAAAGGATCTTTAGAAGATTCTCCCTCATGGCAAATGCTGCTTCATCACACACAGACCCATTTTAATGCTCTCCTAGTGGTATGATCTGTGAAGCAGTCATAAAATACGTTATACTAAATATTCTTTATACTTAAAAGTGATTCTTAAGCTCTTGATCTATATAATACCTGAAGTATCCAGTGATAACATAGTGCCCGATTGGATCGGATCTGAATCATAACGTTCTGCTCCCATGCAGTGTGCGTTTCTATTGGAAACTCTACGACTGCATTGCAATCTGAGGCCAGTAGACAAATGAAATCCTTGATTTACCTGCCTACAATTTATAGGCATAGGATTTATATCTGAACTCTGCTGAAATAAAAATAGCCGTACTAACGGCAGTAAAAACTGTTTCTTATTTAAGTGTAAATCAGAGAAGGTGGTAAAATGAAATAGTAATCATTGTAGCTCTTTTTTCACCACATTATCTCTCATGGTGAGGTAAGATAAATTGCGTGAAGTATTGGAATGATTCTATATTTAGTTGATCTCAAAGTGGATTTGTTTACTCATACGTGGCTAAATAAACTGATTAATGGATGCAATAGAATATGATCGACATCGACAATGCATCATTCTTTCTACAGCTCTGCAATACGGTATTGAATGAAAAGACCACGTTGGAAAAGTAACAAGTTTCATTAATCTAGATTTTGAGAACATGCAAAAGAAAACATACTTTTATGAACAAATCTATCCAAGTATAAGTATAAAATAGTTGAGTGAGAATTGTAAACTCTTACTTCAATATTGTTCAGAGCTGAGTTGAGAAACATTTTCCCTGTATCTATAAAACATAAAAATGTGAAACAAGGCTTCTAAGATGCTCAGGGAGGTCATGGAGACAGCGGTAGTGCACTAGTTTTCAAATTTAAATCCAGCTTAACAGTAGAGTGTAACATGCAACTTTTCTTTCTCAGCAAAGAATGACTTTTAGGGCCATTTTCTGAGTATATGTACCATCCAAGATTTTCTTCAAAAAATGTATAGCAGGGCAGAGAGAATTTTATCTAAATTAATGAAATAATGTGGGTACCAGAGAAGTGACCTTCTTTTGTTTTTCTCATAAAATATTACCCAAAGCAATTCTATCACATATTTTCTACCTATCATTACAGAATTACATTTTTGATGGAAATAGTCCTGGAAAACCACACTTTTGTCTATTTGGCCCCATGATAGTGACATTTGTGAAAATTACCTCAATTGTTAAGCTTACTTGAAATGACTATTATCTGCCTGTAGCAGCACTTAGACTTGTACTTTTAAATAGAAATCTGGTTGAGCTCAACAGCATTAAAAGTCAACAGACTTTTAAATCCAGTCTCTTCTCTGAGGCAGTCTTTTTATCTCTAAAAAGGCAGGGGGGTGAATCTCAGGTTAGGAAGACTTGAAAGCTATTTCTTACATTTTTAGTGCCATTATTTTGTGTGTGTGTGTGTGTGTGTGTGTGTGTGTGTGTGATATTTATATTCTTGAAACTCATATAAAAATAGCTGCTGTTTAGCATGATACATAAATATTTTTACTAGGAGATAAAATGCTTGTTGATTGACAAGTCACATACTTGGAATTTCAGCATTAAAACATTTTCATTTGGGTTAAAATTCATTTTCCAAAACTATTTTCCAAAGAAAACCAATTTACCCCAACCTAGTAACATATTAGTAAATAACAGAAATTAACAAAGATTAATTTATTTTGAATCTGGTTTTGTTTAGCAGGTGCTTGATAGATGGGTGAATGGTACACTTATAAAAGATACTAGGATCTGATAAATATGCTAAGGTCATGGTGATGAAACCAATGATATACTGATAAGAAAAAGGGATTGCAAGGAAGTAAGTGTCCATCAAGAATTACGACTTATACCCAAGCTTTGTTTTGAGAAATGAGATGAGTACAGTAACATGTTCCTTCTTTTCATATAACCTAAACATGGGCAAGCATATGTTCATACATATGCTTGTGTGTGTGTGTGTGTGTGCACATATATTGATATTTATTAAAACCATCAAAAATTTTCTGTAAATGTATAAAATTTAGGAGAGTAAAACTAGGGAAAATACTTTGTGTGTGTGTGTGTGTGTGTGTATATATATATATATGTATATATATATATATATATATATATATATATATATATATATATAATCAAGACATCTAGAGTATTTTTTAGCCTCCAAACTTGGTTACCTTTACGTTATTGTAAAATTATTAACAGAAAAAATACATTTTAAAAAGACGAGACTTAGAAATTAGTGTTAGTTGATGCATCAATACTTTAACTTAAGAGTTCTAATGCTGATTTTTCAATTGAGCAACTTTTTTTTCTATGGAAAAAGAAATCCGTTTCTTCCCTTATAAAAAGGGGAAAAAAAAGTGCCTTGGGTATAAAATCAAACTGTCTATAATGTGATCAGTCACGAGCTTAGAAATGTCACTCTGCAACGTTCAGTCATTAATTAGTGTCTGGTACAAAGAAGGCAGGTGCCAGGAGCCCCTCCTGTACTAGGCTAAGTGACAGCTTCCCAAAGGTAAAGTCGCACAGCCTTCTGTGAGGAAGAGGGGTAGGCAGCAGGCAGGAAAAGGGGCAGAACTGAGGGAGGAAGCCAGGGAGGGTTATGCACTGAAGTCTACTGGGAAGCACTTGAATTTGCAAGAGGGAAGAGCTCCTTCATGACTGCTGAATAGAAGAGGCCTGAGCCTGTCCTAGGAAAGTTAAGCTGCTTTCTGTGCATGAGCCAGCCTCCCTCCCACCCTTGAACTTGCGTGAACTCCTCCTGCAGCCATGAAGAGTACTGGGAGAAGCGAGGATCACCCAGAGTCCCTGCTGCTAGTCTCTGGAATACAAACAATGTTTGAAGTCCCTCTGTCCAGACCAAGTGGTTGGAGTCTTTGTGGGGTAAATTCCTGACCCAGACATGAAGGGAGATGCTGAGAGCAAAGAACAGAGCTGTGAGGATGAAGTTAGGGCATAGAATGTTGGCCAGGCCAGCCTGGAAGATGGAGTGTGGAAGAACATGAGGGAAAGGATTGCAATAACCTGGATAATAATAATAATAATAATAATAAAAAAAAAAGCTAAACGACAGGGGCCAGTCAGGGTGGCTCTGAGAAGGAACTGACAAAGAGGTCACATGATAGCAGCAGGAACTGCAGGGAGAGCACCAGGCTGTATAAGCAGCTTTCCTCTGATCTCTTGGGATGCCTGGGTGACATTCCACAGAAAACAGCTCCTGGCTTTCTTCCCAGCACTGAAGGAAGCACCTGTTAGTCAAAATCAGCTTGTTTCCCTTGCTCTAAGACAAAGGCTTCAAAGACCCTGCCTGGGTCGATGGTCAGGAAACCACATGATGGTTTGGGGAAACTGGTTTTAAATTCCGTAAGTGGACGGTGGGCGCGGGCCCTGTCTGGGCAATGGTAACCTGCTGGTCCTCGGTTCCCGCTCAGGGCTCTGTGGCCGGTCCTGCCACTGTGTTTGGGCCCCTGCTTTGCTGGCCCCACTCCTCTCCTGCCCTCCCAGATCCTTGCGCCCAGCTCCTGACCCTCCTAGGCAGCCGTTGCCCAAGGCCTCGGTGAGGGGCAGACCCAGGCAAGAGCCTTCACATCTGCCCAAACACTTCCGTGGCCACCAGATGGGGGGATGAGGGATGGGGGCATAGCTGTGGTCGCGCTCCTTGGGGGAAGATATGCCGGCAGAGGGATTGGGTTTGGGGTGAGCACTTTGGCATGCTAGGAGCAGACCACCCTGCAACCCCGGACTCCATTTCCCAGGCCTGAAGACTCTTTTTGTTTTAGTTATCTATCGTCCACATCTCTTACCCATTCCAGTTTTCTTAATTATAGCATGTGTTTGTGTGCGGGGGTGTGTGACTGTGTGATTGTGTCGTGTTTGTATGTGCATGTGTGTTAACTTACTTTCTCCCATCATTCCTAAAATGCAAGCTCCATGTTTGTTGGAAATTTCTTCACTTGTTGCCTTTTTGTTTTAAATTTTTTTAAGGTTTTATTTATTTTTGAGCGAGAGAGACAGCATGAGTCGGGGAGGGGCAGAAAGAGAGGGAGACCCAGAATCCCAAGCAGGCTCCAGGCTCTGAGCTGTCAGCACCGAGCCCGCCATGAGGCTCTAACTCCCCTCCAGTGCTTAACCGACTGAGCCACCCAGGCGCCCCTCTTCACTTATTTTCTTGTGTTGTATCCACAGAGCCTAAAAAGCATGCCTTGTATATGGGAAGCACTTAGAAAACATGTTGAATGGATGAAAGATGAGTACAAATGGCTTATCTATATTAGCAATCCATGTCTCAAGTGTATCCTGACCTACTTACGAGATAAGAAATGTATGACTTAATATAGCATTCAAGATGTGTCTACTTAAAGACCTATATTTACAGGAAAGCCTGTGTAATATGTGTATACTGGAAAATGATACAATTTGAGTTAACTATATTAAAATACACATAGTTTAAGTCAATCTAAAATGCTAGGTGTTAATAAAACCCCTGTAATTTCAGTAGTTTTTCTTAACATTAGAGCAGTTACCTTATTGAATAGGTGTGTTGAAATCTTGTGAAGAGACACAGACACACCTAGGTAATCCAGCCATCTGAAAAGAAGTTTATGAGTATCAATAAAATCAGGTTTGCAAGCTTAGACTTTAAATGATGACGTAGGAGTCTTAGGATTCATGGTGTACAGAAACTTCCTGTGGAAAACATGAAGAGAAATAGTTGACTTGCAAATCAATATTCAAAAATTAAGATCCTGGGGTGCCTGGGTGGCTTGGTCGGTTAAGCGTCCGACTTCGGCTCAGGTCATGATCTCACGGTCCGTGAGTTTGAGCCCCGCGTTGCGCTCTGTGCTGACAGCTTACAGCCTGGAGCCTGCATGGGATTCTGTGTCTCCCTCTCTCTCTGCTCCTCCCCTGTTCATGTTCTGTCTCTCTCTGTCTCAAAAATAAATAAACGTTAAAAAAATTTTTTTTAATTAAAAAAAAAAATTAAGATCCTTTGGGCAGACGGATAATGATGTGAAAGCAGGTCAAGACATGATGGTTAAGGTTTTTGAAATTTGGCAGTTACCGCTGATGATAAAGTTGTAGGAAATGTCAGTCTTCATCCCCAAAACTAAGGTCAGCCTCACATTGAACTATCTTTTTAAAAAGAAAATTAGGTAGTACTTGGTAATCCTTATGCCTGTGTTCAAGGATCATACGAAGGGGTGCTGATAAAGAAGAAAGCTTGAACCACAAGGCTGACTAAACAAAATCACTAAGCTCTCTGTTAGTCTCAGGAGACGAACAATCCAATGAGGTGACAGAGGGTTGCTGACTCAAGAAATCCTTGACTTGCAGATTTGTCTTCAGTTTCCTAAAGAGGTTATTAGGTTTGTGGTTGGCTAACATTAACAAAAGAATTCTGGGTTCTACAGTAGATTCGGAAGCACATAGGCAATGTTTATAACATTCGTCCATTCAGTATGGTGTCATATGCATTAGTTTTACTCACACTCAGCGTTTTACTATGTAATAAAAGGCATTCGTCACCATCCAAGACAGCTATAATTGACTCTCTGCAAGATGGTAAGTGTGCTTCAACACAGGTCTCCTTTCCTCTAAGGCTCAAACTCTACCCAGCCAAAATTAAAAAATGAGTACTTTGTCTAGCAATGACCCATGCTCGGGTCAGACCCATCCCGTTTATGTCATTAGGGTTCTTTTCTAGCTAACTTTTGAGTCCTGCTGATACACATCCTCTAACAGGTTTGACAAGGGGAAGATAACTAAGCGATTGGATATACCTTCTCTGCAGTGCATTTATAAATGCAGCATTTATGAAGTCTTGTCAACATCTCTACTCACACTTAATGTACCCCCATAAAATCGATACATGTTGTAAAAACTGAAGATCAAAAAGCTAAAGCTATTTGTTGAAAGTTGCCTAGCTGGTAAACGCCACAGCCAAAGTTCAAATATTGGTTGTTTCACTCAAAATCTCTAACCAAATTTGCTAACCAAAATGTTACAAGGTGAGGTCTGTCTTGGTGTTTGTTTTTAGCAGAATCTGGAAGCTGGTAGCCTTAAAAGGAATATAAAGTGTTTTTTATTGATAGTTACATTGATTATACAAATAATTGCACATTGAATACTTAAGGAGATTAGATAATTGACTGGGGCTTTATCGCAATGAAAATGCCACTAGAAAGCTTCAAACAAAAATTATAAGTCTTAAAAAAAAAAGCAAAATGGGGGACTTGATAACCATTCAATCTAAGAAGATGGGAGGCATCACAAATGGAATAAGAAAACTGAACCCAGGGCCAGAAATTTAAAAATAAAATAAAAAAAAAAAAACCCAACTTGAATAGAGTATACACAAGAGCCTTAGAAATACAAGACCTTGGGGCACCTGGATGCCTCAGTCTGTTAAGTGTCAGACTTAAGCTCAGGTCATGATCTCGCACTCCATGAGTTCGAGCATCGCGTCAGGCTCTGTGCTGACAGCTCAGAGCCTGGAGCCTGCTTCGGATTCCGTGTCTCCCTCTCTCTCTCTGCCCCTCCCCTGCTCACACTCTGTTTCTCTCTCTCTCTTTCAAAAACGATTTAATGTCAAAAATTAAAAAATACATGGTCTCAGACACCTCTATAAATGAGGTTAAAAATAGCTGACGCAGGATAGTCTTTTGAAATTGCATTTCGTTTGTGTGTGAGAGAGCGTGCGATGCAACTGAATACAGCCTATTGATGAAATACAAATAAGGTCCTATATGATTAGAAACTAGAGGAGTGATGATAACTTTTGGGTGCACTGCGTGTTGGTTTATATGAGAATTTTCCCAGCATTTTAATATTGTATGCTTACAAGCACCAACAGTTGAATGCAACAGTGTCAGCTGAAAGCAACAAGCACACGATGCAGATCCACTCCACGTTCTTCCTTTTTTTGCCTCAAGCTTGGACTTGGAAGTGCTACATGATAAATGATAAGTTGTGCTATGGGAAAATTTTCAAGATAAATGTAGAGTTTTTCTTAAAAAAATACATAATAGTATGCATAGTGTGATTCCATTTTGATATGAAAGAGAAAAAATGAAACTGTATATGGATTTACTCTTGTATCACAGAATATATTTAAAAGATCTCCAGGTAGATAACACAAGGGTAACTACCTAGGTGTGTATCTGCCAGTATTTCCCCCTGAAACTAAAAAGAACAAGAAAAAGGACAGAGAAAGTACTAAAGTCATGCTTTTTGCTTTCATAAGTTGAAAATGGAGCATGCTCAAACTTTAAAATAAAAAAAGTGGGGGGAATAAGTAGAGAAGTTATTAGATCCCAGTGGACACTATATCTTAATCCTGCCCTGCTGCAAGGCTTTGTGTTGAAGAGAGCAGACAGAAAGAGGGGGAGAGAAAGGGATGGAGGGAGAGAGAGAGGGGCGGTGGGGGAGGAAACCCTCTAAGGGAGAACAGGGGAGTGGGCAATAGATCTAAAGTTAACCTAAAACCATTGCCCTTAAGAGTCTGACAGCTGTAATAGTAAAAATACTTTTTAAAAGTAAAGTGTTCTAAATGATCACAGCGTGATTTTCATAGAAGAAACTTAAGTTCTTGCATTGTGAATTGGCTGTCTTTGAAACACATAGCATTTGAGAAAAAGAAAAGGAACGGTATCCCTTGGGGAGAAAAAATATAACTAAGATTTTAAAATACCATTTTGAGTATCTTTAAAAAAATAAATGAAGACCCGAATCTACAAATTAAAGGGCAAATAGGAGAAAATTATCTCAGAATGATTAGGTCTTAGAAGTATCCTCGTGGAACTATTAAACTTTGAAGATAGAGATGAAAAAAATATTCGAGTTCTTTAGCCAAAAAAGATCAAATAGCTTACAAGGCCAAAAGGATGAAGGTGATATTCAATTTTTTTAAAAGCAACATTCAGAGCAAGACTGTAATGGAGCAGGATATGCAAAAGATCATTAAAAGAAAGTGTGAACCAAGGATTTTATATCTAGTTAAACATTCCTTAAATAAGAAGGTTATGGAAAAAGTTTTAAACATCTATGAATTTAGGGGATTCTTGACTAATGAGACCTTCTTAGGGAAACTCGAATGAGCTCCACTAAAACAAGAGATGCCTGGGGAAATTTCAACAAAAGGACAGATACCGAGCAGTTTAATATATGCAATTTAAATTTAATGCTAAAAAGTGGGGATGGGATGGACTGCTAATGTACAAATTCTACATAGGGTGGCATAGTACATTTTTTTTAATGGGAGGAAAAGATTCAAAGAAGGAATTCGAATGAGAGCATTAATTCTTTTTAAATTGATGTATAACATTCTATTAAAGTATACTCCTTGATACATGTATAGGCAATAAATAGGAAATAAAAGATGCCACTAAAATCGGGCAAAGTGGGTATTAAAAGTTGGAGTACGAAAACTGGGAACTAAAGGGCACTGGGGAGCCTGGGTGGCTCAGTTGGTTAAGCGGCCAACTTGGGCTCAGGTCATGATCTCATGGTTCATGAGTTTGAGCCCCGTGTCAGCTCAGAGCCTGGACCCTGTTTCGGATTCTGTGTCTCCCTCTCTCTGACCCTCCCCCATTCGTGCTTTGTCTCTCTCTGTCTCAAAAATAAATAAACATTAAAAAAAATTTAAAGGGCATTCGCAGGGTATAAATACAAAGGTAATTAGAACAAAGATACAAACCTTCCAAAATATAGTTTTTAGTTAAGATTTAATCATATAAAGAAGCATAAATTAAAACACAAACCTGAATTATAAAATCTTGTTACAGAAAAAAAACCAAACATACCGTCAGAACAATAAATGGGAACGAGCTTAGCTTACCTACTAAAAAAATAAAGATACTCAATTTGTTTACTGAACAAGACCCGATTATGTTACTTTCAAGAAGCAGGCTGAAATTGATTTACAAAGGCAAAGTTTTAAGGAATGGTCAAATGTATGTTAGGCAAATAGAAACAGTAAGAAAGTAGGGGTAGCAGTTATATTATCAGACCAAGTATTATTTAAGCCTACAAGCGTTAACAATGAAAAGGAACATTTTTAAATGGTTAAATCCCATTGGAAAAAGAAGATGTTGATAAACCACAATAATTAAGGTAGAGAAGAAACTTCTCTAAAAGACCTTAGAAGCAATGACATCATGGGACAAATGAGCACCCCAATCTTCTTGATGTTGGTTTTTATTTATTTTTTTATTTATTTTTTTTTTTTTATGTTGGTTTTTAAAGCCATCCTCAAATAAAATAACCAAGGCTCCTTAAATAAATGGTTGATTGCATGGCAAGGAGAGAGCAAGATGAGTTTGGAACATCTTAGGATATAAAAAAGAAAGTAGGAGGTGCTCAGTCTGTAAAGGAGGCATTTCAATCAGACAAAACATTATTTTGGTTAGATACATAGTTGGTACCTACTGTTAAACTTCATTCTTCTTGTTGCATTATTTCCACTGTATGAATATATCAAAATGTTTGTATGCATTGCGTTGTTGATGGGCACTTGGCAGTTTCCAGTCCAGATCCATTTAGGACTATGTTGCTATGATTATTTTTGTACATGTCTGTTAATCAGCACGTGTACATGTCTATTTTGGGTATATGTTTAGGAGGAGGACTGCTAGGTTACAGGGAATGATTCTGTTCAGCTTTGATAGATACCATCAAACAATTTTCTAAAACAGTCATCCCAGTTTACTTTCCCATCAGCAGTGTGTGAGTTCTACTTGCTCCATATTTTCTACAAATTCTGTAATCTTCTTCCTTTCTATGTTGGTCACTCTGACTTTTTTAAAAGTCAGTAAAGAGAGACAGATTATCTTAAAGAAGTGATAGTCAAATGACAGGAGACCTCATAGCAGTTACTCTGGAAGTCAGAAGGTAGTAGAAAATACATCGTGAAACAACCCTCCCAGATTCTGTCCTTGACTTTCTGTAGCCTCTCAGTAGCTCAACAACCTGAGTCATTTTATCAGAACATCAAGTCAGATCCTGTAACTCTTTGTCTCAAAATTATCCATTGGTTTTGCCTCTCATTTTAAGTGAATAGCCCAAATTCTTTTTAATTTTTTTTCAGTTTATTTATTTTTGAGACAGAGAGAGACAGAGCATGAATGGGGGAGGGGCAGAGAGAGAGGGAGACACAGAATCGGAAGCAGGCTCCAGGCTCTGAGCCATCAGCCCAGAGCCCGACACGGGGCTCAAACTCACGGACCGCAAGATCGTGACCTAAGATGAAGTCGGACGCTTAACTGACTGAGCCACCCAGGCGCCCTCAAATTCTTTTTTTAAAAAAAAGTTTATTATGGGGCACCTGGGTGGCTCAGTCGGTTGAGCGACCGACTTCAGCTCAGGTCATGATCTTGCAGTACGTGAGTTCGAGCCCCACGTCGGGCTCTGGGCTGACGGCTCAGAGCCTGGAGCCTGTTTCAGATTCTGTGTCTCCCTCTCTCTGACCCTCCCCCGTTCATGCTCTGTCTCTCTCTGTCTCAAAAATAAATAAACGTTAAAAAAAAAAGTAAAAAAAAAGTTTATTTTGACAGACAGAAAGTGCAAGTGGGGTAGGAGCAGAGAGAGAGAGAGAGAGAGGGAGAGAGAGAATCCCAAACAGGCTTCACACTGTCAGCACGGAGCCCAATGTGGGGCTCAATCCCACCAACCGTGAGATCATGACCTGAGCTGAAATCAAGAGTCAGACGTTCAAATTACTGATCCACCCAGGCATCCCAAAGCCCAAATTCTTCATAGAGTGTAGTAAGACCTTCGTGAATTGATCCCCTCTTATGCTTTGTTCTACTTGCTTATTTGACCCTGACCACTTACTCTTAATCACACACCAAGCATATTCCCTCTCATGTCCTTTGAATAGGCTGTTCCTTGGCCTGGAAAATTCTCCCCCCCCCCCAGATGTCTACATGGCTTCCTTGTGAAATATTTTCTCAAATTGCTTAAATAGCAACCTTCTTGTCATACCCTAGCCTTTTTCCTGCATTATTCTAAATTATGCCCATCTCAAATATGTTTTTTTATCTTAAGCTCATGTGATACATGAATAATTTGTTAATTTTTAATCCACTATTGTGTAGCCACAGCTTAAAACAACTATCGCATAAGAAAATTTTGAAAAATTGTTTTTTCTCAGTGGTTTCGCCACCAGAACACAAGTGTGAAAATCACCACTAAACCTGAATCAAAATGGCAAAGGAAAAGACTCCTATCAACAGTATCATTATTGGGCATATAGGTCAGGCCAGTCTACCACTTCCAGTCATCTGATTTACAAACGTGGTGGACTGACAAAAGATCTACTAAAAAATTTGAGGAGGCTGCTGAGATGGGAAAGGGCTCCTTTAAGTATGCCTGGGTCTTGGCTAGACTGAAAGCTGACTGTGAATGTGGTATCATCGATACCTCCCTGTAGAAATTCGAGACAAGCAAGTATGATGTAACCATCACTGATGCCCCAGGACACACAGGCTTTATAACCCTGATTGTACTATCCTGACTATTGGTGCTGGTGTTGGAGAATTTGAAGCAGATCTCTCCAAGAATGGGCAGACCTATGATCAGGCCCTTTTTGCTTATATACTGACTGTGAAACAATTGTTAACAAAATGAATTTCACCGAGACCCCCTAGAGCCACAAGATATAGGAGCAAATCTTTAAGGAAGTCTGCACCTACATTAAGAAAATTGGCTACAACCCCAACATAGTAGCATATTTGCCAATTTCTGGTTGGAATGGTAATAGTGTCCTAGAGCTAAGTGCTAACTAACATGCTCTGGTTCAAGGGATGGAAAGTCACCAGTAAAGATGGCAATGCCAGAGGAACCATGCTGCTTGAAGCTCTGGTTTGCATTTTCCCACCAACTTGTACAACTGACAGGCCCTTGCATCTACTCCCCCAGGACGTCTACAGAGTTGGTTGGTATTGGTATTGTCCCTGTGTGCCAGGTCGAGGCTGGTGTTCTTAAACCTGGCAAAAGTGGTCACCTTTGCTCCAGTCAATGTTACAACTCAAGTCTATTGAAATACACCATGAAGCTTTGAGTGAGGCTCTTGCTGGGGACGATGTGGCCTTCTGTGTCAGGACAACATGTGTCAAAGATGTTCATCGTGTCAGTGTGACTGGTGACAGCAAAAATGACCCACCAGTAGAAGCAGCTGGCTTCATGGCTTAGGGAATATCCTGACCCATCTAGGCCAGATCAGTGCTGGATACGCACCTGTGCTGAATTGTCACCCAGCTCACATCTCTTGGGAGTTTGCTGAGCTGAAGAAGTGATCACCATTCTAGAAGAAAAGCTGGAAGATGGCCCAAGTTCTTGCTATCTCGGGATGCTGCCATCGTTCATATGGTTCGTAGAAAGCCTATGTGTTTTGATCGCCTCTTTGACTATCCTTCTCTGGGCCACTGTACTGTTCATCACGTGAGATGGACAGTTGCTGTGGGTGTCATCAGAGCAGTGAACAAGAAGTCTGCAGGGGCCGGCAAGGTCACCATATCTGCCCAGAAAGTTCAGAAGGCTAAATAAATATTATCTCCAATACCTGCCACCCGGTCTTAATCACTGGTGGATGAACAGAACTGTTAGTGTCAGTTGGCCGTTTTAAATTTAAATAGAAGACTGGTTAATGATAACAATGTATTGTAAACCGTGAAAAGGAAAGGAGGTTTTGTGCACCATTCGTGCGTGTGTGTGTGTGTGTGTGTGTGTGTGTGTGTGGCAGTTTTAAGTTACTAGTTTGTAGAATCTGTACTATTTAAAGGAAACAACTTGACCAAAAATCTGTTGCGGAATTTTGAGACCCATTAAAACAAAAGTTTAATGAGGGGGGGGGGAAGAACAATGAATAACTTAACAGAAATTTATATTGAAAACACATTTTTAAGCTTATAGTTACCTGTCTGAAGGAAATTGGTGTGATTTCCTCTATTTGCTTAAAATGTTTCTTTCCTTCTGGTTTTCAGAGGTTTAATTGTATGTGCCTGCTTGTACTTTTTCTTAGTATTTATACTACTATGCTTTCATACTCATTTTTGAAATTGTGGCTTGATAAGTGTCATAAATTTTGGAAAATTTTCTGCTTGTATTTTTTTTTATTTAAAAAAAAATTTAACGTTTATTTATTTTTGAGACAGAGAGAGACAGAGCATGAACAGGGAAGGGGCAGAGAGAGAGGGAGACACAGAATCTGAAACAAGCTCCAGGCTCTGAGCCGTCAGCACAGAGTCGGACGCGGGGCTGGAACTCACGGACCGTGAGATCATGACCTGAGCCGAAGTCGGACGCTTAACCCACCAAGCCACCCAGGCGCCCCTCTGCTTGTATTTCTTAATACATCCATTCTTTCACCTTCTGTCTTCTGGAACTGCAGTTACACAATTTTCCATCTTTCTATCACATCTATGTGTTCCTTTCATACTTTTCTACAATTTCCATCTGTTTTCTTCATATTTATTTCTGGATATTTTCTCATTATTAGTCTTTGATGTCGCTAGCCCTCTCTTCCGTTTTATCTGCAACATCTGGTGTGGTGCGCATGTTTTTAATGTCTAGAAATATTTGCTTTTAAAAAATGAGATGCCAGTTCCCTGGTGAAATTATCCATCTTTGTAAATCTGTTTTATTAAAGTTATTAGTGTAAATCCATTTTTGAAAACTCCAGTAGCTGGATTACTTGTAGATTTATTTATGTTCTTCCTGATTTTTGTCACTTGGTTTTCTTTCTTGTTGCTCAGGATAATGTTTACTGAATGCAGTATACATGAACAATAGCAAAGGCTCTAGATGACGTTTTGTTTGTTTCCCGACCACTACATTTAATTTTCTTCAGCTCAGGTTTGTCTTTCTGTCTGTTGCTCTGTTTTGCCTTCTAGAATTTACCTCTTTCAGGAGCTCACGTAAAAGCCTGAATTGTAACAGTAGCCTCTCATTCTTGTCCGGCTGTGATACCTATTTCTGTCTTGCAGCACTAATTCTGGAAACTCTGGGGGCGCCTGGGTGGCGCAGTCGGTTAAGCGTCCGACTTCAGCCAGGTCACGATCTCGCTGTCCGTGAGTTCGAGCCCCGCGTCCGGCTCTGGGCTGATGGCTCGGAGCCTGGAGCCTGTTTCCGATTCTGTGTCTCCCTCTCTCTCTGCCCCTCCCCCGTTCATGCTCTGTCTCTCTCTGTCCCAAAAATAAATAAAAAACGTTGAAAAAAAAAATAATTCTGGAAACTCTGATTAGTGTTATAACCTCTTGGGTGTCAGTTTTAACATTCTCAGCATCTCCTCCAATGCATGTATTGTTGATTTCAAGATGAGATTATGTGAGGACTTTGGGGCTCATTTGATTTGATTTCCAAGATAGCGATACTTCTTAAATCCTCGCTGTCTCTGTATTTCTCTGTCAGATTTAAACACCTTAAAAAACCCACTTTATTTGTTTTCATTTCTGCAAGAAGAGTTAGTCTAATACAAGCTATATCATTCTAACTAAATGTGGAAACTCTCTTTACAAATTGATTTGCGGTTAAAATGTGCGACTATTTCAGTTGACGGCATGTTGTGCCGATTGAGGTCTCAGAAAAGAGAAAAAAAAAGTGCTTTTATTTTTAGACCAATACATATTAAACTCAAATACCTTTCATTCTTTTGAGTCAGGCTTTTAATTTTAATAACAGAGAATGTATTGATGACTTCCAATTGTTACGGTGATTGTTTTCTTGTACCATGCCGGTTTAAGGAAGCATCTATATCTGGAGAGAGATACATACATACATACATACATACGTACGTACCTATGGAGAGAGAGAGAGAGAGAGAGTTGGGAGAGATCTTTTTTTGTGACAGCAATATAATCCTTCTAAAAACAACAACATATAATAATTGTCCGCATTAAGCAAAAGAGAAATAAGAAGCAAGACTGGCTACGTAATTTGTCATAATTTAACGGAATGCAAAATGAAGATGCGGGGCCCTTGTTTAAAAATGAAGAATTTCAAGAGGCCTAAAGCAAAGCTTTAAGTAGATTTCAGAATAACAACTACTCCTTTATTTCTAAATTTTATAAATAGGCTAGGGTTGAGGCAACTCTAAAACTTGCCCTCATTGTAATGTTCTAAGTAATTTCTGTAATGATGAGTTGTTGGGTGTCCAGTATGATATGTAGGCAGTAATACATAATCCACTAGGGAAAAAATCCATATAATAGGAATGTATACAAGAGGTATTTTTTTTAAAGGATATAGGTGAGCTGTGAAGGAAAATAACTTACACCTCTCTGACCATAGTTAGAAAAAATACAAAAACATATTTTTATATATTAACTATAATGTATATTTTCTTCTGGAGAACTCTGCTGAGAGCTGCCTACTTTTTTAAAAAATTTTTAAATGTTTTATTTATTCTTGAGAGAGAGAGAGACAGAGACAGAGACAGAGCCTGAGTGAGGGAGGGGCAGAGAGAGAAGGAGACATGGAATCCAAAGTAGACTCCAGGCTCTGAGCTGTCAGCACAGAGCCCGACATGGGGGCTCGAACTCAAGAGCTGTGAGATCATGACCTGAGCCAAAGTCAGATGCTCAACCGACTGAGCCACCCAGGCACCCTGAGAGCTGCCTATTTTGTGCTTAGAACCATTGTTTTCATTCTGCTGTGTTAGTCTGAGCCCAAATATCCCCAAAAGTACAACTTTTTTTCCATGTCATGATACTTTTCTTGGTAAAAATTAAATTATGTGTAAAATAGGATGATATGGTTTTATAACCCTTCTAATTAGAAACATTTGACAAAAGTGAGTTTCAACATTGCTTGATAAATATATATGTATGTATATATGTATATATATATAGTCAATGACTTAATTTTTCCCCCCATGCATCATGTTTTCTCATGCTTTAACATTTCTTACTCTCTTCCCCTGGCCCAAAATGCTTTTATCATCCCGATTTAAATGGCAAATGCTTAGTTGAATTTCGGGATTCAGTTTAGACAAAACGTCTTGTTGGAGCTTGCTGGCAGAGTTCTGACTATGTCTGTGCTCCCGTGGCATCTCACACAGACTTCCAGCATAATCGGCTGTTAGGTAGACAATATCATGTACTGTCAGTGTGGCTGCTCTTTATAGCAGTGCCCTGCTTTATTAATCTGTGTCATTTCAGCCTGTAGTAGGTGTTCATTAAATAACCATTCGAGTCAACCGAAGTGAACCATAACTATTGGGTTCCTAATTTCACTCATCAAACATTCCTTGAGTGCCCACATTTCTTTAGACAGTGGACCAATACTCCTCAGCAAGCCAGATTTGTCACTGCCCTTAGAGAACTTCAAATACTAGCAATAAAAATTAAAAAGGAAAAAGAACCAATTTGACAATACATTTCATATTTAAACAATAAATAAAAATTAAAATTAAAAATTAAAAAAATAAAAATAAAAAACTTCTATTGTAAAGTCAAAAAAAAAAGATAAATACTGTGATCATAGCTCTGAGGAGAGTAATAGTGTTAAGGGCATGTAACAGTATCTTAGGACCCCAGAATTACTTATCTTAAAATCAAGTTGTTGAAGTGATGTATTTAGTATTACCCCATTACAGATTACCAGAAAGATTGAGCAGGCATCTAATCTTGTTAAGTCTATTTTCCCTTTGTTATTAGATAATGATGTCATCTCCCATTTGCTAATTTCAGACTTTCTGATTGCCTTGGTATTCATATGAACCCTGGGGCAAAGAATATGGGTCTGCACTTTAAAAAGCATGATTAGATACCCAGGTTTTGCACGTTATTATCTCAACTATACTCCCTTATTGGTGCTCCCTGGCCCCCCCATTAGGAGCCTAACCCGCCCCTCCTTGGCCCCACCAAGCCAGCACGGAGTTAATACTGCCTCCCTTCAAACACGAAGGAGAAAAGAAAATACTGTAGTTAGGTTTCTATAAAAATCTGAAGATGTAGCCCCAGTGTAATTTTCAGAAATCTAGGCCATCTCTTAAATTGATGCCTTTCTATTACAAATGCCTACTATCTATTCTTTCAGAATATTAAAATAGAGACTGATACACAAGTAAGAAAATAGAAAATCATATGTCGACATAAATGTGCAACATACCACTACAGTGTTCAGGCTTTTAAGATGTAGGTAAAATTATAACAAATGTCTATCAAAACCTTTTAGTCAATCACTCAAAACTTAGGGAACTAGGTTGTTTAAATGTGGTGTCAGTATCACATGAAGTTATAAGTGGAATGCACTCTGAGACCACCTGGTTAGTCTGATGATTTGCATTTATGCCTGTATAAATCTTCATCTGTACATTATTCACACATATAGCTAAAGTATTTGTTCTTCAAATCTGACTTTTCCTAGTTCAGGGATGGATGATAACTTACTGGTTTACATCATTAATGCATATTAATTCATGTTAAATATCATTTATAGTAATTTAATGTATATTAAATTATCATCGTATTAAACTATCATTTAGTCGTCATCTTCATTTGTAAAATGAACATTCTCAGCTTTGGCTAAAAGCTATGTATGACTTAAAAAGTAAACAGGGTCTTGGAGGGCATGCCAAATGAGAAAAGCTTTTGGGCTCTTACACCTACTCTTTGTTGTTGCCTTACATTTTCCAAGAGTGGCTTTCTTATCATGAGTGATTTTACTAATTTAGTCTCCGTTATTTTAGGGAAATTGATGTTCAGGCAACTTTAGGGGACAGGTTTACCATATTCATGATTAAAACTCTTGAGAAACACCCGACGCATTTTTAACTTTTCAGTACAAATCATAAATTACAGAGAATCAAAGTTTCTCCAAAGCCAAGGGAAAAATTCTTCTCCTTAGGTAAGATAATACAGCCCATATATAGGATGGGCCACCATGTTTGAAACTTAGGCTCTCTCTATGTGTTTGAATAGTTAAGTGATGATCAGAGTTCTGATTTTGGGAGAAACTTGAGAGAGCTAACCTTAAAGTCCTCAAATTCTAATAAATGAATGTAATTAAAATTTGAGCTTTGGGGTTGCTAATTTTTCAGTGGACCCCATGATCATCTCATCTTTTTGCTAACATTCTTAAAAGACGGAAGCCACATTTGGATAATTTCATCTCCCTTACCCATGGGGGGAGACAGAAGATTACCTCATGTATATACTTTGGCCTTTGATCTTGTAACACTAGGCCTAAATTAGTTTAGAAAAATAATTGTAGTTTAGATGAGCTAAGATTCTTCTTTCCTAAGAGCAAAGGAATGATATAGCAAATTAATTTTAATACGTTATTTCTAAAGTGTATATGGCCAGAGGTATGACATAACAGATCTGTGTTTAAATTTAAAGTTGGTTTTTAACAGTCTTAAGAGAACTAAAACACTACACAAAAATGTCTCCATTTTTAACATCAAAGGAAACTGTGTGTGTGTGTGTGTGTGTGTGTGTGTGTGTGTGTGTGTGTGTGTGTCTCCTACAGCTCAGACCCATATCTGGGCTAAAGAGAATATTGAATAATGACTTCTTATTAAAATAAAATCTAGAAAAGATTTCAACCCTACTTAACCTTTCCTTTTTGAACTATGTATTTTAAATATAAAAAAACCCTCAAAAATGATTATTCTTATCAATTTTGCTTTCAGTCTCTGGGGACCCACAAATTAAAAATTATAGAAAAAAAAATCACAGAAAAATCCAGGTCTTTAGGAGAGTAAAAATAAAGTAACTGAGGGGCACCTGGGTGGCTCACTTGGTTAAGTGTCTGACTTTGGCTCAGGTTATGATCTCACGGTCTGTGAGTTCGGGCCGCGCGTCGGGCTCTGTGCTGACAGCTTAGAGCCTGGAGCCTGGTTCGGATGCTGTGTCTCCTTCTCTCTCTGCCCCTCCCTTGCTCGCACTCTGTGTCTCTCTCCTTCAAAAACAAATAAACATTAAAAAAAAAAAAAAAAAAACAAAACAAAGAGAGAAAGTAACTCGGATTTTCTTCCTAAAGGCATACTTGTGTTCATTGAGCATACCGATTTGTTGAAATCATCATTTACGTATATGCTCATCTGCATAATTTGCAGGGCCCAGGAGAAAACGAAATTGTGAGGATTTGTATTAAATTATTAACATTTAACAACCACAGAGGAGCATGAGACCAAGTGTGGGGTTCTTCTGGGTTCGGAGCTCTGGGCTCTGTGTGTGATTGCCCAAGTTGCATACCCATAAAGCTACCTCTGCTTCTATATTTTCAACGTAGTTGCTTCCATTCTAAAATGGCTTGTGACTTCTTTCTCTTTTTCCATTTTAAACCATACTGGTGCTTATCAGAGGGTAGATGTATATTTGCTAAAAATGCTAAATGTTTTCATAATTTTTTGATAGGAAAGAAGAATTATGTTCTGATACATTTTGGTAAGTGAGTTTATTGGTTGGCATATATATTCAAGAAAATGATCCTTGGTTCCCTCATTATAAATACTCAGGGGCACCTGGGTGGCTTCATCAGTTTAGCAGCAAACAGTAGGTTTTCGCTCAAGACATGATCTTTCCGTTCATGGGTTTGAGCCTTGATACGGGCTCTACACCCTCAGCATGGAGCCTGCTTGAGATTCTTTCTTCCCTTCTCTCTCTGCCCCTCCCCACTCATGAGCTCTCTCTCCCTCCCTCCGTCTCTCTCTCTCTGTCTCTCTCTCTCAAAATAAGCATTTAAAATAAATAAATATGCAGTGAAGTGAAGCCAATGAAAAACTTCGTACTTGAATTGGTACCAGTTGCTCTGTAATTGATTTATTTAGATGAAATCATTTATCCCATGTCTATTACACTTACAAAATTATTTTATTTAATATAATTGCAATGTGGGCTAAGTTGTGTTAAGTGCCCGCTGACAAATTGAGACCAATGAGATGTAATAAAGAAATGAAAACTATTACATTTATATGAAAATTAACTGTTAAATTTGATTACAGGCGGAACATGGAAGCAAATTGAGAGTGAGTCAAGTTCATAACTGAAAATTATGTTAGAGTTACTTGAAATTAATAGAGAAAAAATAAATGAATAAAAGAAAATGATCACGTTATGGCCTACAAAAATAACTTTTGCCTATATTTGAAATGTATACATCATTTTTTTTAAGTTTGTTTATTCTGAGAAAGAGCACGAGTGGGGAGGGGCGGGGAAAGAGTCGGGGAGAGGATCTCAACAGTCTGTCCACCCCCTGTGTGGAGCTCCATACCGTGCTGTAGCTCAGGAGCATAAGTTCATGATCTGAGCCAAAATCAAGAGTCCTATGCTGAACTGACTATGCCATCCAGGCACTGCTATAATAAGTTATTAGTCTCATAATTAAAATTTCAGACAGACATGTATATAGTGTGTTGATTTATTTTGTTTTTTCCCTGTTTAATATAAAGCCATGTGTATATGCATGGTGAAAAAAAATGGTGAAGGAATCATAACTGAAAGCCAGAGTCCTAGCTGAGCCCAGTACCTTCTCAACAATGTAACTGTTAACTGCTTATCACCAAATAACATAGTCTCTGTTTTTTATCACTGGCAATTATGTCATGACTTTGTGTTATGATAGCTGAGGCATTATATCAAAATCACTGTCTTGTCACTGTTACTAATATTCCTGTCTGGTGGTCCATGTAGATAGAGAATTTTAGGTTCCAAATCATACTTTACAATCAAAGTGATCAAGATACTGCACAATTTTATTCGTAGATTCTACTCTGATGAGAATCTTTTTTTTAATGTATTTTATTGTTTTAAATTTTTTAAATGTTTATTTATTTTTGAGAGAGAGAGAGAGAGAGAGAGAGAGAGACACGCACAGTGGGAGCAGGGGAGGGGCAGAGAGAGAGAGGGAGACATAGAATCCAAAGCAGGCTTCAGGCTCTGAGCTGTCAGCACAGAGACTGATGCTGGGCTCAAACCCATGAACTGGGAGATCATGACCCGAGCCCAAGTCAGATGCTTACCAGACTACGCCACCGAAGTGCCCTTTAAATGTCTGACTCTTGATTTCAGTTCAGGTCCTGATGTCACAGTTTGTGAGTTTAAGCCCAGCATCATCAGTGTAGAGCCTCCTTGGGATTTTGACTGCCCTCTCCTTCTTTTCTCTGTCTCTCTCTCCCTCCCTCCCTCCCTCCCTCTCTCCCTCCCTCCCTCTCTCCCTCCCTCCCTCCCTCTCTCCCTCTCAAAATAAACAAATAAACTTAGGAAGGAAGGGGGGGAGAAAGAGGGGGAGAGAAAGAGAAGAAAAGAAAGGAAAAAATTGTTCCACGTATGGACTTCCTGTTAACCACCCACCCTCGCTTCCCAGCTGTCTGCCTTATTTTCCTCCAGACCTGCCTAGCTCTCCTGAATATATTCTTTTGCCTCTTCCTCCTCTGCTTCATCAGTAGAGAAGTGCCCCCTCATCACTTATTCTTCCATAAAAGGATTTACTTGTGTTCCCCGTGGTGCTCCCCCTCCCCAACTCACTCATCCCCAGATTTCTTGGCTGTGACAAGTACATTTGCTTACCCTCATTTTATTTTTTTTTTATTTTTCATTTTTTTATTTATTTTTGGGACAGAGAGAGACAGAGCATGAACGGGGGAGGGGCAGAGAGAGAGGGAGACACAGAATCGGAAACAGGCTCCAGGCTCTGAGCCATCAGCCCATAGCCTGACGCGGGGCTCGAACTCACGGACCGCGAGATCGTGACCTGGCTGAAGTCGGACACTTAACCGACTGCGCCACCCAGGCGCCCCTGCTTACCCTCATTTTAAATGGGTCTAAAGAAGGATAACAGTCAATATATGTGCTCAGATCCCTCTTCCACACTTATCTTTATTCCTACTTTTACCCATTTGTCTTTGGAATTTACATTTTCTGTATCTTCTCCTTCATAGCCATATTTAAAAATAAAAAAAAAAGTACGTTCCTGTCTTCTACCCCCCCACATTTCATTCCTTTTGATTTTGATGAACTTTATAATTTTGAAGCCACTGCCTATTTAGAAATAATGCAGTGATTTTCACTTAAAATATGTTTGTATGTTTTTTTTCTGTCATTTATTCTTTAATCTCTTTTATCCTAGGCTTAGTTTGTCTTAATATAAACAATATTTAATACTTTGTACCACAGTCTACCAACAGTAAACCTTCTTACTCATGCTTTTGTCTGGAAATGTTCTTTTTCTCCTTAGTCTTCAATGATATCCTAGTGGCATATGAATACCGAAATTGTTAGCACTAAGCGCATGGAAAATGTTCTCTAGTGTCTGGTCTGGATTGGAAATACAAACTCCTGTCATTGGTCTAAATTTTTATAATTTCATGTTTACAACTAATATCCTTTTTCTATTTTTTTAAAATTTTTTTAATGTTTATTTTTGAGACAGAGACAGAGCATGAACGGGAGAGGGTCAGAGAGAGGGAGACACAGAATCCGAAACAGGCTCCAGGCTCTGAGCTGTCAGCACAGAGCCCGACGCAGGGCTCGAACTCACGGACCGCGAGATCATGACCTGAGCCGAAGTAGGATGCTTAACCAACTGAGCCACCCAGGCACCCCTCCTTTTTCTATTTTAATATTCTTTTTTGCTTTGATTTTCTCCTTTTTTAGTATAATGTACACAATATATGGAGTGTGTCTATATAAATGCAGGTATACATACAAAAAGACACATATATCTCCCTATTTATATATCTACAGAGAGAATAACTTACTGTGCTTCCTTAATGTGAGGGTTAATATTTTTTGGAAATTCTAGAGAATTATCAATTGTTTCTTTATTTAACACTTCCTGTCTCAAATTTCTTATTTAACTTTATGACATTTATATTGTACTTTTTCATTTTATGTTGATAATTCTTAACTCATTTTTATCTGTTTTCTTTTTTGTTTGAACCATTAGATGGGTTTCCATTCCATCAATTCCAGTCTGCAGGTGTGTTTAGGTCTAAAGTGAGTGTCTTTTAAGCAGCTTATATATGGGTCTTGTTTTTTATCCATTCTGATACCCTATGTCTTTCCACTGGAATGTTTAGTCCATTTATGTCACAGACTTTGAGTCTGGAATTCTCTCTTATCCAGCAAGAGAGCGGGCGCACAATTCAATGCAAGAGACTAATGTCCAGGAAGAGACAAGAGCCCCAAGGAAGGGTCCTTGCTCCGGTTTTATTAGGATTGGAAGACTTAGAAATGTGATGGACATGCAGCAAAAGACAGTGAAACAGTGAACATCAACTCGTGCATGAGAGAGAGAGAATGGGTTTGAAAGGTAGGCGGTGTTAGGGGTTTGGGTCAATACAAAACAAGCCAAGCAGATGGCTCTTGGTGGTGGGCACCAGGTGCCACATGGCTTCGGTTTGTCTTAACTTGCCTAGGAAATGAGACCGATAGAGCTTGCTACTTTAGGGTCAACAAGGCACCTTTCTTCTGCTAATTAGCTCCGGGCAATCGCACCCTGCCTTGGCAGTCTATAGCCCCGTTTACCTACTCAGGTCCTTCCCTCCTGTGAAAGCAGCTTTCTGCTTTTGTACTAGGCTGAGGGTACTTTGGCCCCATTTATCTAATCTTTGATGCTTTCATCCTGTGACCCGGGACAGGGGATGTCACACTCCGTGCTGTTCAGGCAGCCCTCACCGAATAGCAAGGGTAGTCAGCTCACCCCGTGCCACAACTCTCCTGTGTTTCTAATTTGGCTTGCAGCTGGGATTCAAAACTGGATCCCGCGCTGCACGTACCTGTCCCCCTCCTCCGAAGTAAAGCCTGGCTATGCTGTGTCTGGTGTCCTTTGTCCCAGAAACACAGTCCCATGCCTGCCCAGTTCACAGAACCTGTGGTTTATCACTGTTGAAATCAGCAACAAGGTTTATGCCTTCTGCATACGCCTTGGTTCCCTGCCAATGAAAAGCCTTTTGCTGGCACCTACAGGGTCTTTTGCCCTTGGAGAGGCAATATACCTTTTTTCCAATGTACTCCAGCAAGGAGAATGTTTTTGCCCAGTATGCCCCAGAGATCCCCACACTGTACTTGCCCTCCAGGGTCTGCTCCCTCCTCCCCATGAGCGCACACCATAGCTCTGCTCCAGAGAAAGTCTTGCACTTCTAAAACCTGAGTTTGAACACATGCTGTTTGCAGAGAAATCTGCAACACTCAGTACCTGTTGTTGTAGTCTGTGGTCCAAAGAGGTTTATCCTTGTGTGAACCGGATGCCACATTCTCTCAACCCCTTTTTCTTTCTCTCTCCTTTTGTGTCTCTCCTTGGAAAGTGTTCCCTCCCCTCCACGGCACTCCTGTTTTTCTCTCCCCCAATTCGCTTCCGTGCACCTTGCACCTGCCATGCTGTCTCCCTCCAACTGTGGAGATCCTTCTGCTGGACCTTCAGATTGATTTCCTGGGTGTCCCAAGTGATCTGACCTCAATACAGCTGTGTTTGAGGGGTGAGGAAAGCCGAGGACCCTTCGACTTCTCCGTCATCTGAACTCCTCCCCTATTTTCTTACAGAAAAGATAATCGTTACCCGTGAGGAACCATTAGCTAATGCTACAGTGGTAATCGTATTGCAATATACAAGTATAAAAAATGAACATGTATACACCTTCAACTTATACGATGTTATAGTTGAATATATCTTAGTGAATCTGTGGTGGGGGAGGGAATGAGTTATACAATATAGTGATTCACAGTTCTGTACATTACTCTGTGCTCATCATAAATGTACTGTTAATCCCCATCACCTACCCCCCCCCCCCCCCCGCTGCCCCATCTCCCTTCTGGAAATCATCAGTTTGTTCTCTATAATTAAGAGTTTGTTTCTTGGTTTCTTTCTCTCTCTCTCTCTCTCTCTCTCTCTCTCTCTCTCTCTCTTTTCTTTGTTTTGTGTCTTAAATTCCATTTATGAGTAAAATCATATGGTATTTCTCTTCCTCTGACTGGTTATTTTGCTTAGCGTTATATGCTCTAGGCCCATTCATGTTGTAAATGGCAAGAATTCATTCTTTTAATGGCTGAATAATATTCCATTGTATGTATATAACACACTTTCTTTATCCATTCATCTATCAATGGACACCTGGGCTGCTTCCGTAATTTGGCTTTTGTAAATAATTCTCCAGTAAAAACAGGTTTGCGTGTATCCCTTTTGATTTGGTGTTTTATATTTTGCAGTTAAATACCCATTAGTGTGATTAATGGATCATATGGTAGTTCTTTTTTTAACTTTGGAGGAAGCTCCACACTGTTTGCCACAGTGAAGCCACTATGGTGTTCCCACCAACAGTGCAAGAACGTTTCTTTTCATCTACATTCTCACCAAGACCTGTTGTTTCTTGGTTTCTTATTTTAATCATTCTGACAGGTATGAGTTGATATCTCATTGTAGTTTTGATTTGCATTTCCCTGATGATGAGTGACGCTGAAAATCTCACGTGTTTGTTGGCCATCTGGATGTCTTCTTTGGAAAAATGTTTGTTCGTGTCTTCTGCCCATTTTTTAACTGGATTATTTGTCTTTTGGGTATTGAGCAGTATAAGTTTTGTATATATTTTGGATACTAACTCTTTATCAGATATGTTATTTGAAAATATCTTCTCAATTCGGTAGATTGCCTTTTAGTTTTGTTGATTGTTTCCTTTGCCGGGCAAAAGCTTTTCATTTTGATATAATCCCAATAGTTTATTTTGGCTTTTATTTCCCTTGTATCAGGGGATGTATCTAGAAAAATATTTCTATGGCTGATGGCAGAGATTACTGCCTATGCCCTCTTCAAGAATTTTTATCTTTTCATGCCTCACACTTGGGTCCTTAATCCATTTTGAGTTTATTTTTGTGTATGGTGTAAGGAAGTGGTCAAGTTTCATTCTTTTGCATGTTGCTGACCAGTTTTCCCAACACATTTGTTGAAGAGACTATTTCGTTTCCCACTGGATATTCATTCCTCCTTGGTAGAAGATTAATTGACCATATAATTGTGGGTTTATTTCTGGGCTGTTTGTTGATCTCTGTGTCTATTTTTGTGCCAGTCTCATACTGTTCTATTACGGATTTGTGATATAACTTGAAGTCTGGAGTTGTGATACCTCCAGTTTCGTTTTTCAAGACTGCTTTGGCTATTTGGAATCTTTTCTGGTTTCATTTAAGTTTTAGGATCGTGTGTTCTAGTTCTGTGAAAAATGCTGGTGGTATTTTGATAGGAGTTGCGTTAAATCTGTAGATTACTTTGGGTGGTATAGACATTTTAACAATATTTCTTCTTCCAATCTATGAGCATGAAAGGTGTTTGCATTTCTTTGTGTCCCCTTCAGTTTCTTGCACCACTGTTGTAAAATTTTCAGAGTATAAGTCTTTCACCTCTTTTATAAAGTTAATTTATTATTGGAGAGACAGAGTGAGAAAGCACAAGCAAGTGCAGGAGGGGGAGAGAGAGAGAATCCCAAGTAGTGCACTGACTACCATCAGTACAGAGCCTGATGTAGGGCTTGAACTCATGAGTCATCACATCATGACCTGAGCTGAAGTTGGATGCTTAACCAACTTAACAGGGTGCTCCAGTCTTTCACCCCCTTAGTTAAATTTATTCCTAGGTATTTTGTTACTTTCAGTGTACATTTTTCTATTTCTTAAGTTGCTGGGTTCTATTTCTCCTTTTTGGGCTGTCTTTGATGCTATCTAATCGGAATTATTATAATTTTTTTTTATTTTGGGGTTGTAAACTAATCTTGAGTGCAGATAGGTTAATTTGTGTCACTACTGTAGAGCTGTTTGTAGAGCAGGGGAATTTGATGATAGTAATATGTAATATTTTGGCTTGGCAGTATAAATTCAGCCTCTGAATTTTTGGTAGCATAGGTGAGAAGTCTGATTTCTTTCACAGGTTCACAGATGACAACTTAATTTGTCTTTTCTTCTCGATTCCCCTCCTGAAGAACCTTGGCCCGGAACGCATATTAGTAACCTTTGTGGTTCTTGGTCAGTGGGTGGAGTCCTGTGTTCTGTCACTTAGAGCAGCCTCAGGAGAATCTTTGTAGAATTCTCACTTGCTGTTTCCTGGTATGTGCAGAGGCAAAGCCTTACTGTACAATTTGGCTTGCATATTATGCATCCTTTTAGGATCTTGGCGTAGAAAAGGGTCTTATTCAGTGCACCATGTGTTCAGATTGCTCTTGAGAGTAGATTACAAATTACTTGAAAGTTGTGTTTCCCCACATGTAAAGAAGACTTTTGTTCTAGATTTGGCTAACTTTTTCCTTAAGTGGCTAGATTGCAAATATTTTAGGCTTTGGGGTCATACAGTCCTATAACTACTCTGCCATTATAGCATGAGAGCAACCATAAATAATCTATAATGAGCTGAGTTAGGCTGTGTTCCAGTAAGCCTTCATTTATATAAAAAACGGCCACTGGGCTGGATTTTGCCCATGGGCCTTAATTTGCTGACCTTTTATTCTGATATCCCCGACAGAAATCAGGAATATATGGTTCTCTCTGAAATGTTGATAAAAAACATATTCATATACCAGACATTCTGTTAATGTGTGTAAGTCTGACTATATGCAAATGTGTATGATAGTGTCTGTGTATATGGATATGACCAAGAATGTGTTTGAGCAAAAGTATGTGCATACACCTAAATTTTCTTCTCTGGGGAAAATTACATCTTTTTTTTCAAATGTTTGAAAATCCACGTCTAAAAATATTAATGAAATCACGAAAATGTTCCTGAATTCTAAAACTCTAGAATTCCCCGATAAGCTTTTCTCTCAATACGTTACCTTTCCAGCATAAAAATAATTCATTGCATTTTACTTAGCTTTAATTGCTGGTCTTCTTTTTCACCTGAATGTGGGCAAGGAAGGGAGAGCAAGTGGGAGATAAGTGAAATGCAGTTTGATAAGACAAGACGTGAACATCCTTGTTGGATAATTCTAAAGCTGTGCCATGCCATTTAAAGAACTTGAGGTCAACTTGTTGAAAAAAATACTTCCTCTCTCACTAATTTAAACTGCTAATTTTAACCTCCTGTCAGCAAAACTACATACCTGATGTTCAACTTCTGATGTAGAATTCAAACCACCCATCTGGACTTACTCTATTATTTTCATCATTAATTGTTGGCTCCAAAAATAAAAAATAGTGCAACCATAGCTTTGCCTTTTGAATGGAATAATGGCTTACCTGCTTTTCTTTTTTCTTTTTTTTTTTTTCTTTTTGTGATCACTTGGGCTAAGATAGATCTACTAGTAAATGCAGGTGTTTATGTCAGGCTTTTAGCCCAAGTTTCTGTTTAAGGTGGTTGAATTGGAGTACATCATCCCTGGCAGGTGTTTTTAGCTTCAATTGTTTTGCATAATACAGGTAAATGAATAGTGTTCTAATAATTTCTTGATGAGCCTCTGTTATGATTTAATTCTCTATGTAGTCTTAATTATTAACAAACATAAATAGTATCTTATGATATGTCTCTGTAAATCTACTTAGAAATGTTAAACTCACATTTGAGGGTAATATAACAACAGGTATTGATAAGGTTTAAAACACCCAATTTGGTGAACAGTCTGACAGTCAAAATAAGTTACAGGTCATAATATTATTATTATGAATATTAACCATTTGAAAAAATGAAATTCGTGTACTCTTAGAATAGTACATTTCAGGATATTTTGGAGTTTCATTAACAACCTCAAGCTCATTATTTATACATAATAGGCCATAAGATGTTTTTTTCCTACACATCAAAAAAAAAAAACACCTAAATCTCGTGGCACCTGGGCAGCTCAGTCGGTTAAGTGTCTGACTTCAGCTCAGGTCATGGTCTCACGTGAGTTCCTACCCCGTGTCGGGCTCTGTGCTGACAGCTTGGAGCCTGGAGCCTGCTTTGGATTCTGTGTCTCTCTCTGCTCCTCCCCACCCCCCACCCTGTCTCTTTCTCTCAAAAATAAATAAAATATTTTAAAAATCTAAATCTCAAAATCTTGTTAGTCTAATTTCACTCCGTAGTCCTTCTACAGTAATTCAGCCAAGTTGTTGGTATATTTTTCTGTTTTGTTCTTCTCATCATTGACAAAACTATCTATATTTTATACTTTCACTTCCCAACTTTTGCTCTATGATACTTTGCTTTAAAGATTGTAGAAAGGTATGAGATCTTACCCTATTTTCAAGCTAACAATTTAGCCTACTATGGTTTTATAGGTGCTGGCAGAACACAAAAGACTCCTTGGCCAGAAAAAAAGAGCTGTTGTTACTCATGGCACCACAGTGAACATGAAGTGGTTAGGGTGTGTTAGGAAAGTACACATTTTCTAAGAGCATTGCTGGAAAGCCTGCTTCACCTTTCCCCCCAAAGGAAATGTTATCTTGCATAATCTGTCACAGAAATTTATATGCTTCTGCCCTGAAAGGAGACACTATCTCTTTCTTCTAAGGCTACTTTCTACATGAAAATCTTTGAAAAGAACGAAAGCTGTCAAAAGCTGTTTACAAGATGTGTAAAATCAACAAAAGCCCATGGAGAATTGTCTCCCAGTAGGTTCAAAATTGCTCAACAACATTACAAGTGCCAAGATTTTCATGCTACTATTGAGATTTGTAATGCTGACTACTTCTGTTTTGTCCTTAGTGTCTTACCCTCTGTCCTCTTTCCTGGTTCTATCCGTCTTCCAAATCTAATACCCCATATCTGTTATTTTTATAATAAAGTTTAATTAAAATTATATTAAAATACAACATATAACATGCATCTTACAGAAATTTGAAGTAGCTGAAGTTTGGTTTAAAAATTCTAAACTTCTCCTATAATACTTTTGGATAAAATATGTTTCATGATCTATTTTCTTGCCTTAAGGAAGGGATGTAAAAAGCAATTTATTTTAGTGTGTTAATAATTGATAATGGACTGAATTAATTACCCTGCAAGGACATTTGTATTTTAGCAAGTGTATAGCCATAACCAAAGGAACTGTCATTATTTGTACAAGTAATAAAGGTTAATGGAAAAGTTGTTTTGGATGAGAAAGAGCCTTTTGTGACCTGTCTATGGGACTCCATCTAATTTAGAAAAGGACACCATCGTGTGAGTACAGTGTGTGACCTTAGCTGCATAAAGCAGACCCCGGTGACCCAGACCTGGTCTCTCCAGAGCAGCTCTGCTTTTTTTGTTGTTGTTGCTGTTGTTATATAGTGGATCACCGCTAAAGAGTTCTTTGAATTAAGAGCTTTGCAGCTAAAGAAAGGAAAACAGCAGCAGCAGCAACAAAAAAAACATCTGAAGGTCGTTGGTCTAATTTATTTATGATTTGGAGCTGTCCATACCTTGAGTTCTTTGCTCTTCTCTCCTCTTATCTGTTAAATATCACTGAGGAGGCACAGAACTAAATTTGTAAATCCAAAGTTAGTAATGTCTGAGAAAAGTACATTAGTTCATGGTGATTTCGTTATTCTGTATTCTAGAGAACACATGTTCAATAGAGTGTTTAAAAACATTTTAAAATAGTCACATTATCTGAGGAAAATATTTCTATTTACTAAGGAGGCATTTGCTGATAAATTTTACTCTACATTATTTAGAGAAGACGCATTTTCTATTATATTTGGTGTGACAGAATGTAATGTCCATGAATACTGGAAACTTGCAACAATCTAAGAATGTGACTTTTGAGTTGTAGAGTCGAGTCAAGTAGCATGGGCATAATTGGTGGAGATTTGCATTATGATTTTCCAGAAAAATTCGTTCTTCTTTCTGTGACGGTATTCCCAGAATGCCCAATTATTTCAACTCAACAAGATATACCAAAGACTTGTCTTACTGACTCAGTCATTAAAACTGCATGATAGAAACTTGATTATAATATACCATAGAATTAATATTTCTCAGAGTAAAAAATGTTTTTTTTTCCTTAGGATATTATTTTTCTTGTAAAACAGCATTAAAAAAAGAACAGGTTTGGGGCAGCTGGGAGGCTCAGTCAGTTCAGCCTCTCACTCTTGATTTCAGCTCAGGTCATGACCTCATGATCCCTGAGATTGAGCCCTTGTGTTGGGCTTTGTGCTGACCATGCAGATTCTCTCTGCTTGGGATTCTCTGTCTCAGCCCCTCCCCCGCTCACTCTCACTCTTTCTCAATATAAATAGAAAAAACTTCAAAACAAAACTAACAAAAACCAGGCTTTCGTTTCTCTCATCCAAGTAATTAAGTTGTTAAAGCTAATTTTAATTTGATTACTATTCTTAAACAGAAAGGCACTTCTAATGCTTAAAAAGTGTCCATGTTTTTGTTGTTCTTAGAAATTCAAACAAAAGTATTCATGGTCTACAGCACATTTCTCCTGGTCACGCTCAGACCACTGCCCTTCACCTTCAGGGCATATTTGCTTGAGTCTGCGTGATCATTTGCTAAATATGTTGTGATAATCTGTCTCCTTTGGTTGACAGCATTGAGTCCTGTCTAGAGCTGGGTTGCATCCCTCCAGGAGTTACATAAATAAATTACTGTCACTTCTCTCTACTGCCTATTAAACCTAGGAAATCAATATGCTTCTCTGTGTGTGGGCTTCCAGGAAGGTTTCTCATAAAAACTGTCAAATAAATACTGCTTGATAACTGAACTAGTTCCAGTTTCAAGCATGTGAATTTGCTGTTCTGGAACACACTGCAAAAGCAAATGTTACTACAAATTTAATCTGGATATTAAAAAAAAAAAAAAACAGAAACATGTACTCCTAGGAATTCTCTTATAGTAAAGCTTCCGTTCTCTAAAAAGTAAACAGCATTTTATCTTTTGTCTCATAGTTTTCTGACAGCTTACTCTGTATATTTCTGAGATGGCCCTTTAAATAGTTGTGGTGTATGTTTTTTTTTTCTTAAATTACTTTTTACTGTGGTATTTCGTCTTTATTACATAGTATCAAAATAAACAAGTTTGTAATCTTCAATCCATTTTGACAATTTATGCCTGTCTGAAAGTATCTTTTATGTCCACCCTTTCAAGTTGACTAGTCTAAACTTTATGTATGAAAATATGTTCAGGGCACCTGGGTGGTTCAGGTGGTTAAGCATCCGACTTTGGCTCAGGTTATGATCTCACGGTTCATGAATTTTACCTCAGCATCAGGCACTCTGCTGTCAGCGTGGAGCTCACTTCAGATCCTCTGTCCCCCTCTCTCCACCCCTCTGTCACTTGTTCTCTCTCTCTCTCTCTCTCTCTCTGTTTCTAAAAACATATATATAAAAAAAAAAGAAAACATGTTCGTTTAAAAATAACTTCTCAATTTGTACTGTTTATTTGGGTTTACTATTTTTCACCACCCACTTGGTAAAGATTTAACATTGAACTTTTTTTGAACAGAAACTATGCTTCATTGCCTTTTTTCTAGTTTATAAATATGTTTCTGGTTTTTTTTTAAGTTTTGCCCTAAGGAGCAATGAATTTTAAAACTTTGAGATAATCCAAACTTGGAAGAAAATTTATAGCTTTAAATTAATATATTACAAAAAAAATACCAGAAATAAGTTAGATATATATCTAGTAGGGAAATAAAGCAAACCCAAAACATAAAGAAAATCAAAGCTATAGATGTCAGTTAATGATATTGAAAACAAAACCAGGAAGAATGGACAAGTTAATTTAAAAATGGTTCTTGAAAATTGCTTATATAATTGATAAATATAAAATGAAAATCAAAATATTTAAAACATGTTACTACCTACCTACCTCACATACCTCAAAAATAAGAAAATATTCTGCATAACTTGATGTCAGTAATTCAAAAAAGGTATGTATGCCATATATATAAAATATATATTCCTAGAAGAATATATCTTACCAAAAGTGCATCAAGCAAATTTGAAATCGATATTCCTGTAACTAGTAAAGAAACAAAATCCATAATCTCAAATTCTCTCTGAAAGGAAACCCTAGACTAAGACAACTATTCTGAATAAGTAAGTAATGCCAATCTTACATAGACTATTAGAATAAAGTTTTGATGATGCCAACAAAAACTTCATAACTGAACACTATTGAGTAATACAAAGATGTAACTACTCCCCAAATTACTCTATATGTTGAGTGTAATCATAGCATTTCAAACTTTGTTTTTTTTACATAGAACTTGACAAATAATTTTAAGTTTATATGAAACTCTGAAGGCCAAGAATAAAAGTGAGCAAATGGAAGATAAGGAAGATATGTTCCACTGGATATCAAAAGTTTTCATTAAAATCTAGTCATTAATAAAGTGGGATTTGGGGTCCCAAAAAGTGAAATAGACTGGTAGACCTCAAACGAGACTTCGGAGATAAGCCCAGGACCTGATTTAAAGAAAAATAAAATAGCATTATAAAACACTGGGAAAGAATAGTCCTTTTCAGTAAATGGTGCTAGATAAGTTGCATAACCTTCTGGAAGAAACTAAAGCTCGGTGTTTACCTTACATCACACACAAAGTTAAATTACAGATATAAATCAATATGTAAAATGCAAAATAATGAAATTCCAGAAGTTAATATAGGAGATTATCTTATGGTCTTGCAGTAGGCAAAGATTTAATCAACAGGACATTAAAAATAACCACTAAACATGTAGATGAAAACTGAAAATTGATATACATGCAAGAGATATATTCCAAACCATTTATAATTGCATTCTGTGTGTTAATCAAAAATTAGAAACAACCCAAATCTCCTTAGCAGTAGGATGGGTAAATCAACCGTGTGTTATTTATAGAATGGAATACAATGCATCGTTAAAAATCAACAAACTGCAGCTACCTGGAACACCACAAATGGATCTCACAGAGATGAATTTGAATGCAAGAAGCCAGACCCAAAAGTGTACATCTCATAGCATTTCATTTATATAAAACAAACAGCAAAACTAAACAGTGGTGTTTAGGAATTTTAAAGCTATAAATAAGTGCAGAGAAATAATTTAAAATGTCAACATACCGGTAACATTAAATAGGAATGTCATAATTGAAGGAGTTCAAGAGGGGCTATAGTGGCACTCTTGACCTGAGTGCCTCAGTTAACCATATGTTCACTTTGTGATATATCATTATGCTGTAGAATTCTGTGTTTTTGCATTTTTTTAATTTTTTTAACGTTTATTTATTTTTGAGACAGAGACAGAGCATGAACAGGGAAGGGTCAGAGAGAGGGAGACACAGAATCTGAAACAGGCTCCAGGCTCTGATCTGTCAGCACAGAGCCTGACGCGGGGCTCGAACTCACAGACCGCGAGATCATGACCTGAGCTGAAGTCGGACGCTTAGCTGACTGAGCCACCCAGGCGCCCCATGTTTTTGCATTTTATTACATCCAACACATAATGGGTTAAAAGAGAAGACAGAAAAGGAATAGGGAATAGTCTCCACGAACTACAGGTTATGAGATGGTATTTCTGAATAATTTTCCCAAAATACGTGTAGTGTATTAATTTTGGTATGTTTAAATTTGAGTTTCCAGCTCCAAACTTAACCCTAGTTCATCTTTAGCAGTATTCAGAAAACTCTACAATCTGGATTATTAATGTTACCTGTTAACAACCTAAGGAAGAACTGGAAAGCTGATCAACATCAAACATGTTATTTGTAGTTTTGCCTAGCTAGTATCATTTTTCACTTCATAAATGTCCACGCTCTCTTGTTTCTTTCCCAAAAAACTCATTTCAAAAGAGTCCTGAAAATATGAGTTAAAATATGTTACCAGGAAACACTATGTAATAATCTTTGTTAAGTGTAATTTTAAAAGAAAAATACTGTCCAATCTATCTCTGTCTCTGGACACAAATGAAATGATGGATCTGATGATTAGTTGGGATTGTTTTAAGTCCTAATGTTTTAATCCACGATACTGTTACATTATTGAATCCAAAACAATTAGCTGAGATTTGACTGCTTAACGACTATTTGTTAATACCTAGTTCTATTTAGTTTTAAACCCATTTTAGATTGAAAGTGGTTGCTTGAAGGAAGTAACACTTAACTGGAAGTCTTTTATATAAACGGATTAAAAATAAGGCGGTTCTGGGGTTCATTTTGGAGAACATGGACAGTTGGCAGATCTTCAGCTTACTTCCCATGCTGTAGAACACAGTTTGACAATTCCATTGGCGTATTCTGTATATTAGTAGCAATTCCAAAATTTACTAAACATTTTTATAATTAAATAGGATCAGTATAGGCAGTAATTCACTTGGGAATAAAAATTTACACTTTTTCATGACACAATTGCTTTCTGATAATGGCAAATGACTTATTTTGCTTTCCTATTCTTTCAGTTTGTCACATGACCATCATGGCTTTTCACTGGTTCTTAACAATGCCGAGTTGGCAGGTTCATTCAAAGATAAAAGGTGTGGGGCGCCTGGTGGTTCAGTTGGTTAAGCGTCCAACTCTTGGTTTTGGTTCATGTCATTATCTCATGGTCCATGGGTTTGAGCCCCGTGTTGGGCTCTGCACTGACAGTGCCCCAATGCTTGGGATTCTCTCTCTCTCCTCCCTCTCTGCCCCTCCCCTGCCTGTGTGTTCTCTCTCGGTCTCTCTCTCAAAATAAATTAAAAAATAAAAAACAAAAGATGACTTTTAAACTTGGAACACCTGAGCTAATTAAAACTTAATAACAAGAGGAAAGATCTTCCCTAGAAGGGGAAGATGAATAGACAGTTACTTGTTTAGGTGCATCCCAAAGCTAGCAAAACGTAAGAATTTGTATTCAGTTTTCATGAATACCAGCAGTGAGCTGCAAACAAATGCTGGCAGAGAGTTTCCAAGATCATAAAAATCTTGCATTGCATTGAAAACTATTTTTGTTTGGATTTTTAAAAGCTGGCTTTGCTTTTTATTATTTATGTTTTCTTTATGCATTTGAGTGGCACAAGCTGTTCTGCACTACAGAAAGTTTGGTCAGCATTCTTGGCAGGCTACAGATGTAGATTTAAAGAATCTTTACTATGTTACTATTTCCACTCTCCCAATCCTGCTTTCTCACCTAGTTTAAAGCAGTACTTTGTCCAGCACCCCTGGAAAGGTATTGAAAGGTCAAGTAGACAGTGTGAAACCTAACTATAATTTTATTGTAACCTAGCACTTGACAACTTCTTTCTGTATGGTGGTCACAGTTTTCTGTCTTTTGGCATAATATAGTGAAAATAATCTGACACAGACAAGGGGACTGGTTGATACTTGGTGTTTCTGATTCAAGAGTACACAGATTTTGTTCATTTCTCCAATTGTGGAGGAAGAAGAAAACAAAACAGTTGCCATATTTCCAAATCTGCAATAATCTATTTAGTCGAAATACACAGATACTGTCATGAATATGGTGTTTCAGTCTTTGATTTTTTTTTTTTAATCTTGATTTATTTTTGAGAGAGACAGAGCGCTGGGTGGGGGGAGGAACAGAGAAAGAGGGCGACACAGAATTTGAAACAGGCTCCAGGCTCTGAGCTGTCAGCACAGAGCCCGACAGGGGACTTGAATTCACGGACCACAAGTTCATGACCTGAGCTGATGTCGGATGCTTCACCTAGTGAGTCACCCAGGCGCCCCTGATGTTTCAGTCTTTGAGAGCACAGGACCTTTTGTTTTGATAACCAAATTGTTGTTGGCAACTGGAATGATCCTCTTTGTACAAATCCATGTTCCTGTGACAGGTACAAGCTTCTATATCCTATCTATTCCATCTAATAGTTCCATCACAATCTCATAAGAATCATCAGAAAATGTTAAAAACTCCAAAAAGGACTATAATCACATAAATTACTTTTCTCCACTTGATAGTGCCCTGAAAACAGTTTTGCCACTCCCCATATAAGTATTTTTCTAAACTTTATTTTTCCTGCTCCTAAAGTTCAAACAGTATAAAAACCACTCACCAGTGTTTCAAATGCATTGTAAAGATAGAAAGATGTATTTATTCCAAAGCAAGTTTCCTTCTTTTCCTTTTTTTCTTCTTATTCCTATTTCAATAGTAGTTATTTTGAAGCACATCACTGAGCTCACATTCTAAAATTTCAAATTTCATTCTGCATCTAAAGATGGGAATTCCTAATGGGAATAACCTTTAAAACAAGTCAGTAGAAATATCAGCAAACAAAAGTCAGCAATTAAACTGTATGATAGCACCGTGGGTCTGAGGCATCAGCTGAAGATGAGTCACTGAACAAGAACCCCAGGCTTAAGGTGACAGTCACCCAGCAGGTGATTACACAAGAGATGGAGATAGTAAGTCTTGTGGGTCCTAATTTATGGCCTTTGAAAGTGTAGTTAAATGCATGTATCACTCTTTTCTTACCTGAGAATTATATGGAGCAGCTTAAGAGAGAAACCACCTTTCTTCATTTATTATTTTATTCTTTGAAAAGCTTGAAGGAAATAAAACACCTTTTTTTTTAATTCCTCTGTAGACGGAGGTGGGTCTAATCTGTGGAATGAGGTTTCAGCTTCGTATTGCCTACGTAAATTCTTCTTACTTTTCTTTAATCTGTTTCAATATGCTTCTCTGACATTTATAGGCCAGCAAATGGGCTCCCTGTTGGCTAATTTAACATCTGCAGATTGTGTTACATATGAGCATAAAATCTGAATAACTCCGATGGCCTAAAATTCCTTATGCCAGTTCAGAGAATTCAGCCTAGCCCTAAGATGTCTATTGCAGCCGGGAACACATGCGTGAATTTTGAACGGAACCAATGAAATAGTGACTGTGTGTGACGATTCCCCAGGATAAGCTCCCTAATAATGTACTGCTATATTTCTGGAATTGAAGACCTTTCACATATAAAGTGTTCCTTCATGACCCCACTTTAATCTCCCTAACTCAATGCATATTCATTAAACACTAAAAATGAGTACTTAGGAAAGTCTTCTGTAAGAATGGGAGCTCACAAAGTATTATGAGAAGTAAAATGAACAGAGTACTCCAGAAAGGTTGGTAATCCAATAGAAGTCATAAAATTTATATGCTAAATCACCATTAAAAAGTTCTATGGAAGCAAGAACATTCTTTTATGGTACAAGTGTCTGAGCATACCCAGGTTAAAGGAGTATTGAAAGTGATATAAATTACTCAAATAAGCCTTTTTAGAGAAATCATTTCTTAAACCAGGAGTTTGAAGAAAGTGATGGGCACAAATAGGGGAAAGAAAGTTGGCTGCTTTCTTGTCAACATTGATTTCATAAGGTAAAGCTCTTCATTAAATGTCCTCAGGCCATTATTTATTTTGCCTCTTAACAATCACCCCCATTTGATTTCTTTTGTTTGTTAAATTATTAGACTCCCATCTCCATTAAGGCAAAAACCATAATTTTTTACACAATATTGTATTCCCAGAAATTAACATTGTGTATAACGGAGTAGCCAACCAGTAGGCATTTGCTGAACTAGTTAATAACAGAGGAAACAGGTAAGCCATAAACTGGGTTCAGTACTTAGGTGGAAACTGCCTTCCACAGTGCAGATCTGTCATTATCTGTCATATCTGTCAATATGTCATTGATGCTTCCTCCTCCCTGAGGAATGGGAGCTAACCTTGCTAAAGTTTCTTCATGTTGGTACAAATTGTTACTGTCATATAAGTGAACTCGAAGAAACATCATTGAGCACTTGGCTAAAATTTAAAATTCAGAAATCACGTTGTTCACACATACGATTTGCAATGAGTCACCAACAACACAGAAACATTGCAGTTGTGATGGAGAGACCAAAAAGTTTTGGTCATTTTTCATTCAATTTCTTTCTTTATTTTTTTTGTTAACGTTTATTTATTTTTGAGACAGAGAGAGACAGAGCATGAACGGGGGAGGGTCAGAGAGAGGGAGACACAGAATCGGAAACAGGCTCCAGGCTCTGAGCTGTCAGCACAGAGCCCGACGCGGGGCTCTAATTCACGGACTGAGCGATCATGACCTGAGCCGAAGTTGGCCGCTTAACCGAGTGAGCCACCCAGGAGCCCCTCATTCAATTTCTTTAAATCGATGGGATTAGGATATACTCTTGCATGATTTAGTATCTCATCTCACTGCTGTGTAATTGGTGTGACCATCGCATTATTTATTTATCCATCCTTTTGTTGAAAGTTTTTGATTAGTTTCCAGGGTTTTGACTCCTTCAAATAGTACTCTTGCTATGAACATTATAGTACATATTTTGGATGAAACTTTGTTTGCATTTCTTTTAGGGATAGCCATAGGAGCAGAATTCTGGAAGCACAAGACATGCATTTAGTTTTAGTAGGGATTGAAAAACATATTTTCAAAAAAGTACCAATTTATACTTTTTCAGCAATATGAGAGCTATCATTCTCCATATTGTCTTCAACACTTAGTATTTCTGCCATTGTTACTATTTATTTTCACCATTCTGGTGGATGTGTGGTTGGAACATCATGGTGGTTTTAACTGACATTTACCAAATGATCCAAAAAATTGTCATTTTTTATTGTGTGCATGTTTCTACGTAGCTTCTTGTACCTTGTTTTCATAAGTGTTTTCTCATAACTCTTGGGAATACACTTCTCCACTCTACGCATTGGCTTTTTACTCTCAATAGTTTTCTGTATAAAAAAAGAAGTTCTTATTTTTACTATAACCCTATGATAGTTAACACTTGCCTCCCATACAGAAATCTTGATTTTTCTCTAGAGTCGCAAGATATTCACTTCAGTTTGTCTTCGAAAGTTGTATTTCACGTATACGTGACATATATTTAAAATCTGTGGTGTTAGCTCTTGGGGTTCACTATGTTGTCTTAATATGCCTTAGCAGACAATTCAGGAACTACAGAGAGAGTAAAATTTCATGTTTCTTCTGTTGGCTGTAGCAAGTGTTCTTTTGAAGGAGTTTGCCCTATAGATTTATTAGCAAATATGGATGTTTATAATTACTTACACTCTTGTCTTCAGACTTGTCATCGTATTCCCTATTTAATCCTGATAGTTACAGTTTGTGTTATTTTTCCTTTACTTCTTTTACTTTTCTTGAACAAGTGATCAAGGAGCTTCTCCAGTATATTGTCTATTTAAAAAAGAAGCTTGGCTTTTGTTGAAATTTCTTCCTATACATTTGGTTTTTATTTAATTCATGTTTTTATTAAAACATACATTGCCTTTTAAAATGAGGACACAGAAAATTGTTAAACTTCTAATTGCCTTCAGGAATCGTAAGCGGATCTAGTCACTTGTATTTGTTACAACTTATCTTTCATTTCTGAAGTGTGGTATGCCTTTGTTAACTCTTTCCTGATGACTCTCGCCCACTTCTCTGAAATTTTTCATTTTAAAATATTAAATAATCTTATCTGTTTTATGGGTGTGAATCTAAGTCAGACTTTAATTGTGTGTAAGGTTATTAGTCTCTTTCTTTTTGTCTCTATAGTAACGAGGGTGTTTGACCTCCATTTTGAGTTGTTCATTTTTGTATGAAATTATGTGAAAATTTTTCCATGTTATATTTCACATAAAATATATTTTATATGAAATGTCCTGAAACATTAAGAATGAGAAAGACAGGGGCGCCTGGGTGGCTCAGTTGGATAAGCATCCGACTTTGGCTCAGGTCATGATCTTGCGGTTCATGTGGTTGAGCCTCAGGTCGGCCTCTGTGCTGACAGCTCAGAGCCTGGAGCCTGCTTCAGATTCTTTGTCTTTCTCTCTCTCTGCCCCTCCCCCATTCACGCCCTGCCCCTCACTCTCCCTCTCTCTTGAAAATATATAAACATTAACAAAATTAAAAAAAAAAAGAATGAGACAGACATAGGGATAATTTTTGTAACTTAACAAGCAATGGATTAAAGACGTTTATAATTTTTTCTTATTTTCGATATTTATAGAATTTTAGTGGTAGGACCTTTTTACATTTGCATTGTAGCAGTTTGTCTTCTTGGCCTTTCCTCTTCTTTCTGTCTCTGTCAGTGTTCCTCTCTCTCACTTGCATCATCAGTCTTGTTACAGGTCGTTGTTACATTTTTCTTGATTGTTTAGAAGGACAAACTTTTGAACTTTTGGCTTGGTCAGTTGACTGTTTATTTGTCTGGTCATTGATTCTTTCCTGAATTATTTCCCTTCTTCTACATCCTTGGCATTTAATTTGTTTGTTCTTTTCTAGCTTTATAAAATGAACGTTGAGATAATTGATTTTAGGCCTTTCTTCCTTTCTATCATAAGAATTTAAAGCTATACATTGCTCTCTAAGCATAATTTTATGCCTTTGGCAAATACTGATACGCAATATGTCCATCATAATTTATTTAAAACCACCTATAATTTTGTAAGTTGACATGTGAAGTCTTCTTTTTCTGACCTGTGTGTTAATGTAGCAGGATTCTCGCACAGAGACTCAGGACACTGAGGCTTGTCTTTCCAGGAAGCGGCTTTATTCCTGCCAGGACTGCTCAGTTGGGTTCGTGCCCAAAGAACTGAGCCCTGAACACCACATGGCGTAGTTTTTTATGTATTTTGTTTTGCTTCTTTGTCTCCTAAATATGGTAACACAAACATGTAGTCTGATTAAGTGGCCTCATGTTACAAGGTCGTGAGGGATGTTGTCATGTACGCATATAGTCAGGTTGCCTTGAGGTTTTTTTTTCCTTAGGGAGGGTACCCTACCACATTATCAAAAAACAAATTGCCATCATTAATATTTTTAAATACCTAAGGGGGTTCCTGGGTGGCTCACTTGGTTAAGTGTCTGACTGTTGGTTTTGGCTCAGGTCATGATCCTGTGGTTCGTGAGTTCAAGCCCCACTTTGGGCTCTGCACTGACAGCAAGGAGCTTACTTGGGATTCTCTCTCCCTCTCTGTCTCTCTGCCCCTCCCCTCCTTTTTCTATCTCTCAAAATAAATAAATAAACGTAAAAATATTTAGGCCTTTGTTAGGTACCTAATTTTACTGATTCTAACTTGACTCTGGGTCAGAGAACACAGTCTGAGAGAGTTCTCTCCTTTGAAATTGACAGACATTTGTTTTATGGCATGGCTTAATGTCTGTTTTGGTAAACATTTCATGCGTGCACAAGAAGAATTTGTATTCTCTAGGTTTCGGATATAGTTTTCTATAAATACCATTTGGGATTAAGTAACCAATAGTGATGTTCATATCTTCCATATCTCTTGATATTTTGTCAAGTTGGTCGGTCAGTTACTCAGAGTGGTGTTGAAGATGGCAGTTATGATTATGGATGGACCTGGTAATTTTGCAAAATCCTACTTCACCTATTTTGCAGTTCCATTATTTGGGGAATGCATATTTATAATGTTAAATTCTCCTGATTTATTGAGCCTGTAACCATTATGAAATGCCACTTTTGCCCTCTGGTGGTATTTCTTGCCTTGCTCTCTATTTGTTCCTATATTTAGACAATGACTCTGGTCATGTCAGCTGTATTGCGATTCAATACACAGAGTACATAATTTTACTTCCCTTCGGTTTCAGTACCTTTGTGCCTTTCTATTGGACTATACCTCCGGTAAAAGCATATACTTGAATTTACATTTTTTTTTTTTTTTTTTACCTAACCTAAAAATCTCAGCCTTGTGAGTGTTTAGCCTACTTACTTGGACTGTAGTTATTTAAACGGTTGAATTTTCATTTATTTTGTAATTTTTCCTAAAGACCATATTTTTAGAGCAGTTTTAAGTTCACGGAAAAACAAGCTCAAAGGACAGAGAGTGTCCATACACCCCTCACCACCACACACATGTACTTTCCTCTGTCTTTAGTATCTTGTATTAGTGAGATACGTTGGTTACAATAATGGACCAATACCATTTCATTATTATTAACCACTATTCTTAATTTACATTAGGGCTCCTTCTTTGTGTTGTTAATTCTATGGCTTTTGACAAATGTATAACTACCTGTATCCACTGTTACAGTAACATCCAGAATACTTTATCCTAAAAATGTCATGTTCTGTGTATTTTTTCTTCCATCTCTACTCTCAACCGCCTAGCACGAATTAGGCTTTTTACCATCTGCATTGGTTTGTCTTTTCCAGAAAGTCATATAGTTGGAATCACACAGTACGTATGCTTTTCAGATTGGCTTCTTTCTTTTAGCAATATGTTTTAAGGTTTTTCCATCTCCTTTCATGGTTTGTTATTTCTTTTTAACAGTAAATAATATTCCACTAACTGGATGTGTCACAGTTGACTTATTTACCTTTTGAAGGACATCTTGGTTGCTTCCAAGTTTTGGCAATTATAAACGACGCTGCTGCAAACATTCATATGCAAGAATTTTTGTATATGTTTATATGCAAGATTTCATGTGGGTATCAGTCTTCCAAATTGGTTCTGTGTGCAAGTTTTCACCGTATCTGGGTGAGTGCCACGAAGGGCAAGTATTGGATGGCATGCTTAGTTTTGTAAGAAGCTGTCAAACTGTCTTTCAAGGTGGCTATATCATTTTGGATTCCATCTACAATCAATATGAGTTCCTATTGATCTGTATCCTCACGAGCATTTGGTGTTGTGTTTTGGAATTGGGCTGTTCTAAAAGGTGTGTAGTGACATCTCACTGTTTTAATTTGCAATTCCCTGGTAACATAAGAGGCTGAGCGTCTTTTCAGGTGCTTAGTTGCTATATCTGCCTATCTTCTTTAGTCAGGAATCTATTCACATTATATATATATATATATATATATATATATATATATACATACACACACACACATATATATGTGTATATATATTATATATATATACATACACACACACACATATATGTGTATATATAGTATACTATTCATTTATCATATGTGTTTCACACATATTTTCTACTGGTCTTTGGCTTCTTTTTTCATTCATATGGCATCGTCTTTCATAGGGCAGAAATTTAAAAACATTATTTTTAACATTTATTCAGTTTTGAGAGAAAGAGACAGAGCACAAATGGGGGAAGGACAGAGAGAGAGGGAGACGCAGAATCCGAAGCAGGCTCCAGGCTCTGAGCTAGGAGCCCAGAGCCTGATGCGGGGCTTAAACCCACAAACTGTGAGATCATGACCTGAGCCAAATTTAGATGCTTACCCAACTGAGCAACCCAGGAGCCCCATAGACATTTTTAAATTTAATTAAACCCAAAATACTAATTGTTTCATGGATCATTCATTTCATGTTGTAACAAAATTTGTCACCAAACCCAAGATTATATACATTTTTGTTCTCTATGAGTTGTATAGCTTGTTATATAATTTGGTCTGTGATCCATTTTGAGTTAATTTCCCTGAATTGTGTAATATCTGTGTGTTGATTCACTTTTTTGCATGTGGATGTCCAGCTTCAGTACTATTGGTTGAACATTTTTTTTTTTTGCTCCATTGTCTTGCTTTGTTCCTTTATTTCTTATGAGGTTGTATGTATGTATTTCTTCACATATTTGCATGTATTTATGATAGCTTATTTAAATTCCTTCTCCACTATGTACAACATCTTAATTATTTTACGTATTGATTCTTTTTTATGAGCATTGGTCACGTTATCCTGTTTATTCACATATTGATTGGATTTTTTTAATTTGAAATTTTGAACAATATATTTTACAATGTATACAGTACATTTTGAACAATGTATTTAGAGGTTCTGGGTCTATGATGTCTCTGAAGAGTGATTTTCTTCTAGCATGCAGTTAATTTGAATAGAGTCAAGCTCCAGACTGAATTTCACTGCAGACAATGGTAACTGAAATCTCTGCCGAGGCTTTTTACTTTCTAGAAGCTTCGTTTTCTTGGTCAGACCCCCTTCTGGCCCTCCTCTGTGGTTGTAGAATTGAGTACTCAGTATTTGGATAAATGGACTATTTGAATAAATTTTACAGGCAGATTTGGGCATGGACCTCACTTGATTTCCTTCTTGCCATGCTTTTCATGTAACTCTCTAGATTTCTACTCAGCGCTTAACCCTGCTCTGACATACCAAGCCAGTAAGCCTTCCCAGGAAGCACATGGATTGGAGATTGTAACTGAACAAAGACTCACATATTTGTTATTGTCAGAAGTGTGGTTTCTTCTTGCAATTGCAGACTCTTTGTTAGTATTAGTTTACTTTTACTTTACCTTGCCTTTAAGTGGGTTTTTCTGAGATTGTTGGTAGGAACATTAATCTAAATTAAATATTTATGTTGATAGGGAAGTAGTTCAGGGCATGCCATCCCAAAGTATGCCACTTGGGCATGTACCTTATTTTGAGCTGAAGTGTCTCTGAATTCCCTTCATTTGTCTAAAGAGAGATGCTCCAAAAATCCCCCATCTGCTAAATCCCCTACTTGGGACCTTCATCAACCAGAGAAGATTGGCTGTTGTTGCAGAAAGAAAACTAGAAGTTGACACAGCTCCCAGACTTCGGCACACACTATCATATGTCTCATCCATTCTTCTAAGAACCTGTTCTTAATTCCTCAAAATCATTTATTCTCCTCTGAGGTCCCTTCATCCCTGTGCCCTTCCCCTTATTAAGATGATACATACACTTTCACAACTCAGCACCTTTTGAATATTCACTTCTTGTCCCCTGTGATGATCTAATGCATGGAGTATTAAAAATTAAGAAATTAAAAAAAAAATTTAGTGTTTTACTTATTCTTGAGAGAGACAGAGCACAAGCAGGGGAGGGGCAGAGAGAGAGGGGGAGACAGAATCTGAAGCAGGCTCCAGGCTCCAAGCTGTCAGCACAGAGCCAGGCACGGGGCTCGAACTCACGAACCGTGAGATCATGACCTGAGCTGAAGTTGGACGCTTAACTGACTGAGCCACCCAGGCGCACCCCAAAAATTAAGAAATTTATATACCTCTTTTTCCTGTTAGTTTGTCTCAGTTTATTTTATAGACTTAGCTGTCGAACCTAGGAGGGTTAGAGGCAAAGATTTTTCTCCTCTACAATAGAATTACAGAGCTGTGAGTTATAAATCATCCGTTGTAGTGAAAGTCACGGTCATCTTTTATGCTTTCATAGCGTATGCATATGAGGCAAAAAATGTAATAAATACAGTTTTACCTTTTGGCGTTTTATCAGTACGTGGCAACATGCAAATGCTGCCAAAATAAGACCTTAAGTTTTCATCTTTGTTCTCTGGAAGAACACTGCTTAGTTGTTAGGTTTATCTTTTTTTCTTTCCCCCCCAGCCTTCGTGTAAGAAAAGACCATTTTTGCTGGACTTCAGTTGTGGGATGATCATGTTTTGCTCATGAAGCTATATTGCTTTTATTTGAGTGCTGTGTAGGCTTCATGACTGCTGCCCACTTTCCATTACAGAAAAGGAAGAGGCGTTTTGGCAAGACTTTTCTCATTGATTAAATCGCAGGGAAACAAACCCCTCCTACAATTAAATAATAAAAAAGCAGATAACCCTAGTGGACAAAAGGTAGGAAATGTTTGGAAAACCCTTTGCCAGTTGCTTTAGAAGTTAAGCATGCGTCTACTCTGTGACCTTGCGATTCCACACTCCTAGTTATATATACCACAGAACAGAAAAAGTGAGTCCATTAAAAGTCTTGTACATAACGTTTATAGCATGTTTATGCAGAGTAGCCCAAAAGTGGAAATAACCCAGATGTCCATCGATGGGAAAATGGATAAACAAACTGCAGTATAATCATAAAACTAAATACTTCTTAGTCATAAAAGAGAATGAGCTACTGATGCATGGAACAACGTGGATAAATCTCAAAAACAATTATACTCAGTTGAAGAAGTTTTACACACAAAAAAATATGTATAAGAAGTTGCAGAATGGGTAAAACTAAACTGTGGTGATGGAAATAACTTTTCTGGATGTTTTGTGGTGGAAGAATTGTGTTGGGTGTCAATTGAGAAGAGACACATGAATATATTCATACTCTGGAGTGCTGGAAATGACGTATGCCTCGATACTCACGTAGGATCTAGGAGCCGATAGAGTTTCAAACTCTAATGTTGAACTAATTTTGAGATCTGAGCATTTCACTGTAGGTAAGTTCTTCCTTAGGAAAGCAATTAAAATAAATATGCTAAACGCTTGAACAGAAACTTTGTAGAAAGAACTCATCATTACTGGTCACTAGGGGAAATTACGTTAAACATCAGTTATGACCTCACTCAGACTGAATGGCTAAATTTAAAAAGACTGACAGCATCAGATGCTGGTTACAATATGAAGAAAATGATAACTGGTTATTGAAAAAGTAATTTTATGCAAGGTTTAACATAAATGTACTCTACCACCCAGTATTTTTTTTTCCCAGTCTGAATTTTTTTCTCAGCCTGAATCACCTGTGTTCGAGGGTACAGGCAGTAAGAGGGAAAGAAAGAGTGCTTCTTAGGAGTGTGGGAAGAGACAGTTAGCTCAGGCACCCAAGGAAGCTGGACACAGGTGAGCAGTCCATGCTCCCGAGAGTAGGGCAGTGATAGGGAGTGGGGCCGATGGAAGGTATCCACAGCATATGGTAGTGACAGGGGTCACAAATAAGTGGGGATAGTGACAGGTTAGGCGGAGAATGTAGGGTGACTGGGAGTTTGGTTACATTGAGTAAATAAGTTTGTAGATGGGGCAAATAAGTGAATACACTGGAGACGGTTGGATTTACACTGATGTTACACACTGACATGATTCACAAACATGATAGGAGCAGAGCCTATTTAGACTCTTGAGGTTTGGGGTTGAAATTGAAAGGATGGTATGAACCCTTGTTCATTGTTTTTAAATCTACAACTTGAAGTATACAACTTATATATGCAATACATATCCCAATTTGTCGTGGATTCTATAGTTGAGGATTCATTTACTTGCTACAATTTGTTTATAACCCCAAATCAACCTAGTCTTACATGGTTATTTGCAGACATGGACATGGTCATGAAAAATCAGAATTGACCAACTTGCACGTTGCTACCTGAGGGCAAACAAAGCAATGCCTTGATTTCTTTTTCACTTCCCATATTATGAACAAATTTTGTTTTCTCATTCTACTCATGCCCTGGTTTTCACATTTTTATACTTTTTGTTGGGAGGGATTTGGTTGTTTAAAATGGCTCCTGAGCCACCTGGGTGGCTCAGTTGGTTGAGCGTCCCACTTCGGCTCAGGTCATGATTTCATAGTCTAGGAGTTCAAGGCCCACGTTGGGCTCTGTTCTGACAGCTCAGAGCCTGGAGCCTGCTCCGGGTTCTGTGTCTCCCTATCTATCTGCCCCTCTCCTGCTCACGCTCTGTCTCTCTTGGTTTCTTAGAAATGAATAAAATATATTATTAAAATATTTAAAATATATTTTTTAAATGGCCCCTGAGCAAAGCACTGAAGTCCATATGGTATTCCTAAGTATGAGATAACTATAATGTGCATTATGGAAAAAATACATGTGTTAGTCAAGCTTTGTTCAGGTATGACTTATAGTGTTATTAGCCATGAGTTCTATGTAAATGAATGAATAATATATATTAAGTAATAGGTCTTCAACAGAAACACACATAAAACATGATCATGTTTGATCAATTGATAGAAATGTGACCAGAGGCTCCTAGGAAATTAACCCTGTATCCATAGCGGCAATTATTCTGTATTTCCTAGTGTGAAATTTATAGAATATAACTGCTATAAATAATGAGAATCGACCGTGTGTGTGTGTGTGTGTGTGTGTGTGTGTGTGTGTGTGTTTACTGATGAGTATAGGCTTACTTATAGCCACTTAACAATATTCTTGACTTCTTAATAACATCTGCACTAACAAGACTTCTTGTCCAAGAATACCTTATACCAGAAAATGAAGACATGGTCCAAGAATGATAAACACATGTCAAAAGTATACAAGAGCCTACTTGATGGTTGTCTCACTGAGTAAATCTAGGACAATTGAGGATCAAAATAATTACTACTATCAGATTATACCCCATTTCATGAAACAGGAACTCATGAGTCCATACAGACAAAAAAAAAAAAAAATAAGGGAGCAAAGAAAATTCTTCTTTTATAAAATAAGGAATGATAAACAGTCATAATTTGGAAAATAATGATGGTGGCTGAAGTTTTGCTAAGAAACAATATACTGGTATAACACTGAAATATATTTCTGCATAATGATGACTTTACCATGGAGAAATATGAGTCTGATTATAAGGAAAAATCTTCTAGATCCAGGTAAGGGAACATCTTATATCATGAAAAGCCTGCAAAATTTGAAGGCTATTAAGGATATAAGAGACAAGACAGATTGAGCAACTCTTTCAGATTGAAGATTTATGAAACGTGAAAATCTGAAGCAACTTTCTTTCCTGGGCAAGTAGCTGGACTGAAATGAAAAAGATACATTCATGTGATGGTTGGCAAAATTACAATGAAGTGTGTGAATTGCAACATAGCATTGTATGAATATTGATTTCCTAAATGCTAGGGTTACGTGGTGGTAATGTAGAAGAGTGTGCTTCTTTTTTTGAAGGTTGGCTCCCTTTCTTTCTTTCTTTCTTTCTTTCTTTCTTTCTTTCTTTCTTTCTATGGCTATATGTATCTATGTGTCTATGTAATATATCTATGTAATCTGTAAGACAGAACAATATTTCTTAATCATTTTACTCTGGGGAAATCTTTGGAATGATTTTTTAGGTTTAGCACACAAAAAGTTGTTATATCCCCAGCTTTTAGTAAATTAATGAGGTCATTAATTTGTAGCTATAATATTACAGTAATAATTTTCACTGCTATTTTAGTTAGAGAATGACATTTTCCAGTAGATACGCTTATTTTGGACAATTCATTAGTCTATTCTGGGTGGTTTAATATCCCCATAAATTATATCCACTGTAAGTCAAGGAGGCAGGTAAAGGAAATTTTAGTTTTTCCATGTAAAAAAAAATACTCACTTAGATCTTAAATTCTTGTCACAGATTTCTTCTCTTCAAGTTGCTAATAAAATAGATAAATTGTACATGATATATTTAATAGCAGTTTCATGCCTCCTCATTCTTAAAACTAAAGGCACCCTTCTTGGGAAGAACACAAAAAGGCAGGCATAGTTTACCTTTCTCAAATTTAATTCTGTCTCTTTGTATAAGTTTTTTTAAAATTCATAAGGAAAACAAGTTTTTGTTAAATTACTGAAGTAGGTAAAATTGAATTTAACTTAATTTAAATAAAAGTTGTAAGTTGATTTCCATTAATGTTATTGATGGCCTTCAGTAGCAGATTTTTACTCAGCCATAATTTGAAACAATATGAATACAAATAAGTCTAAGACACATATTTTTATGACTTTGAAAAAAAAACATTGTTTTACTGAGTGGTATTACAGAAGCGAGTATGTAGGCGTAGCAATTACAGAATTATCATATAAAGGCCTTTTTTACTTCCTTGAACTCCTTTTACCAGACAATGTATGTATAAAAAGTATTATTTTTAAGCCAAAAGGAAATAATTAAAATTTCTTTAATATGAAAGCTGTGCTTAGTTTTTGCTGCACAAAATACTTAATTATCACTGAAAATTAAGTTAAATAGAAGAGGATTTCTTTTCCTTTTTTTTTATTATTTATTTAAATTCAAGTTAGTGAACATAGAGAGTAGTATTGGTTTCAGGAGTGGAATTTAGTGATTCATCACTTACATATTACACCCAGTGCTCAAACCAACAAGTTCTCTCCTTAATACCCATCACCCATTTAGCCCAACCCCCCCCCCAGCCTCCCTCCATCAACCATCATTTTGTTTTCTGTATTGAAGAGCGTCTTATGGTTTGCCTCCCTCTCTGTTTTTATCTTTCTTACACTTCTGTTCTGGGGGGAATCTGTTTTGTTTTCTTAAATTCTACATATGAGTAGAATCGTATGATATTTGTCTTTCTCTGACTGATTTCTCATGTGTATGCCTCTGTGTGTGCATGTATATCCTTTATCCATTCATCAGTTGATGGACATTTGGGGTCTTTCCATAATTTGGCTGTAATGGGGTGCATGTGCCTCCTCAAATAAGAATCTTTAGAAGTTCTTACAAGACATGTCTCTGGAGGCAAGGGAAACAAAAGAGAAAATGAACTATTGGGAACTTCCCAAGATAAAAAATGTCTGCAGAGCAAAGAAAATCCACAGAACTCAAAAGCAACTGAATGGGAAAAGATATTTATAAATCGCATATGGGATAAAGGGTTAGTACCAAAATCTATCAGGAACTTAACAAACTCTACACCCAAAAACCAAATAATCCAGTGATGAAATGGGTAGAAGACATGAACAGACACTTTCCCAGAGAAGACATCCAGATGGCAAACAGACACAGGAAAAATGTTCAACGTCACTTGTCATCAGGGAAATAGAAATCACAGCTCCAATGAGATACCACCTCATGACTGTCGGAATACCTAAAATTAAAAACTCAGGAAACAACAGATGTTGACAAGGATACAGAGAAAGGGGAGCCCTTTTGCACTGTTGGTGGGAATGCAAACTGGGGAGGCCACTGTGGACAACAGTTTGGAAGTTCCTCAAAAACTTAAAAATAGAACTACCCTATGACCCAAAAGGATTTATTTTCACTTGAAATGAAATAAATTCTACTGTTGCTCAAGATGCTTGTTAAACATAGCAGCTTGCTCACACATATAAGAAACTGAAAACAGTAGCAAATTCTTCACTGCTTTCTTATAAATGGCATGGTCTTTCTTCACAGAAATTGTGAAAGAAATTCACTGCTTGCTTGGGACAGAGCAGTAACCTCAATTTGCGTGTCATCGTACTACATACTAAGTAGCTCATGGACATTTTCTTCTGTCAAAGTCTAGTACTCTGGCAGAGCAGAAAGTTCAGAAAAAGGGATACACTTGCTCAGTCTAGAAACGAAGGGAAATACTAATTTGTTCCTGTAACATTTCCCATCTTTGAGTAAGGCTTGCTGATTTCTTTCCTCACTCTCAAGCCTCATCAGAAGAAAAAAGTTTTCAAGTTTTTTTGTTTGTTTGTTTTTGGCAACATGATTTTCCGTAAGATTCCATTTCCATTTAATTCCGAAGATCTTGTCCTCTGAAGTCAAAATATTTTCTCCAAGGTCTTGCATAGACTTGTTTAATTGGTTTATGGATGAAAGACTGTCTCAGAAGATTAGTTTTGTGGGGTGCCTGGGTGGCTCAGTCAGTTTAGTGATGGACTCTTGATTTCAGCTCAGGTCATGATCTCACGGTTCATGGGTTTGAGCCCTGTATCAGGCTTCACACTGGTAGTGAGTAAATTAACAGAATTAACCTGAGTTTGCTCCTTCGTGACTTAAAAGGAGAGACTAATCCAGGTAGAGTTGTCACACAAAGGACATTATTTCCAAAAAAGGAGATCATGGGGAATAGCTTAGAAAGCTCGGACTCTCTGGGTGGGGGCAGAGCGGGTTTCATTTATCTCGGGTTAGGATGCCAATTCAGAAAGGGCAGTTTTGCCATCTCATGGACGGGTGGATAAGATGTCATGCATGAGTGCTCAGGAAAAGTGCCATATGTGCATTATACGTTATGTTCACGAGGTTTGTGTTCTTCCTTGCGTGGAGATCTTAACATTATAATGAAGCAGAGATGATTGCTTCAAGAAGGGGGCTTTGGGCATGTTCGGAGAGACAGTATAAAGGGGCACTGGTTGTGATGAGTACTGCGTGTTGTAAGTAAGTGATGAATCCCTGAAATCTACACCTGAAACTAATAGTTGACACTTTCTGGTAACTAATTGGAATTTGCATAAAAATTTGACCCTAAAATAAATAAATAAACTCGATAGAGGGTGTTGACTCATTATCTTGAGTAAGGTATCCAGGGCCTTGCTTACTGTTAGGACAACCATTGGGAGTTTTGCTATTCATTTAGTGTCTCTGATAGGACTAGGCCACTTCCCCACCTGACAGAGACTTGGCATTCTCTTTGTTTCCTTTTTTTGTGTTTTGTGGTGTGTGTGTGTGTGTGTGTGTGTGTGTGTGTGTACGCGCGCGCGTGTGTTTTGGTAATTCTGACATTTTCTAGGAAGTTCTGCAAGAAATATGCGTGGGCAAATAGGGCATAGATCACAGAAAATAGTTGGGAGCCTAAAACGACTTTGTGTCACGGAAGTTATGTCGCGTCTTTCTTTTTTGGGGACTCCTAACTCTTTCTACTTACAGGTTTTGCACTGAATCTTTATCTTCAAAGCACCAAGCAAAATCTGCCCCATTTTCTTGAAAGTCTTCCTGCAGTTCACCTTCTGGCTAAAGCATCCTGCTGTCAAGACTTCCTCTGCCACATCATTAGATTTCTTTACTTAGCAAAGGGTTTCTGTTCTCTTTGTCCACGTTTTCACACCATTTTTAAACACGTCAAGTGAGCTGGTCCTTGGGGAGTAAAGTCAGCCACTCTCTAGTATTATCCAGATTTTTTTTTTCACATTATCTTCAAGAGTTGTTGACTCCAGCATCTCTGTATGAGGAGAGCTGTTGTATATTGTAAGGTCAGGATCACCCCTTGCTCCCCCTCCCCCCCCCCTTTTTTTTTAACAATTGAAACATCTTCTGACACAAATTACGGACAGAACAGAATAAATACAGATAGCAATACAGTCCTTCCACACAGGTGTTTTGTTTCTAGGTATAAAGACAAAAATAGTAAGTACTTTTCTACCTTTGTTTATTATCCTAAATAGTATTTTGCTACAGAAAAAAACATTTTCTTTATTTTCACCATCACTTATAAAATATTTTTATTGAAATGTAATTTACATATAACATTTTATTAGTTTCACTGTGCAACATAATGATTCAGTATTAGATATACTGCAGAATGATCACCACAAGAAGTAGTATCAGTCTTCATACAACTTTACAAAACATTTTTTTTTCTTACCGTGAGATCATTTAAGATTTACCTTTAGCAACTTTCAAATATGCAGTGTGATACGATGTTATTGATTCTAGTCACCATGGTATAAATTATATTCCTATGACTTACTGATTTATTTCATAACTGGAATTTCATACCATGTGACCTCTTTCATTTAATTTAGCCCTCCAATCCCCTCTCATCTGGCAAGCACCTTTCTGTTCTCTGTACCTGTGAGTTTTATTTTATTTTGTTTTATTTGTTCATTTGTTTTTTTAGATTCCATATGTAAGTAATATTATACGCATTTTTCTTTTTCTCATCTGTTTCACATGGCATAATACCCTCAGGGTTCATCTATGTTGTTGAGGTGGCAAGATTTCATTATTTTTATGGCAGAGTAGTACTCCATTATGTGTTTATATGTGTTTGCATGTGTGTATATATATATGTATATATGTATATATATATATGTATATATGTATATATACATATATATATATACTCCCAAATATGTATGTGTATATATATATAGATACAAACACACTCTCAAATATGTATGTATATATATATATATATACATATACTGTATATATTATACTGTATATATATAATACTGTACCCAAATATATATATATGCAAATATATATGTACTTGAATATATATGTATATATATATTTAGTGTAGTATTTCATTATGTATAGTATATATATTGAAATATATACACCTATACACATACATATATATACCCACACCCCTCTACAGGATCTTTATGCATTCATCCCTTGACGTACAGACACTTAGGTTGTTTTATAACTTAGTCATTATAGATAAACATAGGGCTACATATATTTTTTTTGAATTGCTCTTCGTATTTACTTCAGATAAATACCTACAGATGGAATTGCTGGAACATATAGATGAGGTTTGTAAGCAAACGGATAAGAAAAAACTCTTGAAAACATCTTCGGTGCAAAAAAAAAAAAAAAGTGATTTTATTGAAGCACAGGTCAGGACCCGTGGTCAGAAAGATAAGTGCTGGGGTTGTTAGCAGTGACTGATTATGTATTTTTAAGTTTGTGGAGGGAGGGGCATAGAGATAAAGTAAGTTTCTAAGGAATTTGGAAACAAGGCTTTCACGACCTTGAGGGGCTAGCTGCTGTTAAGATAAGATTATCTTTAGTTTTTTAATAAAACATAAACATTAAGGCAGTAAAGCAGCCATGAGTTACTTGGGAAATGTCATGCTCTGTGTGTTTCAGGTGTCTATTAGTGGGCTGCAAGCTGTAAGGAGAATTAATTTAAGCTACATTTCTCTTACTTTTGTTCTCCTTATAAGTATGGTAGTTCTGTTTTTAGAGAAACCTCCATGTTTTCCCTGGTAGTAGTACCAATTTATATTCCTAGTAATATTGCACAAAAGTTTCCTTTTCTCTATGCCAACACTTGTTATTTCTGTCTCTTTGATAACCATTCTAGCAGGTATGAGATATGTCATAGTGGCGTTGATTTGCATTTCCATGATGATTAGTGATGTTGGCATCGTTTCATGTTGGCTATTTATATCTCTTTTTTGGAGTTGTCTATTCATATCCTCTGCCCATTTAAATTTTTTTTAATGTTTATTTATTTTGACAGAAACGGAGCACAAACAGGAGAGGGGCAGAGAGAGAGAGGGAGACAGAATCTGAAATAGGCACCAGGCTCCGAGCTGGTGGCACAGAGCCTGATGTGGGGCTAGAATTCAAGAGCCATGAGATCATGGCTCGAGCTGAGGTCAGACACTTAACTGACTGAACCACCTAGGCACTCCTCCTCTGCCCATTTTTTAATCAGATTTTTTTTATTGAGTTGTATGAGTTTTTATATGAGTATATTTTGGATGTTAGTGCCTTATTAAGACACTTTGGTGACCGACTTTGCCTCAGGCCATGATCTCATGGCTCAGCTCATGGGTTCCAGTCCCCCTCAAACCGTAAGGACAGCTCAGAGCCTGGAGCCTGCTTCGGATTCTGTGTCTCCCTCTCTCTCTGCACTTGCCTGCTTGCACTCTCTCTCTCTCTCAAAAATAAACATTAATTTTTTTTTTAAAGATAAGGAGTGAGAGACAGAAGAGTATGGGAAGGTGAAAATAATTGAAAGTATCTTCGCTGAATAGCAATTAGTGAAAAGGACAAATTGACAGTCTTCCAAGAAAAGAGAAATGGATAAGACATAAAATCCAAGAGTAAGATGACAACAGAGAATATCAGTCCAGCCTGTTAAACATCGATCTGATAGGGATTCTCCAAATGGTAAAATGAGGAAACATGTCTTCATATTGAAGAAGCATCCCAACGCCAAAGAAAGTATAAATCCTGATACTAGGATAAATAGTTGTGAAATTGCAGGAAACCAAAAACATTTACAAGTTTTTTTTTTTTTTCCCCTTTGGAGGAAGGGGAGTGAGGAAGTATAAAAGGCTGAGGAAAGAGTTACCTACAAAGGAGTGATAATTTACAGCATTGGTATTCTCATCAGGAACACGAGATAATAGATGACAAAAGGAGCGGTGGTGTTTTAATTTTGAGCGATGATTTTAAACCAGATGTTCACTGCTGAGTATTTTCAATTAAGTTTGAGTTAGAATAAACAATATTTTCAGTCATGTGAGGAGGCAGAGGACGTCTTTTCACACATCTGATCTTCGGAGGTTACTTACATGCTTAAGCAGTAGGAGGAAATAAACCATAAATAAAAGGTGATAAAGGAAATGACTTCAGAGTTCCAGTCCCCTCAAGCAGCAGATCTAAACATGACAATCCAGACTGCAGGGGGTGGCGGCGGTGGGGGGCTGCGGTTTTCAGGAGAAAGGGAGATGTTTGATGAATAAAAAGGAATATTCAAGAGATTGGTCTTTTTTTTTTTGCGTTTTTAGAACAATGTAAGATAGGCAGTGAACTTGAGAGTCTGGGGAGAATCACAGGGAGAAAAAGCTCTACAAGAAATAAATGAGTTCTGGAACACTTTATGAATTAGCAAAGTACACATTTATATTTACATGAAAGTAACACATTGTGTCCCGATTTATTTAAAAATAGTAACAATTAAATTTGAAAAATGGGTAAGAGTTGAGGATATTTGAGAAATAAACCTTTACCATAGTAGAGGAAAACAATGAAGCAAAATCAGTAACATATATTTCTAGGTAAAGGGTTAAAGGGGAATGGATCAAAGAATTTTTGTTTCTTTGTTTCATTAAAAGTCCTGCTGCTTTTTTAAGCATTTGTAAACATTATTTTGACAATTCTTCAAACCATTATTTTATACATCAATCGCTAATATAATTTGTTGACATTCCTACTTACAGTGTCAAAGGAAATGGCAAATACCATATATAATTGAAATATCAATAAATAAAACACAGAATGGCTCCCTAAATCACATCTTCCTATATTCTTTTCAAAACCCAAATGACTTTGTTTGCTATATTTACAATCTCCTTTTCTTGCCTGGTTCTTTAGGATATACATGCCAGCTGTTGTGATGTTTTGATTTTTTAAAAAAGCCCATTATAAAACATTTTATGTCGTTGTATCTTCAAGCTAGAAGGCAGTCCTCAAGGTACAGAGCCATAGCATTTCCTTCTGGAACATTCAAAATATCCTTGAAAAATGAAGGCAATCGCTTGTTGAAAAATGTTTTCAGAACATAATCCAGCAAAAGCAGTGATATTTCATTTGCATCACCCTCACAAACTTTCTAGCATCATCCTAGAGTATATTAATCAAACTCACGCATCTGCTGATATTCCAACAGCAAATTTAAAAATAAAGCTCTCAAAATCAGAGACAAATCAGTCTGAATTAGCTTCGAGGTCCGCTGACAACCTATGTATCTTCCAAACGTTCTTATTCTGTCCATTTCTGGTTTTCTTGTGAGAACCAATGTTACACATTTCTGTCTTTTGTATATGTTGTGAAGTTAGATGTCAATGGTTTTGCACTATTCCCGGCACAGATCAAGTCTGTAGTTCATGGCAGGACTGTAGTGTGGCTGTTGCCGATGGTTCTGATAAAATTTGTTATCATCATTGCACAACCCCATCTTTTCAACGGAACTTTTTATTTTTCCCGAGTGTTAGTTGACAGATGGGATATCACTAATTCTCCCTTCAAGCTAAAAATATGCATGGCTGCAGAAATGTCACCAGTAGATAGATAGTTATGCTGAAAGAGATGACATTATGAGAAATTCAGGGTTTGGTCACAGAGTAATATAACTGCATTCCTCATGGCACTTGTGAAATGCCTTCATAGCTAATTCCACATGAGCTGCTACTCTGAAGATATGTCAGCCATTGAGAATAAGTGTCAGGTAACTGATGACTTAGGAAGTCAATTCACATTTGATTACATAAGTTCTGGTATGTCTTAGTGTTTACTTTGTACTCCTGTTTTACTCATGACATATGACAGAGCTATGTATCGAAGAGAAAATACATAGTAATAGTAGAATTAAAATTTTACTCCAAATCTCCTTATACATGCAAAGGAAATCTAGCATTTGTGCTTTCTATAAAAGATCCAAATTTGCTAACAGTTTTCTACCTTGCTGTGTTTTAAAGGAAGAAAAAAATACAGTTGACCCTTGAACAATCCAAGTTTGAATGGCATAGGTCCTCTTATAGGCAGGTATTTTCAATTCAGTACAGTACTCTAAATGTATTTTATCTTCTTTGTGGTTTTCTTAATAAGATTTTTGACCCTTTTTTATTATAGAAATGCTGTATATATAATACATATAGCCTACAAAATATGTGTTAATAGCCTTTTGAAGTTATCCATAAGGCTTCCAGTCAACAGTAGGCTTTTAGTAATTTTTTTAACGTTTATTTATTATTGAGAGACAGAGAGAGACAGAACATGAGCATGGGAGGGGCAGAGAGAGGAGGAGACACAGAATCCAAAGCAGGCTCTAGGCTCTGAGCTGTTAGCACAAAGCCCGACATGGGGCTTGAACTCACGAACTGTGAGATCATGACCTGAGCTGAAGTCGGACACCCAACCGACTGAGCCACCCAGGCACCCCGGCTTTTGTAATTTTTTTGAGTAATCAAAAGTTATACTCGGATTTTCCATTGTCCAGGTGTTAGTGATCTTAACCTTCACATTGCTCAAGGTTCATTTGTATAGTGTAACCTGCCAAAATATGATGTCATAGACTCCACACTGTGAGATCGTGACCTGAGCCAAAGTCAGATGCTCAACCAACTGAGCCACCCAGGCACTCCCACACCCACCCACAAAAAAAAAAAAAAAAAAAATCTGTTTTCACTGATTTAGTCACTTTGGATAAATACTTTCAGGCCAATAGGTACATGTAAAGATGCTCAACATCAGTAGTCATTAGGGAAATTCAAAATTCAAACTACAGTGTTATATCACTTCAACTTACTAGAATGGCCATTATCAGAGGGCCAAGGTAAGAAATGCCAGCATGAATGTGAAGAGAGGAGAACTGTACCACACTGTTGGTAGAATTATAAACTGGTGCAACCACCATGAAAAACAGTATGGAGGATCCAAAAGATTAAAAATAGAACTGCCACATGATCCAAGGATTGCACTCCTGGATCCTCCAGGAGGATATATACCCAAAGGAAGTGAAAGCACCAACTTGAAAAGATAGCTACACCCCCTCCCCCTGCCATGTTTATAGTTGTATTATGTACAATAGCCAAGACTTGGAAACAACCTAGGTGTCCATCGATGGATCAGTGGGTAAAGAAATTGTGGTATACACATATACAATACAATATCATTTGGTCACAAAAAAGCACAAGGAAATCCTACCATTTGCAGTAACATAGATGGACCTTCAAATCTTTGTACTAAGTGAAATAGGCCAGAAGGAGATATGGCTACCAGAGGCAGAAGTTTGGGGGGAGGAGAAATTGGGGGAAGGAAGGTGGTCAATTAGAGGAAGGTGGTGACTATAGACAACATTGCTGTAGGATGTATATAGGAAAGTTGTTAAGAGACCAAATCTGAAGAGTTTTCATTACAAGGAGAATTTTTTCTTCTTCTTTCTTTGCTTTTTCTTGTATCTATAATGGTTGTTAGGTGATCCTATTGTGGTAATCATTTCACAAAACGTGTAAATCACACCATCACGCTGTGTACACCTTAAGCTTAGTGATGTATGTCAGTTATTTCTTTACATTTATTTATTTTTGAGAGACGGAGACAGAGCATGAGCAGGGGAGGGGCAGAGAGAGAGGGAGACACAGAATCCAAAGCAGGCCCCATGCTCTGAGCCGTCAGCACAGAGCCCGACGCGGGGCTCGAACCTATGAACCGTGAGATCATGACCTGGGCCGAAGTCGGACGCTGAACTGACTGAGCCACCCAGGCACCCCAATGTCAGTTATTTCTTAATAAAACTTGGGAAGGGGGAAATTCTCACAAATGCCCTCATTTCATTCTGATTTTCTTTAACATGAACTTATGATGTAGCAAGTCCTTCAACGTTCTCATGGTAATAGAGGATAAGAAGGCCTCGAACCTCCTGAATGTTAGCACCCCTCTCACTTGTGCTTTACAGCGTCACTGGTATAGTCTAGATTCTCTGCTTGTGATCATCGAGATGTGACTTCCTGGTTGGTCTTTGTGTGGGGCAGTATTCAGGCTTCTACTTCTGGATGCCATGGTGCAACCTATCTGTCCCCAGTCATGAAGCCCTTCTTTCAGTGTCTTTCAGTCTGTCTATAAACCTTGTGACCTCTTCATTTCCACGCTGAAATTTCTGAATACCTTGCTCTGTCATCACACATACTTGTCCTGGGATTCTGGCCAGAGGCTGTAGTCTCATATATTGAGCCACCTCAACCGGCATTGCTGCGTTTTTGTTTTGCAGCATGCTGGATGCCCGACTAATGCAGCCGTACTTTCTAGCACTTACTGAATTAAATTTCCTGGGGTAAGGTACTATGTTTATCAACCTTTGTTTTTGCCTGACAGTCTTCAAATTCTGATACTCTAGTACAGTATCTATCAGCAATAATTGATAATAATTAACCTCACCAAACAAGTAGTCCATCAGTTAATATGGTGACCAAGCTAATTAATAGATGAAGGGGAATAGGCATATGACAGGAAATTGCAAAAAGGTAAAAAAATGCGATACATATGATTCTGATGTGCACAAAGTGGGAGCTTCTTGAGATGGATCATTTCCAAACATGAACAGCATAACCCATCTCTTCAAGGGTTGAGTGATTTTAAAAAAGTGGCCTTGAACTATGTAGAAGTTATTGTTATCTCATGTGGCATGAGGGTCATTGCTGCTGATAGTTAAATCCTTTTGTTTTTTAAATTTATTTCTTTATTTTGAGAGAGAACAAGTCTGGGAAGGGCAGATAGAGAGGGATAGAGCAAATCCAAAGCACGCTCTGCACCATCAGCATGGATCCCGATGCAGGGCTCAAACCCAAAAACCATGAGATCATGACCTGAGCTGAAATCAAGAGTTGGATCCTTAACTGACCGAGCCACCCAGGTGCCCCCAACCTAGATTTTTTATGTTTGATGATTATATCATCCCTAAGTCTTATTTCACACATTTTTTTTTCTGCCAAGCCAGCTCCGTGCTGTTACAGAGCCCGACACAGGGCTCAAAGTCAGAAACCGTGAGATCATGACGTAGGCTGAAACCAGGAGTTGGATGCTTAACCAACTGAGCCACCCAGGCATCCCACTGCTGATAGTGAAATTATAAGGAATTTTGGCATGGCAGGAGATAGTGAAAGAAGCTGTGAGCTTGCTGAGGAAGTCAGCAAGGAGAGGGACCATATTTTGAGTATCGATTGACGACACCACATGCGAAGAGGCTAGGGTCAAGGTTTGGTAAAGATTTCCAAAAAGTGATTGCTATCCGGTGGTGGGAAAAGCATGGACTACAATTAGTCTGAACATACATATACTCAGTCTTCTAATGAATTAGGAAAGTTAGAAAACAGCACTCTCCAGTGAAGAAATTCCAGTTAGTGCCAAGAATTTAACTATTGTTTACAGAAATATTTGATGCTTCAAGAAAAGGTATCTTAATAGCTTACTGTTACCTTGAGGCTCATCGGAAAAGCCCAGGTATAGCTATGAAGATGGGCATGGGAGGTGCGCAGTTTAGTGATGGTGATACAAAACCTAATATGGTGTTAGGGAGGTGGCATTTTCCTATGGTAAATGAGATGAAGGAAGCAAACGTCCAGGAACAAATTACTAATGGTGTGCAATTGATAACGGCATGGAAAGGAAAGTGCGTGCTAAACAGAAATTGTGTTCATGAGAACTTTGGAGGGGTGACCAAACTGAAATTATGAAGATCTCAGTTTTTGTGTTGCTCATAACTTGTGGTAAGGTGTCTCAAACAAGTCGGGAAAATCATCATATATTATATAAGCCTTGTTCTAGGAATAACCCAAGCATCTCTTTTGTGATTAGTACTGCCACACTTATTAATTTGTTTTTGTCAATGAGGGGCTCATGAATTAAATGCATGCAGCTATCAATTTTTCTTAAACTATACATTTTATTTTCTCAAACACAGAATCTATGCCAGTACAATACTTTCAAATACTTTCCATTGATTCAACCATGAAAATAAGTCTTTATTCAATAAGTACAAGCAACTTCAAGATTAATATATTTATGTGAGTATACACACACATGCATATACATGTTTGTGTGTGTGTGTGTATGTATATATATATATATATATATATATATATATATATATATATATAAATGGGACAACAGGTTGATCCTTACAACCTGTAAAAACTTAAAAATTGGTAAACTGGCAATACACAATACCATCAAAGTACACAAAATACAAAGTATACAATATATACAAAAGAAAATTGGTAAGATCCATGACTCAAATCATTTTCTAGACTTTGAGGCACCAAGATGAAATTTTGGTTTCCAATCGTTCTGAACAGAAACCCCATGTAACTTACAAGATTATTTCTATGGTTTTATAGGAAGCCCTTATTTTCCATCTCTTTCATTTTGGTTCGGATGGGGCAGTTCTCCTCTGCCCTGTTTTTCTTTCTTTCTTTTTTTTTTAATATATGAAATTTATTGTCAAATTGGTTTCCATACAACACTCAGTGCTCATCCCAAAAGGTGCCCTCCTCAATACGCATCACCCACCCTCTCCTCCCTCCCAACCCCATCAACCATCAGTTTGTTCTCAGTTTTTAACAGTCTCTTATGCTTTGGCTCTCTCCCACTCTAACCTCTTTTTTTTTTCCTTCCCCTCCCCCATGGGTTCCTGTTAAGTTTCTCAGGATCCACATAAGAGTGAAACCATATGGTATCTGTCTTTCTCTGTATGGCTTATTTCACTTAGCATCACACTCTCCAGTTCCATCCACGTTGCTACAAAAGGCCATATTTCATTTTTTCTCATTGCCACGTAGTATTCCATTGTGTATATAAACCACAATTTCTTTATCCATTCATCAGTTGATGGACATTTAGGCTCTTTCCATAATTTGGCTATTGTTGAGAGTGCTGCTATGAACATTGGGGTACAAGTGCCCCTATGCATCAGTACTCCTGTATCCCTTGGGTAGATTCCTAGCAGTGCTATTGCTGGGTCATAGGGTAGGTCTATTTTTAATTTTCTGAGGAACCTCCACACTGCTTTCCAGAGCGGCTGCACCAATTTGCATTCCCACCAACAGTGCAAGAGGGTTCCCGTTTCTCCACATCCTCTCCAGCATCTATAGTCTCCTGATTTGTTCATTTTGGCCACTCTGACTGGCGTGAGGTGATACCTGGGTGTGCTTTTGATTTGTATTTCCCTGATAAGGAGCGACATTTTCACGTGCCTGTTGGCCATCCGGATGTCTTCTTTAGAGAAGTGTCTATTCATGTTTTCTGCCCATTTCTTCACTGGGTTATTTGTTTTTCGGGTGTGGAGTTTGGTGAGCTCTTTATAGATTTTGGATACTAGCCCTTTGTCCAATATGTCATTTGCAAATATCTGTTCCCATTCCGTTGGTTGCCTTTTCGTTTTGTTGGTTGTTTCCTTTGCTGTGCAGAAGCTTTTTATCTTCATAAGGTCCCAGTAATTCACTTTTGCTTTTAATTCCCTTGCCTTTGGGGATGTGTCGAGTAAGAGATTGCTATGGCTGAGGTCAGAGAGGTCTTTTCCTGCTTTCTCCTCTACGGTTTTGATGGTTTCCTGTCTCACATTCAGGTCCTTTATCCATTTTGAGTTTATTTTTGTGAATGGTGTGAGAAAGTGGTCTAGTTTCAACCTTCTGCATGTTGCTGTCCAGTTCTCCCAGCACCATTTGTTAAAGAGGCTGTCTTTTTTCCATTGGATGTTCTTTCCTGCTTTGTCAAAGACGAGTTGGCCATATGTTTGTGGGTCTAGTTCTGGGGTTTCTATTCTATTCCATTGGTCTGTGTGTCTGTTTTTGTGCCAATACCATGCTGTCTTGATGATGACAGCTTTGTAGTAGAGGCTGAAGTCTGGGATTGTGATGCCTCCTGCTTTGGTCTTCTTCTTCAGAATTACTTTGGCTATTCGGGGCCTTTTGTGGTTCCATATGAATTTTAGGATTGCTTGTTCTAGTTTCGAGAAGAATGCTGGTGCAATTTTGATTGGGATTGCATTGAATGTGTAGATAGCTTTGGGTAGTAGTGACATTTTGACAATATTTATTTTTCCAATCCATGAGCAGGGAATGTCTTTCCATTTCTTTAAATCTTCTTCAATTACCTTCATAAGCTTTCTATAGTTTTCAGCATACAGATCCTTTACATGTTTGGTTAGATTTATTCCTAGGTATTTTATGCTTCTTGGTGCAATTGTGAATGGGATCAGTTTCTTTATTTGTCTTTCTCTTGCTTCATTGTTAGTGTATAAGAATGCAACTGATTTCTGTACATTGATTTTGTATCCTGCAACTTTGCTAAATTCATGTATCAGTTCTAGCAGACTTTTGGTGGAGTCTATCGGATTTTCCATGTATACTATCATGTCATCTGCAAAAAGCGAAAGCTTGACTTCATCTTTGCCAATTTTGATGCCTTTGATTTCCTTTTGTTGTCTGATTGCTGATGCTAGAACTTTCAGCACTATGTTAAACAACAGCGGTGAGAGTGGGCATCCCTGTCGTGTTCCTGATCTCAGGGAAAAAGCTCTCAGGTTTTCCCCGTTGAGGATGATGTTAGCTGTGGGCTTTTCATAAATGGCTTTTATGATGTTTAAGTATGTTCCTTCTATCCCGACTTTCTCAAGGGTTTTTATTAAGAAAGGTTGCTGAATTTTGTCAAATGACTTTTCTGCATCGATTGACAGGATCATATGGTTCTTATCTTTTCTTCTATTAATGTGATGTATCACGTTGATTGATTTGCTAATGTTGAACCAGCCCTGCATCCCAGGAATGAATCCCACTTGATCATGGTGAATAATTCTTTTTATATGCCATTGAATTCGATTTGCTAGTATTTTATTGAGAATTTTTGCATCCATATTCAATAGGGATATTGGCCTGTAGTTCTCTTTTTTTACTGGGTCTCTGTCTGGTTTGGGAATCAAAGTAATACTGGCTTCATAGAATGAGTCTGGAAGTTTTCCTTCCCTTTCTATTTCTTGGAATACCTTGAGAAGGATAGGTATTATCTCTGTTTTAAACGTCTGGTAGAACTCCCCTGGGAAGCCATCTGGTCCTGGACTCTTATTTGTTGGGAGATTTTTGATAACCAATTCAATTTCTTCACTGGTTATGGGTCTGTTCAAGCTTTCTATTTCCTCCTGGTTGAGTTTTGGAAGAGTGTGGGTGTTCAGGAATTTGTCCATTTCTTCCAGGTTGTCCAATTTGTTGGCATATAATTTTTCATAGTATTCCCTGATAATTGTTTGTATCTCTGAGGGATTGGTTGTAATAATTCCATTTTCATTCATGATTTTATCTATTTTTTGAGAAGCCTGGCTAGAGGTTTGTCAATTTTGTTTATTTTTTCAAAAAACCAACTCTTGGTTTCGTGGATCTGCTCTACAGTTTTTTTAGATTCTATATTGTTTATTTCTGCTCTGATCTTTATTATTTCTCTTCTTCTGTTGGGTTTAGGCTGCCTTTGCTGTTGTGCTTCTATTTCCTTTAGGTGTGCTGTTAGATTTTGTATTTGGGATTTTTCTTGTTTCTTGAGATAGGCCTGGATTGCAATGTATTTTCCTCTCAGGACTGCCTTCGCTGCGTCCCAAAGCGTTTGGATTGTTGTATTTTCATTTTCGTTTGTTTCCATATATTTTTTGATTTCTTCTCTAATTGCCTGGGTGACCCACTCATTCATTAGTAGGGTGTTCTTTAACCTCCATGCTTTTGGAGGTTTTCCAGACTTTTTCCTGTGGTTGATTTCAAGCTTCATAGCATTGTGGTCTGAAAGTATGCATGGTATAATTTCAATTCTTGTATACTTATGAAGGGCTGTTTTGTGACCCAGTATATGATCTATCTTGGAGAATGTTCCATGTGCACTCGAGAAGAAAGTATATTCTGTTGCTTTGGGATGCAGAGTTCTAAATATATCTGTCAAGTCCATCTGATCCAGTGTCTCATTCAGGGCCCTTGTTTCTTTATTGACCGTGTGTCTAGATGATCTATCCATTTCTGTAAGTGGGGTGTTAAAGTCCCCTGCAATTACCACATTCTTATCAATAAGGTTGCTTCTGTTTATGAGTAATTGTTTTATATATTTGGGGGCTCCGGTATTCGGCACATAGACATTTATAATTGTTAGCTCTTCCTGATGGATAGACCCTGTAACTATTATATAATGTCCTTCTTCATCTCTTGTTACAGCCTTTAATTTAAAGTCTAGTTTGTCTGATATAAGTATGGCTACTCCAGCTTTCTTTTGGCTTCCAGTAGCATGATAAATAGTTCTCCATCCCCTCACTCTCAATCTAAAGGTGTCCTCAGGTCTAAAATGAGTCTCTGGTAGACAGCAAATAGATGGGTCTTGTTTTTTTATCCATTCTGATACCCTATGTCTTTTGGTTGGCACATTTAATCCATTTACATTCAGTGTTATTATAGAAAGAAACGGGTTTAGAGTCATTGTGATATCTGTATGTTTTATGCTTGTAGTGATGTCTCTGGTACTTTGTCTCACAGGGTCCCCCTTAGGATCTCTTGTAGGGCTGATTTAGTGGTGACAAATTCCTTCAGTTTGTGTTTGTTTGGGAAGACCTTTATCTCTCCTTCTATTCTAAATGACAGACTTGCTGGATAAAGGATTCTCGGCTGCATATTTTTTCTGTCTAGCACCCTGAAAATCTCGTGCCAATTCTTTCTGGCCTGCCAAGTTTCAAAAGAGAGATCAGTCACGAGTCTTATAGGTCTCCCTTTATATGTGAGGGCACGTTTACCCCTTGCTGCTTTCAGAATTTTCTCTTTATCCTTGTATTTTGCCAGTTTCACTATGATATGTCGTGCAGAAGATCGATTCAAGTTATGTCTGAAGGGAGTTCTCTGTGCCTCTTGGATTTCAATGCCTTTTTCCTTCCCCAGTTCAGGGAAGCTCTCAGCTATTATTTCTTCAAGTACCCCTTCAGCACCTTTCCCTCTCTCTTCCTCCTCTGGGATACCAATTATGCGTATATTATTTCTTTTTAGTGTATCACTTAGTTCTCTAATTTTCCCCTCATACTCCTGGATTTTTTTATCTCTCTTTTTCTCAGCTTCCTCTTTTTCCATAACTTTATCTTCTAGTTCACCTATTCTCTCCTCTGCCTCTTCCATCTGAGCCGTGGTGGTTTCCATTTTGTTTTGCATTTCGTTTAAAGCGTTTTTCAGCTCCTGGTGTCTGTTCCTTAGTCCCTTGATCTCTGTAGCAAGAGATTCTCTGCTGTCCTCTATACTGTTTTCAAGCCCAGCGATTAATTTTATGACTATTATTCTAAATTCACTTTCTGTTATGCTATTTAAATCCTTTTTGATCAGCTCATTAGCTGTTGTTATTTCCTGGAGATTCTTCTGAGGGGAATTCTTCCGTTTGGTCATTTTGGATAGTCCCTGGCGTGGTGAGGACCTGCAGGGCACTTCCCCTGTGCTGTGGTGTGTAACTGGAGTTGGTGGGCGGGGCCGCAGTCCGACCTGATGTCTGCCCCCAGCCCACCGCTGGGGCCACAGTCAGACTGGTGTGTGCCTTCTCTTCCCCTCTCCTAGGGGCGGGATTCACTGTGGGGTGACGTGGCCTGTCTGGGATACTTGCACACTGCCAGGCTTGTGATGCTGGGGATGTGGCGTATTAGCTGGGGTGGGTAGGCAAGGTGCACAGGGGCAGGAGGGGCAGGCTTAGCTTGCTTCTCCTTAGGTGATCCAGTTCAGGAGGGGCCCTGTGGCAGCAGAAGGGAGTCAGATCCGCTGCCAGAGGTTTGGCTCCGCAGAAGCACAGAGTTGGGTGTTTGCACCCAGCGAGCAAGTTCCCTGGCAGGAACTGGTTCCCTTTGGGATTTTGGCTGGGGATGGGCGGGGGAGATGGCGCTGGCAAGCGCCTTTGTTCCCCACCAAACTGAGCTCTGTCGTCTGGGGGCTCAGCAGCTCTCCCTCCCTTTGTCCTCCAGCCTTCCCGCTTTCCAAGCAGAGTTGTTAACTTATGACCTCCCAGACGCTAAGTCGCGCTTGCTGTCGGAACACTCCCTCCGGCCCCTCCGCTTTTGCCAGCCAGACTTGGGGGCTCTGCTTGGCCGGCGGGCCACCCCTCCGCCCTGGCTCCCTCCCAGCAGTCCGTGCAGCACGCACCGCCTCTCCGCCCTTCCTACCCTCCTCCGTGGGCCTCTCGTCTGCACTTGGGTCCGGTGACTCTGTTCTGCTAATCCTCTGGCGGTTTTCTGGGTTATTTAGGCAGGTGTAGGTGGAATCTAAGTGATCAGCAGGACGCGCGGTGGGCCCAGCGTCCTCCTACGCCGCCATCTTCCCTCAAGTTTGCCCTGTTTTTCTTTCATGTTCTCCTAATCCCCTTGAAATTTATTACTTATATAATATTTTCTGTTTCGAAATGTTCTAAGAGATTCCTTTTTGAATCCTACAAGTTCACTGGGAGTAAAGTAAGAATGTCACGTTCCTCCCTTGGTAGAGGTAAAAAGAAAGTATTGTATGATGAGTTTACATGGTTGGTTCATATAAGTTAATGGAGCCAAAATAAGAAAGTAAGCTTTCTAAGTTATGATATTACATATAAACTTGTTACTTCTCTTTCCTCACTCCCATATATAAAATCTGGAATCCTCTTCAAACTGAAAGCACTCTCTACCTTGGGTTTAAAATGTTTTTTTTTTTTTTTTCATGCCAACTTTTCACTGATTTTCTCAGTATGGCTTCCATTGACATCTTTTCCTATCTGAACATTGTTAGCGTGTAAATGGAATTATTCCTCAGCCTTAATTGTATGCAACATGCTGTAATTACTTCATCCTAGAATTATAAGATCAAATGCAAATTACAGGTTATGCTCCTAAACTGAAGATTTCTCCCAGTGCAAGGACATGCCATGAGTTTGCCTTCCCTTACTGTTACAATGCAGGAAAATAACATCACTTACCATGCTTACTCCACCATACAGCAGAATATAAGACCGTTCCTCAAGAGCGACATCGCTCTATTTCCTCCATGTTTTTAGTTCCATTAAATCGTAATGGATTTTATGCACTTCATTGACAAGGAGAGAATTTAAATACATCAGGATCTATTGCTTATCTTTCTCTAGAAGACAAGTGGAAGGAAGGAAGGCAATATGGCACTGTAACCTGAGAGTCAAGGGTTAAAGATGATGTTAACTTACATTCTGCCCTAGCTTCCTTATGACCATGAGATACCATATCAGCCTCAGTTTCCACAACAGTGAAAGAGTATGATTGGAACACAGCCACTTACCTCAGCACTGTTAAAGGGGGTCAGAGGACAGACCTCCTTGACAGGTCTTTGAAAAATACAGAGCACTTTAGAAATGCAACATATTAATAAAATCACATCTCGGCTCTATTTTCTTCTGTTTTATCTCTCACTATTCTGTGACGAAACAACAACAACAAAAGGCCAGAAACCCCCAAACTGACTTCAAATCTTTAAATTCTCCACCTACCTCTGGGCTATCTGACAAGTCATGATCTATATCCAAGAGATGTTCCCATTCAGTGTCCTGAGACATGTCGCCATCCATAAATTCCTTTGTGGAAGTCTCCCTTTGTGTCTCCCTTCCCCTAGCCCGTCTTAGCCCAGTGCCCATTCCTCTGTACTTGGGTCTCTTCTATAGTTTTCCATCCAGAACACTTAAAACTGTGTCATGTAATTATGTATTTATTTTCTGTATTTTTCAATAGACAGGAAGTTCTCAGAGCTGGGAAGTTATCGATCTTATTCGTCATTGTTTCCCCCATCACATAGTAAAGCTCCCTACAGATGCACCAATGTCTATAACAGAACATGAGTCCAGAGTTTTCTTTATCATTTTCCAGTGGTAGCCAAATAAATTTGAGCTTACGAGATGAGGCTCCTTTAATTTTCCCCACATCTTATATTCTGAAAACTAGAGATTCACTCCTTCATTGGGGTGACTTATCTATTACTTTATTAATTTGTTTATTACTATTTAATAGCTTTTTGAGGAATAATTTATATACAAAGTATACTGCACTTAGAGATTTGCTCTTACATGCACCTCAGCATAAAAGGACTGACCAAGAAAGGAGTTTTGAGTCTGTCACAAATAGAATATTCTACACATTGTGACTGAATAAAGTTATCAAATTTCTTTCTTGGTCTCACAAGCCACATTCAGGACTCTGTTTTCCGATGTGATCTGTGCATAAGGCATTCAGTGCATTCCCTGTAAGGCAGTCCACATATTCTGGGAGCGTTTTCAAGATACATTTCATGAACTTCTATATTCTTGACGAAGTTGCTTTGTTGAGTGGAAAATAGTTACCACATCAGTGAATAAAGTTTCCCCGAGAGAACTTAGTTCTCTAATTTCAGATATCAAAGATGAGAGTATTCTGGGATAAGACTACACAGTTTCTTTTCCTCCAGGAAATACTAGCATCCCTCTAGCCTGGGTTCAGTTGGAGGTGACAATAATGCCATATATGGGACATACTGATTTCATAACCACTTTATCACCTTTCCTATTTTCTGAGCCACAGTGGTGTTCTTCCTGCTGAGCATAATCATTTTTAATCGTGTCTTCATGGCGCTCTTTTCTGCTGTCCTCTAAATTATCCTATGTATACAACCCCTTGCTGCTCTATTCCCTGGAGTCTGTTTGGAATACAAAGTCTCCTGGCCTAGGTTTTAGTTGTCGTCATTGTTTTTTTGTTTGTTTGTTTGTTTGTTTTGTTTTTTACCTTGTGCCAAGTACTTCGCCATGTGGACATCTTATGCTGTTCCATACCTATCACGCTGGGGTCCCAAATTCCACATTTCTGTTCTGAGACCTGGTGTTTTTCATGGAAAAAAAAAAAAAAAAAGAGGCAGGGCGCAGGAATTACCATACCTTTGCTTAGTTCCTAACGGTTAAAATCTAAATCATCGTCTTTCCATGGATATCGAATAGTTATCTGTATACTAAATTTTTAAGTGTAGTGCAGTTCACTATTGGTATCAAGGCAGGAATAAGGTTTCACACCTACTGTAAGTCTGGCCGTCTGCACCAGCTAGCTTCCCTTCATAATGGTTACCTGTGCTACATGGCATTGCACAAACGTGAAAATATTCACTGTTCACGTCTGTGAACTTCCATTTTTGTCGAATTCATCTATTCCGCTGAAAGTTTTTACCCACTCACTTACCTTTTATGACTCGGCAAGAAATCGGCTATATTGTTCTTCAGGCTTCTAATAAAGCCATAATGTAGTAGCAGTATTTGGAAAAGTTAAGGGAATTTGAGAATCTGGAAATGTGAGATCTCTACATGGATAGTCACATCAGTTTTTCACATACACTTTTTTGACTGAAAATGATTAAGAAGTCAAGTATATTTTTGGACTTCCCCTTTCTAGTTCCCTTGCCTTTATTTCTCTCTCTCTCTCTCTCTCTCTCTGTTGTCCACTGCTTTTATTCCTCAGTGCCCATGGACTATATGCTCTTGCTGTTTCAAATCCTTCTCCATGCACAGCAGATGAAAACTGTTGAGAATCCTAACATTGTAAATCCCCAAAGTGTTTAGTGAAACGTATGGGGGCTTAGTTCTTGACAGGAACAGAATTTCATCAACGCTGCTCAGTGATAGGAGGTATTGTCTTCACAAATATTATCCTCAAGGCCAAACCATGCTATCACCATATTTACATTGAATATATGAAATTAATCACAGTGATGATCAGTTGGCCGTCATGGTTTTATAAAGGCAGTGTTGATTATCACTCAACATTTAGGAAGACATACTCAATTCTTTCGTGTGTCAAGTTGTCTCTGGGCCATTGTACTGCGCTGTGGTGAGGCAGAACTCTTTTTCTGCAGTGTCAACTGTATTTCCTATGCTATCACCATAACTAATGTAATTTTTTTTCTTACCCAACACGTGCACAGTCTCCAGAGCGCCGTAAGACCCTAAGGTGTAAGGGATATCTAAAGATTAGGAAACCTATAATCCTTGCCCCTGTTTTATGCTGGCATCTGCACTGCCAGTTTCAGCTAATTAGCTAATTTGTTCATCAGTTATTTCAGCCAAACAGGATTCATGACATTCATTCATTTATTCATTTGTTCTCTGAATATTTATTTCATGCTGTGCTCTGAAGATATAGTAGAGACATAGCGAAAATCCCAGCTCTCGTGAATTTTACATTCTGGTGGGAAAATAAAGTCAAAACACAAAAACAAAAATAATTAAGCAAAAAGATGTGACGTCAGATGTCTTGAAGTGCCATCCATGAAAACAAAGTAAGAAATAGGGAAATGAATTGCTAAAGAGAATGATGGGGCTCAATTTCAAATACGATGATTACGAAATACCTCACTGAGGATGTGTCTGGGATAGAAGACTCAAGAAGTGAGTGTGAGTGTTATGGATAGAAGAGCCTTCTCGGCAAAACAAAAACCAAAAATGGAACAACTATAGATATAAGAGCTCTTAGGTGTGTCTTGCCTGGTATGTTTCAAGAGCAAAGATCCAGTCGGGCTAAAAACACAATGAATAAGGAGGATGATAATAGGACATGCAGTCAGAGAGGTAATGTGGTTAGATCTAAGACATTGTAGGCTACTCTAATGATTGTTGTTTTCTGTCTGAGTGGTATGGAAAACCATTAATGGGTTTTGAAGCCTAAGAGTGACATTGTATGATTGACATTATATATATCTATATATAGATAAATAGATAGATGGAGATAGATATATAGCTATGGATAATTTTCCCGAGATACTTTGTGGAGAATAGACATTTGGGTCAACCTCAGAATTGGGGAACAAATTAGGAGGCCATCATAGTTATCTAGACTAGAAGGAATGGTGGCTTGGATCACGTCGCTGTGCTAGAGGTAGTAAACTATTGAATTTCAAATATATTTTCAAAGCAGAGCTGATAGGATTTGCTACCAAATCGAATGTTGGTTATAAAAGAAGCATGATTAAGTATGACAACAAGATTACGAGCTGCAGCAGCTCGAGAACGGCGTGGCTGTATTCATGTTGGAGAAGATGTCCAGGCAAGCAGGCTTTGGGAGATAGAACAAATCTGCTTTGGAAATGTTGAGTTCAAGGTGCCTTGGAGTACTTACATAAAGATACTGAGTAGGTGGTATTGTATGGGTCTGAAATTCAGGGATTTAGGGGAGAAGTGCAGGTTGGAGATTACTTGTAGAGTTCGTTCATATTTAGATAATTTTTAAAGGTACAATTTTTCAGAAGTGGATTTAAATAAAAGAAAAAAAGCCCAAGATTTTGTTCAGAGATTGTATGATGTTAAGATAATGGGAAGCTAAATGGAGTAACCGTTGATAAAGAAGGGAAAAAACACTGGGAGGGTGAAATGCCCTGGAAGGCTTCCTAAGAAGTATTTTTAGAAAGTGGCTACACCTGAAACTACTATAATGTCATACGGCAATGATCACAATTTCAAAAAGTGGGAACCGATTAATATGCAAATGCTGCTGCTAAGTAAAGGGTGGTGAAACTGAGGATTTCTGCTGGATTTAGCAATGTGAAGGTTGTAGGTGATTTTGATAGGAGTAGCTGTGGCATGCAAGTCTCATTGGAATATTCTCAAGGAGAACAGGCTGCGGGGAGTAAGTATAAGCAATTACTCTGAGAAGATTTTCTGTTAAATAGAGCAGAGAAAGAGTGATTCTCAGGGAGAAATGAGGCCAGTGTGTTTGTGTGTGTGTTTCAAGCGAGAAGAAATCACAAGTAGGTTGCATTCTGTGGGAATGGTACCATATCAAAATCAACTTAATCCAGCTCTGACCTGCTTCACTTTTGCGCTTTATTTTAATCACCCACTAGCCTTTGTCACCAACAGCTCTGTGAAAATCTTTTGCAATGAGGGAACTTACTGAGTTATTATTTATTTATTTTTACTCATACTGCCAAACCATTAATAAAATTTCGGGCTCTAAACCTACCTCCATTGGTGTATGGTTGAGTCTTAATATAAATACACATGTCTTCCTAAATAGGAAATACAGAGTTATAAACTCCCTTTTTTCTACATCTCAAAAAAAGGACAGGTAGCACAAGACAGGATGTACGTCTCTCTTTTAATCGATAGTTTTGCTTCCTCATTACCGGGAAGTCTTACCTTTTGGGGACGTAGTGGGAGTGTTGCCATTGAGGTTGCTGTGACTAAAACTCCGCATCCATAATTATTTTAAGCAAGTAATTTATGCTCCTCTTTTTATTACGCCACAAAAGAAATGTCTTTGATGTAGTGCCTCCTTCAATTAGAGACTCAAGATTGAAAATTAAAATACACCAACAGGTTTTCTGAAATATGGAAAGGACTCAGGAGCGTCTAATGTACTTGTCAGCTGTTGTCACAAACACTGCTACATAACAAACCACTTATCACCATACGTACTCGGTGTCCGTGATGTGGAGAAATCACACTATTCGTAGGCACGACCGCAAAGCCGCTTGGCAGACAACATAGGAAGGTGTGAAAAATAATGCAATCCATTTCTTACCCTGCAATTGCTTTGCGGAGTGTTTCTGACTGAGCAATGTATGTTTCAGGACATACCCTAAGTAGTGAATGTTAAAGAGAAAAATGATAGTATGAGAGGTAAACGAATACAATTCTAATTATTAGATATGAAAGAATATGGTGATGGAGACAGAGTTCTTGAAAACCAGACAAATAAGACTTCATATCTCCACCCCTTCACTCACTCAATTGTGTGCCCTGATACAAATGTATCATTTTCCAGTGAATTTATGATAGTTTAAATTTTATGTATTTATATATTTTTTTTCAGTCTGCTTCTCCTAGTGAACAGAAAACTCAAATGGACCCTATTAACTTGGATTACCAGTGTAGAACTAGCCCTTAGCACATGCAGGCACTCCATAAGTACACGTTGAAGGAAAGAGGGAAGAAAGGAAATTCTGAGTAAACAGCCACACGAAAGGAGAGAGAGGAGAGTTGTAGGCAGAGGGGGAAACAGAAGTAGGCTCTGAGGTAAGAAGGAATGTGGTGCACAGACCTGCAGGCAGTCTGTCCAGTCCAGTAAGACTGGCTGACAGGAAAATGGCAGAAAAGATTTATTTCTAAATTTGCAATCTGAGGAGGCAAGGATACGAAGGTCATTTTTCATAGTTTTCAGTGCAGTGAGATACTTTTGATAAATTCTAAAAAGCGAAGTTGTGTGATGAGATTCTCTTTAAAAAAAAAAAAACAAAAAAAACAAAATGGTGCTCTGGAGTCGGCCACAGAAGTTCTGGGAAGACACGGTGTTGAACATAAACTCAACCAGCTGCACACACGTTCCGTTATCACCTCTCCGGAGCCATGCAGTTCAGGAGGTTCAGGCAGGTTCCAGGAGAGAGATGGTACTGGGCTTCCCTTCCGGTGAGAGCCTGGAGAGGGCTCTTCCAAAGAGGTTGACTGGGCTCAGTGTCAGTGTGTCTGTTTTTCCTGGCCCTTGGGAAAATAAGGAATTACCTGTTGCCTAGGCTGGCTCCCGCTGCTGCTGGTTCTGAAAGAGTTCTAGAAACTGGTTGAATGGAAAGCTTCTTCTAGATGCTCCCGCTGCCCAGCCAGCCCTCAGGGGCAGTCTTTGTCTTCCTTGTGGAAAATGAAGTAGGTCACATCCTGCCAGCACACGTTATGGGACTGCAAACATGTTTTCCATACTGGCAGATAGAAGTCCATAAGTGATGAGGCAAAACTTCTTGTCTCATAAAATCGAGTAGAAATAATATCTCAAAATATCAAAAAATGATAAAAGGCATGAAGGAAACTAGGAGACTTAGGGGGAGAATTCTGAAAATCAAACAGGATAATGTTGTGATGTTGAGAGAGAGGAAAGCACTGGGTAAAGGACAGGCTGTCATCAATCGGAGAAGGAAGTTTCCCCAAGCTCAGGAGAAAACTGAATATGCAGACTGAAAGAACGATAATGTAGGTTCCAAGAGAAGTCTGCGGGTCTTGTTTTCCACTGAATCCCCAAAGCAAGAAAAGTACCTTGCACACAGTAGGTACTGAATGTATTTTTGCAATGTAAGTTGATAAACCTGAAATTTGCTTCTGACTGTACTTTATTCTATTCTATTCTATTTTAATTTTTTAATGTTTATTTTTGAGAGAGAGAGAGAGAGAGAACATGAGTAGGGCAGAGGCAGAGAGAGTAAGACACAGAATCTGAAGCAGGCTCCAGGCTCTGAGCTGTCAGCACAGAGCTGGACGCAGGGCTCGAACTCTCTGACTGCGAGATCATAATCTAAGCCAAAGTCAGACACTTAACCGACTGTGCCACCCAGGCACCCCAGCTTCTGGCTGTATTTTATAAAATGCTTTCAAGGTATAGTGATAGAATGACATATAATTTACTTCAGGGAAAGGGGATCAACATGGAGAAAAAAATGAAATTGTAGTTAAATATGAAACAGAAATGGAACCTTGGGGTTTTGTTCAATAAGCCTCAACATTTCACTCTTACTACAAAAGGTAGTAAATTATTGTTGATCACTCACACAGGTCATAAATATCAGTCAGTTATGGTGATGCCATAAAAACTACCAGTGGTCAAAAGTGATTGAAAAGTAGGGGCGCCTGGGTGGCTCAGTTGGTTGAGCGTCCGACTTCAGCTCAGGTCATGATTTCACAGTTCGTGGGATCGAACCCCGCATCAGGCTCTGTGCTGACTGCTTGCTCAGAGCCTGGAGCCTGCTTCAGATTCTGTGTCTCCTTCTCTCTCTGCCCCTCCCCCACTCAGCTTTGGCTCACTCTGTTTCCAAAAATAAATAAATGTAAAAAAAAAATGATTGAAAGGTATATTTACACTAAATAAGAAAAACCTTAAACAAAAATGTTGTAACACTGATACACTTAGCATATATTTTTATGTGTATGTGTGTGTTAATTTTAGCAAAAAAGTTGGTATTTAGTACCTTCTTAACTTCCTTTTATAACCTCCAAATATTTGTTAAGTTGTAAGTAATGACCTTTTACATCAGCGTATAGCCATTGATGCTATGGGAGTGTAGAGGTTACATTGGAAAAAAAAATGTATCACCGTGGTGTTGCCCTGAGTAGAATATCACATGTCCCTTGCTGAGTAAGTGAGGCAACATGGTGTCAGAGTACAAAATTGAATTTCATGATCTCTAGGTTACTTTCTGTTTGTAAAATTGTATGATTTTCTTCTGCTGCCTGCTATATATAAGGATGATTCCAACCTCTTAAATTGGACAGATCAGTTTCTTCCGGAAGCTACTAATTTCATTCTTGAGGATTTTAACAATGTTTAGTCAAAAAACCATACATTCCTTTTAAAATATTTTAGAAATGAACTATAAAGAAGTGTTACATACTCCTTCTCTGAATATGCTTGCCAATAATTCCAAATAATTTCATATCACTCCCATTTTCCTTTGGCATATAGGAAGTTATATTTTAAAAAAAGAAGTAACAGCAACTTTTTGTAGGTCTCTCAGGATGATAAACATCTCCCTTATGGCTTTTATGGGATGGAATCACTCATTTCATAATTTTAACATGGTCCTAATAGTAAATGTTTATTGACTTATTTTACTCCAGCCAATTTTCTCTATATGGCCCATCATATTGTATGTTGCTAATTCATTACAAATGATGAACTATCCCATTCAGGATGGCAAAAAGAACATTTTTTTTGTTACCGTGTAATCACCTGGTGAAAGGTTGCTAAACTGTTCTATAAAAAAATCGCTAAGACTATTAATTTATCAGATTGCTGGAAACATACACTGTGTCTGTGAAGTTTGCTTTGTAAGACCATACCATGTAGTATCATTGGGCAGCAAGAGAGAATGATCATATGGAAAACAAAAATATTCTTGTCCCTGACTCTTCAGAATGCTATTCCACTGTGAGTAAATGGAAAAGCAAAAATAATACCCTTGGCAAAAATGGTAGAATGTTTAACATGGAGCACGGAAGCGTGCAAATAGAAAGCACCACATGGAATTTTTGCAAAATGCTAAAGCAGCTTATTCTGCTGATTAAATATTAGTTTTGTGTTTTTTTTTTTTTTGGTAGGAAATGCTTGTTTTGTTGAGCATGTTCTTTTAATAAACAAAATGACATTGAGTGCTTTTCTCCCACTAACAAGTTTATTTTTAAAATTTCTATCTAGTTTCATTTTCTGGTTAAATGATAAAGAGCTCCCTAGACGTTCCCATTTCAGCACCTAATGCCCTGCAATCTGATCTCCCACAGAGCTTATTTAATCGAATCACTGTGAATCTTTAAGCTATATATTCCATTTGGGAAGGGCTCACAATTTCATGTTTTATTTACTTTTATTTATCTCTCTTTCATGGAAACTCTACACCAATAAAATGAGAATCCTGAGTTTAACTCAAACTAATGCATCCCTTGAAAAAAATGGAACTCTGGACTACTTTTCTCCAAATGTTTCTAGGGAATTCCAGTTGTCGTTGTTCCTTTCATGTACTTTTTTTTTTTTTTTTTTTAATTTTCCACTTCAGGTCCCTGGGCAAATGCTAGAGCCCCAGGGAAGCTTGAAATTAACAATTACTACTTTTTACATCCCTCTCCTCTTTTCTTGTCACGTTTTTTTTTTTTTAAGACTGATATGTATGAAGATTTCTCAAGGCACCCCTGCCCTACCTGTGCCCCAGTACAACCAGTCTGGATTGGACACCCTCCACAACCTCCTTTATGAGCAGCAGAAAAACTAGAGATCAACACCCCGCCCCCTCCTTCTATGTATTCCTGATCAAATTAGATGGTGTTTTGCTTTCTCTAAACTCAGAAAGCAATATTTGCATTTGGGATAATGTGAAGTACTAAGGTACCTCTCTGTGCCTGACTAAAATGGGTGTTCATCTTAATACCATTCTTCTCTTAAAATGTAAACTTGGATAGAACTAGTTGGAGCCAGATATTTAAAAGCATGCAGACTTGGGGCGCCTGGGTGGCGCAGTCGGTTAAGCGTCCGACTTCAGCTCAGGTCATGATCTTGCGGTTCGTGAGTTTAAGCCCCACGTCAGGCTCTGTGCTGATGGCTCAGAGCCTGGAGCCTGCTTCCGATTCTGTGTCTCCCTCTCTCTCTGCCCCTCCCCCATTCATGCTCTGTCTCTGTCCCAAAAATAAATAAACATTAAAAAAAAATTTTAAAATCATGCAGACTTTGTGCCATAATTTAGATCAAATGTAGATGCAGCCATCATTTCTGCCTCATTATGAAGTGGGAATATTTTTGCCTGCTCTTCAAAAGGCTAATAAAAAGACAAGTTAACGAGAGTGGAAGAGGGTTCAGGAAGAAGTAGAGAGTGGTGACCTGTGCCTTATTAAAACAGATTCTTAGCTTTCTTGAGGCCATAGTAACGATCCACCATTGAAGCAGTGCTGTGTACTATTCTGAAATCAGGATGTGTTCTCATGATCTTTTTTGAATTATAATTAACATACAGCTTGGTATTAGTTTCAGGTATACAATACAACGATTCAACAATTACTCAGTGCTCATTAAGATAAGTGTACTCATGCTCTCCTTTATCTATTTCACAGTTCTCTTACCACCTTCCCTCTGGCAACCACCATTTTCTTCTCTGTATTTAAGAATCCTTTTTTTGTGCCTTTTTTCTTTGTTTCTTAAATTCCACATATAAGTGAAATCATATATTTGTCTTGCTTTGACTCACTTATTTCACCTAGCATTATTCCCTCTGGGTCCACCCATGTTGTTGTAAATGGAAAGATCTCATTCTTTTTTATGGCTAATATCCATGTATATGTATGTCTGTATACTGTATATGTGTATATGTATCATTTATATATATATGTGTGTGTGTGTGTTTTATATATGTATATGTATATGTACAAAATCTTCTTTATTCATCTAGCAGTGGACACTTGGGTTGCTCATCAACCAAATAAAAAGGCAACCTCCTAAGTGGGAAAATATATTTGCAAATGGTATCTTCCACTACTAGGTATTTACCCAAAGAAAATGAAAATACTTACTCATTCTCATGAATTTTTGACTAATGAATTATTCCCTAAGAAAGGTTCAGGCATCTTTGGATTCATCAAGCTAAAAATCCATATTCATCACTGAATCAGATTTATTCATTTCACAAAATTTTTGAGTTCCCACTATATTTATTGATGAATAAGACAGTAACTAAGTGTTGTTATGTGCACCCATACATTTGCTTATGATTTAAGATACAGAAATTGTCAGTGATTTGCAGTTTTATTCTATTATGAACACATTAATATCACTTATAATAGAATTTTTATTTTTAAAATTTATTTTATAATCCATAGAAAAGTAACATATGTGCCTAGTAAATACAGATAGTATCTACAAAGTCAACTTGTAAATCTTTTCAATTACTTCAATATTTTTCTTGACAGTTTTCATCATATCTAAACTTAGTCGGACACTTAACACTTAACATACACTTAGAATTCTTGATTTTTTCAATTGGAATGTCTCTTCTTACATTTCTTAGGTTGGATCCACTGTTTACTTTTACTTCTTGGTTTAACTTTTCAATTTGCTGGAGCACAACTTCAAGCAACTTCCCTAAGAAAAGGGCGTAAAAGAGGTAAACTTACTCAGTTTTTCTGTATTCTATACCTATATGGTTAGTAATCTGGTAGCTCACGAAAGTGTATGTTGAATCATTTTTGTTTGATTTCTAAGTAATTGATATTACTCTTTGAATACTGTTTATATGTAAATGACTCTGTCTCTTATTGCGTCTTTTACATTTTTTGTTTCAACCCTCTGGAATTTCATGATGATGTTTCTGTGTGTAAGTCCCTTGCTACATAACGTATTAGATTCTCCATTGAACCTTTTCATTTTTGTTGTCATTTTCTCTTTTATATCCATATTCTGCAATACTTAGTTAACTCTTTAAGCCTTATGTATGATTTTAATTTTTAAAATAATTTTGTCTGTCATGTTTAAAACATGATCTCATGCACTGAAAAAAAAAAAACCTACATAGATCTTTGAATTGTTGAATTTTAGTGGCAAAACTTCTTTTCAGGACACACGGAACCTTACCCATGACCAAAGTCAAAAAGTAGTATTAAGTTCTCCTCCTCCTCCTCTTCCTCATTATGCTGTTGGGTACATAAATTAATGCAACCTTCCCAGTGTGCATTTGTTTAGTAAACACCAAAGCTTTAAAAATATGATAGTATCTAACCACTCATAAAGTCTACCTCTAAAAGTTTATGATTAAGAAATTATTAAGAACACCATCAAAAATGTATTCAAAGAATAGTATAAGTAATGTCCACTGTTGAGAGAATATATCACTTAAGTTATAATTAGGTGCAAGTAACCAGTTCCTGAAAAGTTCCTGAATTAATAGACTGACTTATTTCAAATTAAATATATTAAAAAATAGGTAGATTCAGCATCATTTAATTCATGGGTTCATAAATATAATTAAAGGATTTAAGGGGTGTTGGGTGGCTCAGTTGGGTGAACATCCATCTCTTGATTTTAGCTCAGGTCTTGTCCCAGGGTCATGGGATTGAGCCCCATGTCAGGCTTTGTGCTTAGTTTGTAGCCTGCTTAAGATTCTGGGGCACCTGGGTTGTTCAGTCGGTTAAGCATATGACTCTTGATTTGGGTTCAGGTCACGATCTCATGGTTAGTGAGATTGAGCCCCATGTCGGGCTCTGCGCTGACAGCATGGAGCCTGCTTGGGATTCTCTCCCTCTCTCTGCTGCCTCCCTGCTTGGTTGGTGTCTCTCTCTCTCTCTTTCTCAAGTAAGTAAACATTAAAAAAAAAAAAGAATTTAGACTTAAATCTCATATTGGCCTATGACTACAGATAAACTGGCAAGAATTATGCTGTTACAGTAATTGATTGGACTAAATAAGATTTAGACTAGTTTCTGAAAAAGCTTTCCAGATTATGTTGGCAGTTAGCATGGTGGTCAGGCCTGCCATTGGAATTGACCGTTAAAGTTTTGGAACTTCTTATGACCGTACAGGAATCACCTCAGAAAGGTCGAAAGCCACAACCCACGGAACAATATTTTTGGGTGATTAACTTGAACTTTATTGAATCTCAAAAGAGAATACAATAATTGGTTTGTGACTAGCACCTGGTCAAATAGACAGAAACATATTCAGGTCTCCAGAGTGGCTAAGACCGAGTCAGGTAGGGGCTATTGGGGATGGATGGCAGAGTAGAGAAGTAGAAAACAGTAAAGGAAACCTAAAATCTGGCCAAATTCTTCTCTCCATGTATAAGTGGAACAGATGACTTACACCTCACATACCTGAAGTGAGATATTTTGTGGGCTTAGAAGTTGACCTCTGGACAAATTCCAATTTTGTTTAGTCATCCCCATAAGCTTCTGTAATTTTTGTCACAATGAAAAGTCCCGTCCCCTGTATCCTTCAGTTTCTTGATGTTAGTGATAGAATTATCTTTGCTCATAATGATGCTAATGGTATACTATGTAACTTAGCAACAGTAAGAGAATTGGAAAATACTGAAGACAAACTTTTAAGGATAGAAATGTGCATCTTATTAGGGCATTACATTTATAAAGTAAATAGTGCTATTTTCTAAATTAATTGGGAATTCATGAGAAAGAGTAAGATTCAATCTGACTTAGAACTTCAGTTCAGGTAAGCAATATTCTGTGTCTATCAGAGACATGAATTGTTAGGTCCGTATAACTTTAGTGGGAGTTTCTGAAGTTTATGTAATTATGAGAAAATCTCTGGAAAATTCTACAAGATAGAAAAGAAACATAGAGACAATATCAATATGTAAAGAAGGCAATTTGAACTTTGATTTTTGGTATGGGGATGTGATGATGATGATGGTGATAAACCAATGACCTGTATCTACTTAACCTCATGAATTGAGTAACTGATTGTTTTGCTGCTGAAAGAAGAAATTCATCACAGCTTTAAGGATTCATTTTTTATAATGCAAATGACAGAAGTAGTGCTGAGAAAGCAAACTAAATTAAGAGGACAATACATCCCTAAGTAAGCTTTTTAGTTCAAGATGAATAGATAAAGCATGATCAGTATCAAAGACTGATCACGGGTGACTTCAAATAGTCTGATTTTAGCACATCACAAAATAAACTTACAGAATTTTTATGAGAGAAAGCTTTCCATTACCCATCCATGGAACCTAAAATATTATAATTTTTCAGCAAAGGAAAAGACATAAGCTTGATCTACCTGCCAGTATCTAATATTATAACATTATTCTGCTTTCTTTTCTTTATAACAAACCCTACTCCATTCCCCGTAATTTGAACAGGTTTCACAAGATACTTAAATTGCGAAGAACATAGGATGGATCTACTCGGATGCAACTGTCAAGTGCAAGTCAAATAATTGAGGTCTTTTCTCCTTTTAGAAAACAAAACAAGACAACAACAACAAAAGATATCCATAAGGTGTCAAAATGTCCTCTCTCTTAAAGATGCAGTTATAGAGGTTAATGGCTAAATGCATAACCAAGAGATGCCATGACCTGATTTTGAACCACAGTCAAAATAGTTACTAGTCATGTGATTCTGGTCAAGTCACTCAAAATGCCTAAGCCTTAGTTGTTGTTTTCTCCCCCCTCTATCAACATGTATTCATTGGATCATTATGAGGAATAAATTAAATAATGTATATAAAATGTTACATTAAGTTTGCTGACAATCTTAGCATATAGAACTAGTGTGGATCACTATCCAGGCAAAAATTCATAAAAACTGTTAATGAACCATGACCCAAACTTCATTATGTATCAATTTTTAAAAAATGGCAAAAAGGGAGCCCTGTCTTAAATGAAGAAGGAGAAGGACAAGGAGAAGGACAATCATCTCAGAGTAAAGAAATCAAGTTGACATTGGTGATCCTTGGCACCAGAAATAAGACATAATCAAACTGAGCACTTGGGTTTTGTCTGGACTATGGCGAAAAGTGACGTAGCCTTAAGTGCAGGCAAACGGAAAGCTGTAAATAAGACCATTGATAAAGCCAGGGCACTTGAAGTACTATATAATTTCTGAAAATGGAGGACACAAGCTACAGAATGAAGTTTCTCTTTTCTTCATGCTATGGATGGGAAAAATAAAAAGACCTATGAAAACTGGAATCTCCAGTCCTGGACCAAACCTGAGAAGAGATCAGAATTCCATAAGAGAATACAACTTTAAAATGTTACATAATAGGACAAAATGAATATCTAGAAATGAAAAATACAGGCAGTGATTTTTAATATAATAGCATAAAATAAAATTTTTAAAAGAAGAAAATTAGACAACTATTAGACATGAGGAAGTACACACTCATAAGACACAGAAAGATAAACATATGAAGAAAAAAAGGAAGACAAGAGAGAGTTCTAGCACATTTATAATGGTAGTTTCCAGATGGAAGAATACACAGGATATGGGACAGATGACAGAAGAGAATGGACTAGAAATATATGGGTTTGAAAAACTAAAGATTTGAATGCATAGTTGAGGAATCACAAACTAAGCAGATAAAACATGCAGAAATATAATAGTGAAAGCCAAAAGAAATGACACTTAGATGCAATAGAGCAATAAATAAAAGGTTGAGTCAATGTAAATATGTCTTTGAATTTCAAACAATATAAAAAAATCATGTAGTTTTCTGTATTTAGCTTAGGGATGTGTTCAGTCTGAGAGCAAAATGAAAACATTTTTCAGGAATAAGATCCAATAGTATTTATAATCTGACATTAACAGAATGAGAATGTCTTCAATAAGGAATAAATGAGGTATCAGTAAGAGGTGAAAAAAATAGTAAATACAGGACTTTTGCTTCTGGCCAAAATGGAATAACAGAAACCAGATATATGCTCCCAAATGAAACCATAAAAAAGAAAAAAATGACACAACTGTGAAAAAACACAGGGCATCACAAAATGAAGAAAAAAGGTCCCTTACAAATAGGATGGAGAGGAACACGAGCCCTAGGAAGACCCAAGCTTCCTGCATTAAGGTAGTTTTCAGTCTGGGGCGTAATGAGGACATATCCAAGTATAGTCTTACAGATCTTTGCATTAGCAACAGGAAGCTGAGAGTGGAAAATCAAAGCAGCAGGAATTCACAGCACAGAATCTAGCGAGGAAAGAGTTCCAGAGAGCAAGAATTTCATAGATCAGTAGAAGGTTCCCTTGAATATTCAGCTGAATACTTACCAAGGCATGCATGTGAGGAAACTAATCAAGGCCAGTGATTGATGCTTACACGGAGCTAGGAATAATGCCTGTTACCCTCAGTGATCCTGGAAAGCTTCATGATTGATAGAACGTTAGGTAAAGTGCTTGGGTTTTGTTTGTTTGTTTGTTTTGTGTTGTGTTGTGTTGTGTTTTTACCGGATGTCCTAAAGTTACAACAATTGACTTAATGTCCTCTTCGTCCTCCAATTTTCCATCAATTATGGGTCATTTTTTATTGAGTGATATTTACCCTCACCAAAGGTTATATCTTTCTGCTTTCTTTTCATTCTTGGCTTTCAACTCAGTCTGTGAAGCTATAATTACTTTTATATAAAAGGTAGTCAAATTTTGCAGAAAAATTATAGCCCACTTGTGGTACATTATAGATTGATTTATCTGCTCATTAGCCCTTACTAAACTTAGGGAAACCCTTCGGGTGTGTTAAACATATTAATGTTTTTGCTGTGAATTCTGATAAGCAGAATAAACTAATCTGTAGTGAAAGAAATTATATCAAATACCCTCTAATGGATTTGCTTTCTTCCCTGTGCCAAACAGTTATATTGCTGATAGCAGTCTTTGAAAATACTTCAAAATTTCTGTTGATTTTTCAAGGGCCAAAAGATTTTGACTGGGTGTGCCTATATATGTATGGAAGGGGTATTCTGGGACTCTTAACATATGTTAATGGATAGATAGAAAAATAGGCCTTTAGCAGTTTTTGGCTGCATAAAACAGGCACTAGACTTTGAGGAAGCATTCTTATTTTTCCCGTTACAAAGTTTTTAAATCATGAATTACTCTCACTGTTAAATGATAAAATAAAAAAGCACTCTTCTGGAGAAAATACTGTTTTTAATATGGAAAAAAACCCACAGATGAGCATTTATGGTAGTTTAAAGACACAAGTCATTTCTTCCTTTACAAACTCAAACAGAGAAAAATTGTATGTGGGCTTTCCCAATAACTTTTTCATAACCTCATGTATTAAAACAACAACAGGGGCGCCTGGGTGGCTCAGTCGGTTAAGCGTCCGACTTCAGCTCAGGTCACGATCTCGCGGTCCATGAGTTCGAGCCCCGCGTCGGGCTCTGGGCTGATGGCTCAGAGCCTGGAGCCTGTTTCAGATTCTGTGTCTCCCTCTCTCTTCCCCTCCCCCATTCATGCTCTGTCTCTCTCTGTCTCAAAAATAAATAAACGTTAAAAAAATTTAAATAAATAAATAAATAAATAAATAAATAAAACAAAACCATAAGTGAAGATGCTGGATAAATAGCTCACCCGCTATGATCCAGACTGCCTTAGACTGTAATAGACAGAACCAACTGCTAAAATTTCTCACTCTGTTCACTCTCACTTGTCCAAACAAAATTTTTAACTTTTCTTAAAAATTATGATTTTAGAGAGGATAAGAGTATGATTAGGGGAAAGGGACAAAGGGAGAGAATGAATCTCAAGTGGGCTCCCACGCTCAGCATAGAGCCTGATGCCAGGCTCAATGTCACGACCTTAGGCTCATGACCCAAGCCAAAATCAAGAGTGCAATGCTTAACTGATTGAGCCATCCAGGCACCCCAGTATTCTTTGTTTTCTAATATTACAAATACTAACAAAAATCTGCTGATGCCTTTTGTGCCATCTTTAACAATGTCTTTTATCTTTGGAAACTTGTGTCTACCTCTATTCACTCTATGCTTAGAGAGTGATACTGAGAGGTAGGTGGCCCAGTTTCACCATATTTTAATGGCACAAATTACATTTTAACAGTCACGTATCAAGCTAAAATTCAAGCCTTCAAGAGAAATAGATTTGTATAGGAAAAATACAGCAAGGGGTTGGCGCCTGGGTGGCTCAGTCGGTTGAGTGTCCGACTTCAGCTCAGGTCATGATCTCACAGTTGGTGGGTTCAGGCTCCACGTGGGGCTCTGTGCTGACAGCTCAGAGCCTGCAGCCTGCCTTGGATTCCGTGTCTCCCTCTCTCTCTGCCGCTTCTCCACTTGAGCTCTGTGTCTCTCTGAAATAATAAATAAACCTAAAAAAAAAAAGGGTTTAAAAAGTTGAAAGAATTAAATGAATAGGTCATGAGACTTGGTCAACATCTAAAATGAGAACACCAAATGTAATACCATTATGCAGGAACAACGTGGATTTCCAGGGCAAATGACTTATGCATGACATACTGAAACTTTGTGTCAAAGGAAACAACTTCCGTCAATGTAAAGAAAGATCACCTTGGGGGCTACCTAATGGCCATGAAATCATATGCTCAGCCCAGTCAAAGACCAAATGAAGACTGTCAAAAGTGACATCTTGCCATTGATCCTTCTTTAACAACAACAAAAATACCTTACTTTACATGTCACTGCTTAGAACTATAGCCCAGGCCTCTATTTTCTTAGAATTCTGAAAGAAAAATCACCACCACAATAAAAATGTTCTCTTTCTCTATGACTTAACTTTTCCATATGCAGTGTTTGTAAAATGCAGTGTCTTTGAAAGCCTTTTTTTTTTTTTTTGCCTAAAGGAAAAAGGAAGTAAATTAAAATTGCAACTGATTTTTAGCTCAAAAGAAAATTAAGAGTCTCCCAATTGGCACTTTTATTAAAAACTGAGTATTAAAATCACATAGCTCCTGGCAAAGACAGTGATGATCAAAGGTAAAGATTATGAAAACCAAGGATTTGTTTAAGAAGGAAAAGGAAACTACTTTGCCCTGTCATTAGAAGTGAAAATGATACTAACACATCACTCTCATTATGGACTGATGGATATGGCCTAGACCAAATGATCTGGTTGGCAAATGGTTAGTGGAAATCACAAATTATTGTATAAGGAGATAAAGAAGTTACAGCGGATATAATCAAGGTCCTGTCTCAGAAAAAGCACTCGTATGTTTCTATTCACAACTGAATCCTGCTGACTATAAATGTGTATCTGAGATTAAGAGTAACACGACTTTGACTATTTTACTTATTCAGAAATAAGTTACTGTGTTCCTAGTAGATGGTAGGCACTGGTCCCCATCCTACAAATGTAAAGATAAATAAGAAATTTACACGTTCCTAAGAATCAATTATATTTAAAGAGAAAACTTAATATGTGTTGCACCTGACAAAATTTTGATTGTCTTTGTTTCATTTAAGAATAAAGGGAGGGGCGCCTCGGTAGTTCAGTCAGTTAAGTACCCAACTCTTGGTTTCTGCTAAGGTCGTGATCCCAGAATTGTGGGATCGAGCACTGCATTGAGCCTCTCATGCAGAAAGATTCTCTTTCTCCCTCTGCCCCTCTTCACCACTCTCATGCTCTCTCTTGCTAACCCTCAAAAAAAAAAAAAAAAAAAAAAAAAAAAAGAAGAAGAAAGGGAAAATTAATACTGCCAGTGAAGAGAGATAATAAATTTTTATTAAGAGCTTATTGTGCTCAACATTGTCTAGGACATTGTATTATAGTAATAAAGAGTTAAAGCTTGATCTTAATACTTAATAAGTTTTAAAACTTGTTGAAAAAATTAAGTTTCCCCACATAAGGTGTATATATAGGCTAAGTATCAAGAATCCATGTTTTGTGGAACAAAGTAATCGTGTTTTGAACGCATGAGTGCTGGATAAAATTTCTATAATATGGAATAAAACAAGGGTGCCCACTCTCAGAACTAATGTTTAATATACTATGGGAAGTCCTAGATAGAACAATCAGGTGAGGAAAAGAAATAAAAGATATTAGAAGTGGAAAGAAAGAAGTACAATTGTCTGTTTGCAGATCATGATTTTGTATACAGAAAACTCTCGAAATTCAACCAAAAACCCATTAGACCTAATCAGTAATGTAGCTTCAGTATGCAAAATTAGCACAAAAAAATCTTTAGGTTTTCTGTACACTAAAAGTGGATTTTTCTCAAAAATAAATAAAAAATTAATCCCATTTACAATAGCATCAAACGTGATAACATACTTAGGAGTAAATTTAATTAAGGACACAAAAGATCTCTCCTCGGAAAACTACAAGACGAAGATATTTTTAAAAAATTGAAGAAGACACAAATAAGTGGAAAGTTAGCCCATATTCATAAATCAGAATTAGTGTTAAAATGTCAACACTCCCAAAAGCCCCCTATAGATTCAATACAAACCCTATGAGGATAAATGACATTTTTACTCAAGTAGAAGAAACATTCCTAAAATTTATATGGAACCACAGAAGACTCCTAATAGCCAAAGAAATTCTGAAAAAGAAGTACGAAGCGGTAGGAATCACACTTCCTGATTTCAAGCTACACTGCAAAGCTATTGTCATCAAAAACAGTATGGCACTGACCTGAAAACAGACAAATAGATCAATGGGACATTATCAAAAGCCCGTAAATAAACCCAAGCATATTTGACAGGGGAACCAAGAATATTGAGTGGAGACAAGGCCTGTAATCCTGGTACTGGAAAATTGAATAATCACTGTTAAATAATGAAACTGGACCCATATTTTACACTACTCAAAAAAATTAACATGGACTAAACACTTAAATGTAAGACCTGAAAATACAAAATTCCTAAAGGAAAACATAGAAATAAGCTCCTTTACGTGGTTCTTGGTAATGATTTTTTAAAAATGACACCAAAAACACAAGAGACGAAATTGCAAATAAGCAAGTGGAGCTACGTCAAGTTACAAAGCTTCTGCACAGCAACAGAAAACATCAGTAAAGTGAAAAGACAACCCACCGAAAGGGAAAATATATGTGCAAACCATAGATATACTAGGGGGCTAATATCTAAAATGTATTTGAAAAAAACTATTACAGGAGAGGAATTTAGATGGTGGAGAAGTAGGGGGACCCTGGGCTTTCCTCATCCCTCATTTGTATTGAGGTCAGATTACTTGGAGAATCCAGGAAATCGGTCTGAAGACTGGCAGAAGGATCTGCACTGTTGGAGGGAGACACCTTGGCAAGTGCAAGGTCTGTGGATGTGACTTGGGGGAGAGAAAAACAGTGGTGTTACAGAGAGGAGGGAACCCTTTCATGGGAAGACAAAAGGGAGAGGTGTTGATAGTGTAGCATTGAGTTAGCACAAGAAGAAAACCTCTCTGGGTCATGGACTGGGAAGCAAGTAGTACTGAATGTCTCAGTTCCTTTTTGCAAAGGCCTTTGGAGCTCAAACTCTGAAGTTTTGGATGTGTGTGACTTTTTCTGGAGTGGAGCTGTGTCACACACTCCTGGAGAGGAGGGAGCTGGTCCCAGAGTATATAATGTGGTGTAGACATCTCTGAGGGGGCACTGAGAGAGAACAGTCCCCTTCCCAGAATACTTTTCAAAGGGGGTTTGTTGTCTCCCCAAGGACAAAAGTCCATGCAGGTGCCAGCCAAAAGCCTTTCATTAACAGGATGGAGGGACTTGACTCTGAAGGAGGGGAGCAGATCCACACATTGCTGGGTCCTTTAAGACATTGAGTTTTGAATCCCATATGCATGCACCAGAGAACATCACCAGAAACATTATCTCTAAGGTAACACAATGGCACTAAATTCATATCTTTCAATAATCACTCTGAATGTAAATGGACTAAATGCTCCAATCACAAGACATAAGGTAGCAGAATAGATTTTTTAAAAGACCCATCTATAAGCTGCCTACAGGAGTCTCATTTCAGATCTAAAGACGACTGCAGATTGAAAGTGAGGGGACAGAGAACTCTGTCATGATAATGGAGGACAAAAGAAAGAGTAGCCATACTTATATCAGACAAACTAGATTTTTTTTTTTTGATGTTTATTTTTGAGAGAGAGACAGAGCACGAGTACGGGAAGGTCAGAGAAAGAAGGAGACACAGAATCTGAAGCAGGCTCCAGGATCTACGGTGCCAGCACAGAGCCCAACATGGGGCTTGAACTTATGAACCATGAGATCATTACCTGAGCCACAGTCGGATGCTCAACAGACTCAGCCACCCAGGCGGCCTTTTTTTTTTTTTATTTCTTTCTGAGAGAGAGAGAGACAGCAGACAAACTAGATTTTAAAGCAAAGACTGTAACAAGAGATGAAGAAGGGCCTTATATCATAGTTAAGGGTCTATCCATCAAGAAGATCTAACTATAAACATTTATGCCCCCAACTTGACAGCATTCAAATATATAAATTAATTAATAAGAAACGTTATTACACTCATTAATCATAATACCATAGTACTAAGAGACATTCATACCGCACTTACAACAATGGACAGATCCTCTAAGCACAAAATCAAAAAGAAAACAATAGCTTTGAATGACACACTGGATCACATGGACTTAGGAGAAAGATTCAGAACATTTCATCCTAAAGCAGCAGAATACACATTCTTCTTACATACACATGGAATTTTCTCCAGGATAAATCACATACTGTGTCACAAATTAGCCTTCAACAGGTACAAAAAGATCAAGATCATACCATGCATATTTTCAGATCATGCTATGAAACTTGAAATAAACTGTAAGAAAAAATTTGGAAAGCCCTGAAATACATGGAGGTTAAAGAGCATGCTACTAAAGAATAGATGGGTTCACAGGAAATTAAAGTCCAAATTTAAAAAATACATGGAAGCAAGTGAAAATGAAAACATGTCAGTCCAAACCCTTTGGGATGCAGCAAAGGTGGTCCTAAGAGCAAAGTAAATTGCAATTCAGGCCTATCTCAAGAAGTAAGAAAGGTCCCAAATATATAACCTAACTGTATACCTAAAGGAGCTAGAAAAGGAGTAGAAAATAAAGCCCAAACCCAGCAGAAGTAGGGAAATAATAATGATCAGAGCAGAAATAAATTATATAGAAACAAAAACACAGCCGAACAAATCATTGAAACTAAAAGCTGGTGTTTTGAAAGAATAAACAAAATTGATAAACCCCTAGCCAGACTTAACAAAAAGAAAAGAGAAAGGACCCAAAAACATAGAATCATGAATGAAAGAGATCACAATTAACACCAGAGAAATACAAAACAACCAGAAGAGAGTACTATGAGAAATGATATGCCACAAATGGGGCAACCTGGAAGAAACAGAGAAATCCCTAGAATACATACACACTACCAAAAATGAAACAAGAAGAAACAGAAAATTTGAATAGGCCCATAACGAGCAAAGAAATTGAATCAGTAATCGGTAATCAAAAATCTTCCAACAAACAAGAGTCCTGGGCCAGATGGCCTCCAAGGGGAATTTAAAGAATACTTAATACCCATTCTTCTCAAACCATTCCAAAAAATAGAAATGGATGGAAACCTTAGAAACTCTTTCTGTGAAGCCAGCATTACCTTAATTCCCAAACCAGGCGAAGACCTCACTAAAAAGGAGAATTATAGGACGATATCTCTGATGCACTTGGATGTAAAAATTCTCACTAAGATGTTAGTAAATCAAATTCAACAGTACTTTGAAAGAATTATTCATCATGGTCAAATAGGATTTGTTCCTGGGCTGCAGGGTTGGTTTAATATTCACAAATCAGTTAGTGTGATACACCACATTAATAGAAGAAAGGATAGGAACTGTATGATCCTGTCAATAGATTCAGAAAAAGCATTTGACAAAATACAGCATCTTTTCCTGATAAAAACCCTCAAGAAAGTAGGGAGAGAAGGAAAATACTTCAACATCATAAAAGTCATATAGAAAAGGCCCACAGCTAATATCATCCTCACTGGGGAAAAACTGAGAGCTTTCCCCCTAAGGTCAGGAACATGACAGGGATGTCCACTCTCACCACTGTTGTTCAGTATAGTATTTGTAGCCCTAGCCTCATCAATCAAACGACAAAATGAAATAAAAGGCATCCAAATCGGCAAAGAAGAAGTCAAACTTCTGTATGTCATGATACTGTATGTGGAAAACCTAAAAGACTCCATGAAAAAAACTGCTAGAATTGATGCATGAATTCAGTGAAGTCACAGGGTATAAAATGCAAAAGAAATGACTTGCATTTGTATATCCCAATAATGAAGGAGCAGAAAGAGAAATCAAGGAATCATTCCCACTTACAAATGTACCAAAAACCTTAAGATACCGAGGAATAAGCCTATCTAACGAGGTAAAAGATCTGTATGCCGAAAACTATGGAAAACTTAGGAAAGAAATAGAAGACACAGAGAAATGGAGAAACATTCCATGCTCATGGATCAGAAAAACAAGTATTCTTAAAATGTCTCTGCTACCCAAAGCAATCTACATATTAAATGCAATCCCAATCAAAATAACACCAGCATTCTTCACAAATCTAGAACGAACAACCCTCAAATTTGGATGGAACCAGAAAAGACCGTGAATAGCCAAAGTAGTGTTGAAGAAGAAAACCAAAGCTGGAGGCATCACCATTTTGGACTTGAAACTGTGTTGCAAAGCTGTAATCATCCATACAGTATAGCGCTGGCACAAAAACATACACACAGTTCAATGGAACAGAATAGAGAACCCGGAAGTGGACCCACAAACGTGTGCCCAACTCATCTTTCACAAAGCAGTAAAGAGTATTCGATGGAAAAAAGACAGTCTCTTCACCAAAACTGGACTGCTTTCTTCTTTTTTTTTTTTTAATGTTTTTATTTATTTTTGCGACAGAGAGAGACAGAACATGGGCAGAGGAGGGCCAGAGAGAGAGGGAGACACAGAATCGGAAGCAGGCTCCAGGCTCTGAGCTGTCAGCACAGAGCCCGATGCGGGGCTCAAACCCACAGACTGTGAGATCATGACCTGAGCCGAAGTCGGACGCTTAACCGACAAGCCACCCAGGCGCCCCAAAACTGGACTGCTTTCTTACATGAGCATGGATGACTTTTGGTGCAGTTTATGCTTTCAATGGCACATACTTGGTACATTATCAATCCCTGCTATTGTAGAAAATAATCAGATGAGGTACATTAACATCGCTCTTGTTAATTAGAGTTTGTTTCATAATACCAAAGATACTTGTTTTCCTTATTGATCAAAAAACATTAGGGTAAAAATCACTTCTGCAGTTTCTTTGTGCATTGTCATTGTGTTGTATTTTCACCTTCTACTGCATAAATGCTGCCTTACAGTCTGCAACCTGGTCGTAAGGAGTCTAAACATAGGCATCAAATTTGTGCTTGCCATATCCGCATGCTTGCAAATTCCATATATAAACTGTTGAAGTTTTGAGATTATGTGGTATTTGCTACCTCGCCAGAGACCAAAGAGAAATCCTTATCTGAAAAGCACCGTGAATCATATTTTGATATAAGTAGCTCTTAATACAGTCAGGTCTCTAATTACTGACAGTCTGCCTACCTACAGAGAAAACTTTTATCTAGGTCAGTGTGAGTTATTAGTAGTACAAGATAAAACTGTAATGCAAAACCAGCAACACAAAATAAAAACCGAAAAGAAATCAAAAAGTAAAAAGTAGAAATAGCAAAAATAGCTCACATCTTAAAATTCAAGCTTAAATATTTTTTTTTCCTTAGAAAACCTCCCTAACTCGCAAGCACCAAGAAATGGTCCATTATTAAAAACAACTGGTTTGACTAATTATACATTGAATGAAAGAAAAATGATGTGTGCAGATAGATTTCCTGAGTTTAAAACCAAGAACTTCACGGGGCGCCTGGGTGGCTCAGTTGGTTAAGCTTCCAATTCTTGCTTGGATCAGATCATGGCCTCACGGTTCATGAATTCAAGCCCCACGTCAGGCTCTGCACTGATAGCAGGGAGCCTGATGGAGATTCTGTCTCTCCCCTCTCTGCCTGTCTGTCTGTCTCACTCTCTCTCTCTCTCTCTCAAAATAAACTTTTAGAAAATAAATAAAAATAAAACCAACCATTTCATATCTTACTAATTCTTGGAAATGTTGCCCGTGGATTCTGAGAATGCCAAAAAATAATAATTGGCATCTCCACAAAAGACATTTCCTGTTTCTTAACACCATTTATACCTGAGGCTGAGACACATATTTGCCACTCTTGCTGTGTGTTCTTGGCTGCTTCCTTGACTCCTGTGAACATGAGTTTCCCAGTTATGAGAGTAAGGCATATTAATAAATAATAGAACGTGCTAACTTCTTGAGAGGATGCAGGTTAGGACCAATGGGTCAATAGTCATAATAATAATAGCTAACATTTCACATACTGCTTCCCATGTGCCACAAACTGTTGTGAGTACACTATACATGTTAATTTATTTAATTTTTGCAACAACTGTATGAGGCCGGTGATGTTACGAGGTCCAGTTTTCAGAGAAGAAAACTGAGTTGTAGCAAGAGGAAATGACTAAGGTCATTCAAACATTAAGTAGCAAAGTTGACGTTCAGATCTATGTTCATCTGGCTTCAGAATTGCAGAAATTAATATATAAATCACGAAGATCTGTTATTTTCTTACTGTAAAAGGTCCTTGCCATTGTGATTTTGACCAAAATGATAGCAACCGCCAAAACCATATTTTTGCATTATTAAAAGAAATTAGGTCTAAGAGAGGATCACAGAATGGAGCTACAACCATATTCTAATAATCTCGTGGCATCAAGCAAGCAACGGGGGCGGGGGGGGGGCGGGAATCTGCGTTCTGGGTCATCTGATGCCTTTAACAATTTTGCAAACATGGAAAATTTGACAAAACACAAACATAAGTTGCCCCAGCAATTTTTATCCATTTATTCTTTTAAGTATGTGTATTTCTAGGGAACTAAAATCTCCACTTGTCTAATTCATCTTGTCAAAACGTTTCTAACGGCGCTGTGCTATTGTAGAATATTTATGAAGATTCTTTGGGAAAATAAAAGCGTGTTGACTATAGGAAGAACAAGAATGACACAAGTTGGTTTAAATGCCCTTTTACAGAAAATCTGTATATGTGCAATTCGATGTCACATCTCAAATTAGTTACATTTCATCCTTTTTACAGAAAATCTGTATATGTACAACTCAATGTCACATCTCAAATTAGTTACATTTCACTCTTTAGACACTAAGTAATAAATATGCTATTAACAATGACCATTATTTATTGAATACTAATAATGTGGTAGGATGCATATTAAGACTAATTGTAAGATCCTCAAACCCCTGGTTTGGACTGTTCTCTTGTTCCCATCTGGCCTTGTAGATGACCTTTACTTGTTTTATTAGCTAGAAGATTTTCAGCTATAAGTGTGAGGAATCTAATACAAATTGATATCAGCTAAATGGAAAATGTAATGGTTCCTATAAATGAAAAGGCCAGTGGTATATCAAATCTGGTCAGCTAACTCCAGGGACTGAGAGCATTTGTGATCATCTCATCTTTCTCCTCTCTTTGCTCTGCTGTCTTCTGTATTGTTTTGTTTATCCTTTCTTACATAGAGGCTGCTGGGTTATATTTTAACAGTTTTTAGCCACCAGAGGAAAGATGCCTTCTGTTATTAGTAGTTGCAGTAAAGGTCTGTGCTTGTTTCTTTTGACCTCATTTTCGAGATAACCTTCTAACTTACTCTAAGACTTGCAGGTACAGCTGACCACACCATGACTCCATCTTGAGACCTTGATTGCAACTATAGGAGAATAAAGTCAGTAGTTACAAAAGGGTTAAAAAGCTGTTAGAATATTGTATAAGTATTCATAAATACGGAGGATGTACTCATACTAAAAAAAAATCTGAAATTAAAATTTAATTGTATATTGTGTAATTTTATTTGCTAAATCTGGCAACTTTACTCAAGAGCTTATTAACCTATATAATCAACTAATCTTTCCGAATATGGTAATAGGCATGTCCTAAAGGCACACTCATAATCAAAATGATAATAAACTAATAAACAGTACATGGCAAGAATGACATTTTTGTAAGTATTAGGAATTATTCAAAACTCTTTCATCCAGTAACTCATGTAATCTTGTAAAAACCCTATGAAGCAAATAATTTTATTATTCCTATTTTACAGATCAGAAAATTGGGGCACAGAGATGTTAAATAACTTGAATGTGAAACATCCATCAAGGATACAGCCAGTGTTGGACCAAAGTGTGTGGCTCCAGAGATGTCTTATAGGTAATCTTTTTAATAGTATCACTTCTAGTGTATTCCAGCGCAGGATTAACAAGCTACTCCAGTGAGAACCAGACTTTTATTTTTCTACTGACATCTTCATAGCCAGCTTTCTAGGGCTACAATTGCAAAGACTATGAACTCTTCCATATACAGTAAAACCTTAGATTGCGAGTAACTTGTTCTGCGAGTGTTCCATAAGACAAGCAAACATTTCTAATAAATTTTAACTTGATAAACGAGCAATGTCTTGAAATATGAGTAGTACATGACGCTGAATGTCACGTGATCAGAACTAAGCCAGTGGTGGTTCTTCTCTCGCTGCGGGTGGTGGGTGATTGTTTCCTATGCTTGAATGCTTGGTCTCAAGCTGCGGTGTTTGTCACAAATCAGTGATTTGTCATAAATTGCAAGGTGCCCACAACTGGCACCTAGTATATTGTTTTGTCACTTCAAAGCACCTATGGACAGTCCTTTTCCATATAAGTGTAAGCTTAGGAATGCTTTGCTTCATTCTAGGTCGGGCTGCCTGCAGATATAGACCCTTTCTCCTGCTGCCTTATTGGCAGTCACATTAAATACAGTATATGACAAGTTTATTAATACTGTACTGTAGTCAACTCCTGTGTGAGTGTATACAATGGCCCCCATGCAGAAAAAGGTTCCATTGAGTCAACAGATAGCAGTGATTTCATTTGTGACAGTGAAAATCATCCTACACAATAACCCTCCTCTTTCTCGTCTCCCTCACACCAGCCAAAAAGGATCTCAAAGGTAAGTGCAAGTGAATTTGTTTATTTTTCTTTATATTTTGGATTTTCTTTATTGTTTTGTATTATATTACACTATTGTAATCTTTTTATATGAATATTTTGAGGTTGTGGAACAAATCGTCTGAATTTTCAGGATTTCTTAAGGGGAAATTTGCTTTGATATACAAGTACTTCGGATTACAAGCAATATTCTGAAACAAATTATGCTCAGAAACCAAGGTTTTACTCTAGTTGAACTATAAATGTGCTGTTATTACTTGATAAATTAAGAAACCCATTTGCCCTACTAGACATGCCCCATGTCTCCCATTCCCCTCGAGAACTTGTCTTACTAAACTCCACAACATTTGCTTTCTGATGTCACCCTGTGTCACTGCAGAAGAGCAGTCCATAACACTGGGGCAGATGATGTTTTACACTGTTTTGTACCCACGTCCTGTGGCTTTGCATTCTTATACAGAAGGCACTGTTAGTACAAGAGCAAAGCAGATGAGCCAGGGGTTCCCCATGCTTGGGACCTCAAGCCTCAATATCTCAATCCAAATACTCTTCTACAGCCTGGGGAACAATTGTCCCCAGAGCAACCTTCCACCTTATGGACCCAAATTCCCATAATCCCTTTCATTCACTCAGGAAGCCAGAGAAGCAAACATGAAATCTGGCAACCCTTTTTGGTTGGTCATCCTAATACACACATTAGACTTCCTTCCTGGCACTCTTCAAAATCTAAATACTCTATAAATGTCGCTGGTGAGAAACTTTTAAAGTAAATTTCATTATAACCACTTGATTTCAATTCTCAGCTCTCAGAGGCACCTGTTTCTACAAAAGCTGTTCCAGCTTACTGGTCAACACACTTAGAGGTTTTAAACTTACGAAGATATTTTTAAATTTCCCGAATAAGGGCTGACTTTTTTTTTTTTTTTTTGGACAGCTTAAACACTGCCAAAATATGCATAAATTCCTGGCTGACTGCCAACATGTCTACTCAAAGGAAACTCGTTTTAACCTAAGTATATTATGGTTAAAAGTGTTTGGTTAAGAGGTGTCTCAGTGGCTTAGCAGTCGGTTGAGTATCTATATGACTCTTGATTTTGGCTCAGGTCATGATACCAGGGCCATGGGATTGAGCCATCTGTCGGCCGCCTCTGCACTGACAGCAAGGAGCCTGCATGGGATTCTGTCTCTTCTTTTTCTGCCTCTCTCCCTGTTCACGTGCACTTTCTTCTCTCTCTCAAATAAAGAAACTTAGAAATAAAAAATGTCTCATTAAAACATGCAAACTAGGTAGTCTTTTAGGGTCAAATTTGATGCCAAATCCCTACACATACATCCAAAAACAAAGATACCTTTTAAATCCATTCTTAAAAAATGTATGAGTACTACTTAGCAAAAAAAAAAAAAAAATTGGATAAAAATTCATTTAGTGCAGTACATCACATATCTTCTCTTTCCCTGCTCTCCTCTAACCTCCAGTACTACCTTTCCAACACAGAGAGTAAAGGCCTTTTTTGTTCAACAAACCTGATGGTAAGCAGAACGCATCTGTGCATGCCAAGACAGGCAACGTTTTAAAGTAAATTTACCATCATCCGCTTGGTCTTGCCAGAGGAACAAGGAGGACATGTGGTGCTGTGCCTCAGTGTCAATCATTCTCTTCCTTTCTTACCACTTCAGCCACCTCCTGGGTCCAGTAGGACTTGTCTCAGGATGTAGCAGCTTCATATTTTCTTCACAAGGAAAAAGTCAACATAGGGAGCTGAGTTGATAGAGAAATAAATGGAAGAAAAAACGTAAGGCATATGGTTTCTTAAAGTGAACCCTTAACCCTCAGCATGATAATCCTCCAGATTCTTTGCAAAACGTATTTATTCTTTGGGACCGCACTTGATCAACTATTCGAGATTCCTCTGGATGGGGCAGAATATTTATGGCAAATTTCTAAAAATGAGGTATGGAAAGAATATGGAAAGAGTATGGAAAACTGTGGATTAAACTTGGCAAACGATTCTGAAGGGTCATGTTTAAGAGCATAGGCCATCCAGTGGGCTGGGTTCAGATCCTGACGCTGTCTTTTAGAGGTGTCTGTTAATTCAACCTCTTGGAGCCTCAGCTTGCTGGATTAAGACAATTAGATGGGGAGAAAAGTGTGAGGCACTTACACAGCATCTGGCACATACCATGCACTCAATAAATAAAAGCATTCTTGTGAAATAGCACGTCAAATAAACTTGAATTTCTGTTACAAGAGATGTTCAAGAAATGTTTCATTGGAAGCTGGTCCTTTCTGACTGTGCTTCAGTCTGTCTGTATTCACACTTCCTTGAAAGGTTTAGCAAGCTCTGATCTGAGTAAAGAATGCCTTTTGCTATTTTTTTTCTTTAAGGCGTTGTGATTAACTAGCCCTTTCTTTGAAGACTTGCTATTATTAGTGTTTGCTATTATCTAGTCCTTTCTTTGAAGACTTGGTATTGTAAAGGCCGAGGACTGACCATGGCTGAGAAAATGACTAGTGCGTACTAAAATATACTTCAGATTAAGGTGCTAGAATGCTAAATCATTGACTTTAAACAGAAAAAAAAATAAATGTCAAAGGGATTGTGAATAGTGTACTGGCACGATCAGCTTATCCTTCCTCTTAGTCAACTATAAAGAAGCCAGATGCATTAAAAGGAAACATTTTTTTATTTAAAGTGAGAAATTGTATTCACAAAAATAAAATAAATGCCAGAAGCAAGTGTGTGCTATAATCTGAATACATAGGAATCCAAAGGTCACTAAAAAGGAGAATGACTCACAACAAAAAGACTTCTATAAACCAACTGTTAATGGTGATAGGTTAGGGTATTTGCTGCAAATTCCGGCATCCTTCCAGACTCTTGCCTAAAATTGCCTACAGCCATCTCCACTTGGGATTTAGATTTGTCATCAACACTGGCAAATTTGAAATCCATTAGCTAAGACTTCCTTTCCTGGGAACAACAAACTTAAGATCACCTCTGAAGTTCTCCTCTCCATTGGTGTTTCTCTTCCCTGTTTTTTTTTTTCTTTGAAGACTGCCAAGTATACTTTTTATAACTAACAAAGTTACTTCTTAGTTATGTTAATTCATTAAGCCTAAAGACTATATGTCTGAAAACATGCTATACATTTATCTGTTAATCTGTAATATATCTGTCCATCCATCCATCCATCATCCATCCATCCTAGTTCTGTTCACTAGGGAAAAAAAAAAACCCTAAATATAATGTCAGCCCCATAGGAATAGGCACCTCTGTTCCTAAAACTGTGGACTCTGAAATGCTGTCACAAGTGGTAATTTGAAACTATTGACTGATTTCAGGAATAGTATAAGAAATGCTTGGGGTGAGTCTGATATTTGTATGAGAAAGCAAAGAAACAATAAAAATCTGGTAGTGTTATAGCCGAAGGAATTTGGGACTTAAACAAAGGAATTTTCACTGAACAAAGATGGGAAAATTCTGCAACAAAAGTAAAATCAGATTCTATTCATTACTGTAAATGGAATATATATTTTAAAGTAGTGAGTTAATAAGGATATTTACAGAGAAGATAGAGTCAACCAACAATAACATCAAGAAATAACACAAACAAAAAGCTACTGATTACCACCGTGGTATCTAGAGCACCAGTTCCTTACTCTGGAATTGGCAATTAAAGGAAAATTTAATATCTTCCCTGCCGATCTCATATTAACTGTATTTTAGTATAATCAAATACTCTTAGCGAATGATGAAAAGTTTTTTTTAGAGAAGAATTTAGATAATAAATGAGGAAGAAATATCAGAATTAGAACATTGCCATTTTTCAATTAGTAATGAAATCATTGTTTCTGGCATAGAAGTAAACAATTAAATGAAAGAATAATGGGGAACTTTATAAAGGATGAATTAGGCTGTTACCACTAGAAACCATGATCAATCTTACGATTATTAACAGGGAGACAGCCAGATATTTTATACCTCTTAGAAGCATTCTTCCCAAGTTGAACCTGAATTTATACAAAGTTGTAAATAATGCTTCCAATTTTTAAGGAAAAATAATTCTGCCAAAAATTTAAATGACATCAAAGAAAGGAGATAGACCAATCAAGAATGCGGTTCATACCAGTGGACAATTGACACAGTTTTTGTAATGTGACAGTAGTGTGGAACGAGAAGAAGGAAGATTTGGACAGAAGAAATCTTTCTAGATTAACAGAGACCTCAGACACAGAGCAATGTATATAATTTGAACAAACTACCTACAAGCAGACATTTTGGAACAAATGATAAACTATCAATATGAAATGGAATTAAATATAAAGGAATTGCTACATTCTAAATCTCATCAAAATCCACAATTTTGAGAGATGTGTACATGATATAGTGACCTACCTTATTCTTGCTAATTTTCTTTGCCCTGAAGTCAGCCTCCTGTCAAGCTAATACAGCTACTCCAGTTTTCTTTTGATTAGTGTTAGCATGGTATTTCTATCCTTTTTTAGAGAGATCCAAGTTTCTGACCTATATAATTTTCTGTTAGCCTGAAAAAAAAAGTCTTTCACAGTAGGGACTGCTTGCAATGCATTTCCTCACATTTTCTTTGTATAAAAATTCCTTTATTCCTCCTTGAATTTTTTGCAACTTTTTTTTTTAATTCCAGTGTCGATAACATACAGTGTTATATTAATTTCAGGCGTACTGTATAGTGATTCAACACTTCTATACAACACTTCGTGCTGATCACAAGTGCTCTCCGTCATCCCCATCACTTATTTCACCCATCTCCTCATCCACCTCCCCTCTGGTAACCTTCGGTTTGTTCTTTCTAGTTAAGAGTCTTTTCTTGGTTTGCCGCCCTCTCTTTTTTTTTTTTTTTTTCACCCTTTGCTTGGTTGTTTTATTGTATTACCATCCATTAGTTTCTTTTATATTTGTTATTAACGGTTTTATGTCCTTAGGTGCTTCCATATTGGGTGCATAAATATTTACGATTGTTACACATTTTTGTTGGATTGTCCCCTTTATTATATAGTGTCCTTTTTTTGTCTCTTATTACAGTTTTTGGTTTAAAGTCTAGTGTGTCTGATATAAGTATTGCTACTCTCACTGTCTTTCGACATCCATTGCATGATAAATGTTTCTCCATTTTTTTGCTTTCAATCTGTAGGTGGCTTGAGGTCTGAAATGAGTCCCTTATAGGTGGCATATAGATGGGTCTTGGTGTTTTGTTTTGTTTATCCATTCTCTCACTGTCTTTTGATTGGAGCATTTAGTCCATCTATATTCAAAGTAACTATTTTTTAAAAATGTTTATTTGGAGAGAGAGAGAGTATGAGTGAGCAGGGAGGAGCAGAGAGAGAGATGGAGAGAGAGGTCCCAAGCAGACTCTAAGCTGTCAGCACAGAGCCCGATACAGGATTCAATCTCATGAATCATGACCTGAGCCAAAATCAAGAGTCAGATGCTTAACACACTAAGCCACCCAGGTGCCCCATAAAGTAACTATTGATAGATATGTATTTATTGTCATTTTGGTACTTTTTTTTTTTGGTAGTTGTTTTTGTGGTTCTTCTCTGACTCCTGTTGATCTTTCTTCTTTGTTTGCAGGCATTCTTTACTGATCCACTTGGATTCCTTTCTCTAAATTCTTGGCATATTACTGGTTTTTGACTTGTGGCTACCATTCGGTTTGTGTATAATATCTTCTGCATATAGCAGTCTGTATGAAGTTGATGGTTGACTAAGTTTGAACCCATTCTTTACTCCTCCCACACCCCCCCGCTGCCCATGTTTTGGGTATATGGTATCATACTTTACATTCTTTTATTTTGTGAATCCCTTGAGTTTTACAGATATACTTAGTTTTACTGCTTTTGTGTTTTCTACTTTTCACACTCTTACGTAGGGCCTTTCCTTTGCGCTCAGAGAGTCCCCTTTAACATTTCTTATAGGGCTAGTTTAGTGATCATGAACCCCTTTAGCTTCTGTTTGAAAACCTCTGTATCTTTCCTTCTACTCTGAATGACAGACTTGTTGGATAGAGTAATCTTGGCTGCAGATTTTTCCCTTTTAGCACTTTGATTCTATCATGCCACTCTCTTCTGGCCTGCAAAGTTTGCGTTGAAAAATCGTGATAGCATTATGGGGTTTCTTTGTATGTCATTGTCTTCTTTTGCTGCTTTAATTTTTTTCTTTTATCACTACTCTTTTGTGGCCCCCCTTGGGGATTTCTGTGCCTCCTTGATCTGGCTATCTGTTTCCTTCCCAGATGAGGGAAGTTTCCAGCTATTATTTCTTCAAATGAATTTTATGCTCCTTTTTCTCCTTTTCTTCTGGGAATCCCTATAATGTGAATATTATTATGCTGGATGTAGTCACTGAGTTCTCTAAGTCTGTTCTCATTTTGCATATTTTTTTTCTCACCTGCTCTGCTTGTTTACTCCATTAGTCTGTCTTCCAGGTTGCTAATTTGTTCTGCTTCCTCTAGCCTGCTGTTTATTCCATCAGGTATATTTTTAATGTCATTTATTGTGCTCTTCATCTCTAATTGGTTCTTTTTTATCCCTTTGTTAAGGGTCTCACTCATGTCTTCAATTCTTTCTTCAAATCCAGTGAATATCTTTATGATCATTACTTTAATTTTCTATCAGGCATATTACTTAGGTCTGTTTTGCTTAGGTCTCTTGCTGTGATTTTTTCCTGATCTTTCTCTCTGTTTCTCTGTGTTAGGGAAGTCACCTACGTCTCCTGACCTTATAAGTAATGTCCTTATGAAGAAGAGGTCCCTATAATGCCCTGCAGTGCAATGTCCCCTGTTCATCAGAACCTGGAGTTTCAGAGATGTCTCCTCTGTGTGTTCCATGTACCCTGCTGTAGTGCCCTGGGCACTTTTCCCTTCAGTTCAATCATCTGCAAAGACTCTCTCTGCCTATTGTAGGTAGTGTTTGGTGGTCCCCAGCCTGGGTGGAGCATGCAGTTTTAACAGGATGTACACCAGTCTGTTGATGAAATGAGAGCTGCCACCGCTGCTGGGACCAGGGCCGGCATTGGCGGATCCACAGAGCATGAATGGTCAGGGCACGCAATTTCCACAGGGCCTGCTGCCACTGCCGGGACCAAGGCCCCGCAAAGGGCACAGATGGGAAGATGCGGTGTTGGCAAGGTTTGCACTGGACTTCGGGGGAGGGGACCTGTAGCTCTGGGACTGAGGCACATGCAACTAGAAAGACCAGATCCACTGATGTGCAGTGTTGGGTCGGGGCCAGGGTGGGGGTGGGGGGGAGGGGCTTGGTGTAAGCAAGTTAGGTTGTGGGTGCTTGTGCTGCACAGGTTCCAGTAGGTGGGCGAGCATTTATGCTGTGGGGTAGACAAGGGAGATGGTGTCTGCCAACTCCTTTGTTCCTAGAGAAGTTCTTCTGTGAATGCTGCCCCTCTGGGAGGAGCTCCGGGAGGCATAAATAACTCCCTTCCGTGTGCCCCAGAGGTTTTTCAAACTGCTGCTTCTACACTGTATCTCTGTGGGCTGTTTGTTGTGGGGGCTCAGCTCCCTATGCCACCCAGATTCCCCAGAATGGAGCCTGCTGCTATTTAAAATTCCAGACTTCAAGTCCCTCTGGTTGTAAGAACCCCTGAAATTCTCCCCCTCTTGCTTTCAAAGCCAAATATTTTGGGGATTTGCTTCCCCATGTGGGTTTTGAGATAAGATACTCTATTTCTCTTCCTTCTCCTTGTCTATGGCTGCTTCCCCACCCCATCCCCAACCCCTGCATAAGTCCATGCTCCATTAGCTGCTCACCATGTCTCTGCCCTTCCTACACTCTTCCATATGGCCTGTGTTCTGCCTTCATTTGTAGGGTTTGTGCTGTGAGTCTTCCAATTCTTCTCTGGGTTGTTGATACTTACCTAGTTATATCTATGTGTGCTATCTAGTTATGACTGTTACCTAGATGTATCCATAGGGTGAGGTGAGCTTAGGATCCCCTTACTCTGCCATCCTCTCAGGCTCTCTTTTGAATTTAGCTTTTCTTATTTAATATTTTTTTATATTTTTTTTATTTGAGAGAGAGTGAGCACATGAGCAGGGGAGAGGAGTGGAGAGAAAAACAGAAAGAGAGAGAGAGGATCTCAAGCAGTCTCCTTGCTCAGCACAGAGCCCAATGCAGGGCTGGATCACATGACCCCAGGATCATGACCTCAGATGAAATCAAAAGTCGGACGCTCAACCCACTGAGCCACCTTAGAATTTTTTAAAACTGTATTTGTTGTCCCAACAAAAGAAGCTAGACTTATTCATTAGCTTGACTGAGATGTAATTCCCATACCATACAGCTTCAGCATTTAAATTTTTTTACACATTTTTAATACTTTAAATTTTAGTTAACATCCAGCACAATATTGGTTTCAGGAGTAGAATTCAGTGATTCATCACTTACATGCAACACCCAGTGTTCATCACAACACGTGCCCTCCTTAGTTTCCATCACCCATCTAGCCCAGCTCCCACCCACTTCCCTTGTAAACCCATAGCGTGTTCTCTATACTTAAGAGCTTCTTGTGGTTTGTTTCCCTCTCTTCTCTCCCCCTCTCCTATGTTCTTAAATTCCACATATAAGTGAAATAATGTGGTATTTGTCTTTCTCTGACTGACACATTTCGCTTAGCATAATACATTCTACCTCCATCCGCATCATTGCAAATGGCAAGATTTCATTATATTTGATGGCTAAGTAATATTCCATTGTGTATATACACTACCTATTCTTTATTCATTCATCAGTCGATGGACATTTGGGCTCTCTCTATAGTTTGGCTATTGTTGACAATGCTATACACATTGGGGTACATGTACCACTTCAAAATAAGTATTTTGGTGTCCTTTGAGTAAATGCCTAATACTGCAATGGCTGGATCATTGGATAGTTCCATTTTCAGTTTTTTGAGGAACCTCCGTATTGCACCGGTTTGCATTCCCAGCAGCAGTGCAAGAGGGTTCTCCTATCTCTGATTCTTGATGTATCTGCATCTGGACGTATTCTTTGAAAAAGTATCTATTAATGTCTTCTGCCCATTTCTTCACTGGATTATTTGTTTTTTGGGTTTTGAGTTTGATAAGTTCTTTATAGATTTTGGATACAAACTCTTTATCCCATATGTCATTTGCAAATATCTTCTCCCATTCCATCATTTGCCTTTTAGTTTTGTTCACTGTGCATAATATTTTTATCTCGATGAAGTCCCAATAATTCAAGTTTGTTTTTGTTTCCCTTGCCTTTGGCAATGTGTCCAATAAGTAATTCCTCCAACCAAGGTCAAAGAGGTTACTTCCTGTATTCTTCTCTAGGGTTTTGATGGTTTCCTTTCTCCTAGTTAGGTCTTCCATTTGTTTTGAATTTATTTTTGTGTATCGTGTAAGAAGGTGGTCCAGTTTTCCCAGCACCATTTGTTGAATAGATTCTTCCATTGGATATTCTTTCTTGCTTTGTCAAAGATGGGTTGACCATATAACTGGGGGTCCATTTCTGGGTTTTTTTATTCTGTTCCATTAATCTGTGTGTCTGTTTTTGTGCTAGTACCATACCGTTTTGATGACTACAGCTTTGTAATATAGCTTGAAATCTGGAATTGTGATGCTTCCAGTTTTGTTTTTCTTTTTCACGATTGCGTTTGCTATCCAGGATCTTTTGTGGTTCCATACACATTTTAGGATTGTTTGTTCTAGCTCTGTGAAGAATTCTGGTGGTATTTTGATAGGGATTGCATTAAATGTGTAGATCACTTGAGGTAGTATGCACATTTTAACAATGTTTGTTTTTCTAATACATGAGGATGGAATGCTGTCCATTTCTTTGTGTCCTCTAAAGTTTTTTTCCATAAGTATTCTATATTTTTCAGAGTGTATATCTTTTACCTCTTTAGTTAGGTTTATTCCTAGGTATCTTATTGTTTTTGGTGCAGTCACAAATGGGATTGATTCTTTGATTTCTTTTTGTGTTGCTTTGTTATTAGTACACCAAAATTCAACAACCTTCTGCACATTGATTTTATATTCTTCAACATTGCTGAATTCATATATTATGTGTAGCAATTTTTTTTGTGGAGTTTTTCTGGTTTTCTACATAGAATATCATGTCATCTGACAATAGTGAAAGTTTGACTTCCTTGCCAGTTTGGATGCCTTTTATTTCTTTTTGTTGTCTGATTGCTGAGTTTAAGACCTCCAGTGCTAGGTTAAATAGTAATGGTGAAAGCGGACATCTTTGTCTTGTTCCTGACCATAGGGAAAAGACTCAGTTTTTCCCCATTGAGGGTGATTTTAGCAGTGGGTCTTCATATATGGCCTTTATGACGTTGAGGTATGTTCCATCTATCCCAACCTTGTTGAGGTTTTTTTGTTTTTGTTTTTGTTTTTAACGAAGAATGGATGCTGTATTTTGTCAAGTGCTTTTTCTGCATCTCTTGACAGGATCATATGGTTCTTATCCTTTCTTTTACTAACGTGTACCACGCTGATTGATTTGCAAATATTAACCAGCCCTGCAGCCCAGGAATAAATCCCACTTGATTATGGTGAATAATTCTTTCAGTGAATTGTTGAATTCTACTTGCTAACATCTTTTTGAGAATTTTTGCATCCAAGTTCATCTGGGATATTGGCCCATAATTCTCCTTTTTAGTTGGGTCTTTTTCTGGTTTTGGAATCACGATAAGGCTAGCTTCATAGAAAGACTTTGGAAGTTTGCCTTCTGTTTCTATTTTTTGGAACAGTTTGTGAAGAATAGGTATGAATTCTTTAAATGTCTGGTAGAATTCCCCTTGGAAGCCATCTGGCCTAGGACTCTTTTTTCCTCGGAGATTTTTGATTACTGAATCAGTTTCTTTACTGGTTATGGGTTTGTTCAAATCTTCTTCCTGTTTAAATTTTGGTAGTTTGTGAGTTTCTAGGAATTTGTCCTCTTCTTCCAGATTGCCCTGTTTGTTGGCTTAAACTTTTTCATAGTATTGTTTTATAACTGTTTGTATTTCTGTGGTGTTGGTTATGATTTCTCCTCTTTCATTTGTAATTTTATCCATTTGGGTCTTTGCTCTTTTCTTTTTGATAAATCTGGCTAGGGGTTTACCAATTTTGACAATGCTTTCAAAGAACAAGGTCTTAATTTTATTGATCTGCTATACTGTTTTTGTTTGCTTCTATATCATTTATTTCTGTTCTAATCTATTATTTCCTTTTTTTTTTTTTTTTGCTGTCTTTAGGCTTCATTTGCTGTTCCTTTTCTAGCTCCTTTAGGTATAAGGTTAGCTTGTGTATGTGGGACCTTTTTTGCTTCTTGAGATTGGCCTCAATTGCAATATACTTCCCTCTTATGACTGCTTTTGTGCATCCCAAAAGTTTTGGACTGTCATGTTTTCATTTTCATTTGCTCACTTAAATTATACAGTGTTTTCGGTATATTCAGAGAGTTGTGCAACAATTACCATAATCTAATTTGGGATGCTTTTTTCCTCCCTAAAATAAATTTTAGACCCATTAGTAGATAATCTCCCTCCTATTGCCCATGCCCTATTTCTAAGCAATCTATTGTATATTTCTATGGATTGGCCTCTTCTGGATATTTCTGTAAATGGAATTACACAATATGTGGTCTTTTGTGAGGATTTTCTTCCACTTAGCAAAATGGTTTTCAGGATCGTCTATGTCGTGGCATGTGTCATTACTTCATTTATTTTTGTTGCCAAATGGTATTACATTGTATAGATATGGCATTTAATTTTTCTTTTAATTATTTGATGAATATTTGGGTTGCTTCCAATTAGGCTATTGAAAGTACTGCTGTTATGCATTCATATACATGTATTTGTGTGGACATAGGTTTTCATTTATCACAGAAATACACCTAGAAATAGAATACTGAACTGTATGGCAATTTTATGTTAACCATTTTGAGGAAGTGTGAAAATGTTAAACACAGCAGCTATATATTACATAGTTCTGCCCAAAATTCATACATGTTCTATTTTTTCCATATATCTGCCAACACTTATTAATTTCCATTGTTTTAATTATAGCCCTTCTTTTGGGCAGGCAGTAGTATGTTAATGTGGTTTGAATTTGTGGTGCCCTAATGAACAGTGGTCTTAATCATCTTTTTACGTGGTCATAGACCACTTGTATAACTTCTTTCAAGAAATGTCCATTCAAGTCCTTTCCCCCTTTTAAAATGGCTTGTCCTTTTATTATTTGGTTGTGAGAGTTTATATATTCTGGACACAAGTTCCTTGTGAGATACATGATTTGCACATATTTTCATACATCCTGTGTGTTGTCTTTTCACTTTCTTAATGTTATAATTTGTATTATAAACATTGTTCATTTCCATGTAGTCCAGTTAATCAGTTGCGTTTTGTTTGTTTGTTTTTGTTGCATATAGTGATGTCATATCTAAAAAACACACTCCTAGATTTTTTTATAAAGTTTTATACTTTTAGCTCCTTAAGTTTTCATGAATGGTGTAAGATAGGGTTCCAAATTTATTCTTTTGCATTCAACTATGCAGTTGTTCCAGCAGGTTTGAAATTGGGAAGTGTGAGTCCTCCCACTCTTTTCTTTTTTAAGATGTTTTGACTATTCTGGGTCTCTCAAATTTTAGCATCAGCTTGTCAATATTGGCAAAGAAAGTAATAAAAGCTAACTGTGGTTTTGATAAAGATCACACTGAATCCGTTGAATCAGTCTGGGGAATATTGCTATCTTAACAATACAAAGTTTTTTAATCCATGAACATGGGATGTCTATTTATGTTGTTATTCTTTAAGTATGCTTTGTAATTTTCAATATACAGGTTCTTCACTCTTTTTAGTAACTTATATTTGAGTGTTTTATTCTTGTTGGTGCTACTTTAAGTGCATTTTTTATTTCAATCAAGTTTATTATAAGTACTTAGAAATACTATTTTTTATTGATCTTGTATCCCATCACACTATAAGTTATTTATTGCCTTTAGTAGTTTTCTAATAGGTTCCTTAGAATTTCCTATATATGATATCATGTGATGTACAAATACAGATAGTTTTACTTGTTCCTTTTAGTCAGGAGTCTATTTCATGTTTTCAAAACCATGAAAACACTATTAAATAGAAGTTAAAATAGTCGATGAACATCTAGGGGGAAGAAGAATTCAATTTGTATTCTTTAAAATTTTGGAAGAATTCACAAGTCAGCCTGTCATTTCCTTTGTGTCAAGTGTTAATGTACTAATTGATATACACATGTATACATATAAACATACACATTTAAAAAAATTTTCAATGTTTATTATTTTTGAGACAGAGATAGAGCATGAGCAGGGGACGGGCAGAGAGAGAGGGGACACAGAATCTGAAACAGGCTCCAGGCTCTGAGCTGTCAGCACAGAGCCCGACACAGGGCTCAAACCCACAAACAGTGAGATCATAACCTGAGGGGAAGTTGGACGCTTAACCGACTGAGCCACTCAGGTGCCCCAACATACACATTTTTTAAAAGTATGTCTTACGTAATAGGTAAATTTGACGTGCCTAATTCACTTAATTGCAGAAAAAATGTTGCGGTTTTATATCTGTCAATACATAGGGCACTTTAGATAAATCTTGAACACAGGATGATAAATCAGTTTCTCAAAAGAACCCATACATTCATTTTATCTGTTGACGTACTAATTGTTGAGGATTGGGAAAAAATGGAGAGGTTCTGATTAGGAATTAAACTTGTCAGAGCAGACATCTAGAAAACCTGTGTTTAGGGCTTTTCTCTAAAAAAAAAAAAAGAAAGAAAAAGAAAGAAATTATTTATGTGTTTTCTATTAGAAGCTTAACACAACTTATGGAGGTATGTGCTTGAGAAACTATGACAAAAGTGTCTCCCCTTTTCATATGTGTAAGCTCTCTATTAATTACCTAGATCATCTCAGACACCAGATGGGAGTGCATGGTTGTATTAATTCCAGGAAAATCCCTCTGCCCCATTCCTTTTACTATAGAACAAATTGCCCCTCCCCTTGAATTTAGAATTTATAGAAATTGTATTGGATAGCATTCTTTTCCAAAGTTATCTTGAATTTTGTCTCAATTTTGGAGAAGTTATAAGTGAAGGAATTGTCCACGTATAAGTAGTAAATCCTTCTGGGTTCCATGAATTCCTGGTTCTCAGACATCCATATATTTTTTTTGAAAGCCAGAACATTTCTGCCCATTACCAACACTGGAATATTCCCTCTTACTCTTGCCATTGTGCCATTCTGAAGAGCAGACACCAAATTCTCTGCTAAATTTTAACCTTTCAATTCTGTGAACATACAATGCGATTGGCCATTTGCACCCAGAGACGTCCAAAATGACTATAAAAATATTAGACATTTATTTGTGGAATAAGCACAATTCCTATTTCTAAAGGAATAGATAAGCATTTGTTAAAATCTTAAAATATTGATTTGTAATATTTAAATGGAGGGAACACTAAATAGTAGAAGGCAATATTTATGCATTGTGCATATAACATCATTCTCTAAAAATAAATGTATGTGTTAGCCATAAAAACATACTTTGAATAGTTTTCAAATAAACCTAATCCTCACTCTTTCTAGACAATGTTTTCATAAAACAGTAGGCTTTTCCCTTGCACAAAGAATATGCTTTTATTTTAAAACTCAAAAACTGTCAAGTAGTAACCTGAAAATGCCTAAAAGATTTTTTTAAAACACCATCACTGAGAAAAATAATCTCCTAACCTGGTAATTGGTTTTAGCCATAATGTCTCAAGATGTTCTTATAACAGATTAAGAGTTTCAGTATCTTAAGTTTATCAGGTTTTAGTCATGTAGTTCAAGTGCTGACTTGACAATTTTTAAAAAGTGCTAGTGAAAAATGCTAGTGAAAAGTTAGAAAAGTAGTTATAATACTTTTTAAAAGACAGCAGTTGGGAGGCCTGGCTGGCTCAGTCAGTAGAGCATATGACTCTTGATCTAAGGGTCATGAGTTCAAGCCCTACATTGTATATAGAGATTACTTTAAAAAAAAATACAGTTAAAGCTATTTTAACTCTAAATGTATTTTGCTTGGAATGAAGTGTAGTGGTAGGTGATGAAGAGATACAAAAAATAACTATCCAGGATAAAAATGTGTATCATTAAAGATTATAGATAAAAACCTATTAATTCTGGTTCTTTTTTTAAAGAAAAAAACACTCACTTAATTCTTATAGCTGGATACAAGTTCTATGATACACAGAAAAAGAATGAATTCAAATTTTTGCTTATTAATCATCCCTTCTTCTATATACCATTAACCAAAACAAATCCAAGTCTAGCCCTGTTTTAAAGGTTAGGATAATAGACTCTTCTTGATGTGAGAAGTTTCAAAGTCATATTGCAAAGGCATGGATACAGGAAGAGTTAACTAGAGCAAAATATGCACTGTAAAGGAAAAAAAGACACTTCCGCCGGAACTAAAATAACACAATCCAAATATATAATTCTTTTGCCACTTTCCTATATATATTCTACACCAAATATGTAAATAATATGTAATTATATGTGTATATATTTTTTCAAAGAATCTAAAGAATCAGTAGTTAGTATTGTGTATTCTTTACCTGCTTTGTTCAAACACCAGAGCATCTAGACTGTAGATTTTTGTGAGTGTTAAAGTCCATTTGTGATGTATTTTCTAACAAGCTCTAATAGGACTAATGGGCTCTTCTGTTTATTAAATGAAAACCTATATCCCTTCAGCTTTTATCACCTAGGGTCACAAAAAGAGAATTAAGCCCTAATGCCTAAAGCATCTATTTGGTGTAATGAATTAATTTTTCCCCCATGCATCTAGAATGATACTAGCTAAGTACTATGCTTGGGAAACTTGAAAACAAGATGAAGGATGGGGCGCCTGGGTGGCGCAGTCGGTTAAGCGTCCGACTTCAGCCAGGTCACGATCTCGCGGTCCGTGAGTTCGAGCCCCGCGTCAGGCTCTGGGCTGATGGCTCGGAGCCTGGAGCCTGTTTCCCATTCTGTGTCTCCCTCTCTCTCTGCCCCTCCCCCGTTCATGCTCTGTCTCTCTCTGTCCCAAAAATAAATAAAAAGCGTTGAAAAAAAAATTAAAAAAAAAAAAAAAAGAAAACAAGATGAAGGAAAGGAAAGGGAAGGGAAGAGGGAAGAGAAGGGAAGAAAGAAAGGAAGGGAAGAAGAAAAGGAAAAAAGAAAGAAAATCACTTCAGTAAAATTATATGCTTTACTTTTTTTTTGTAAAGTTAATTTTACTACTACATTCTAAGAATTAAAATCACTTAGAGTTTCAGGTTTCGTTGAATATCCAGTGATCAACATAAAGCATCAGTATCTTGCTCCACTCATGTTATAAATGGACCTATAATATAGATTTTTTAATATAGCCAAATATTCTCCAGCTATCAACTGCAAATGTCGATACTGCACTAAATCATAAATAAATACCTCTAGAACCACAAATCCAAACATCAAAGGAAAAAAGAAGGTGGATGCTTGGCACTACTCAGTAATGGTATTATTTGTGCAGATTTGTGCAAAATCTGTTGCATTTTTTGCTATATGCAAAGAATTTTGTATGTTAAAATATAAATAAAACTATTTGTCTTTTCTCACTTGAGCACTTGCTGGTGAAATGCTGTCTGTACTCCAAAGAAATGCCTGTCTTCCAGTGTCCTCTGTGGTACAACCAGAGTTCACAGCATTTGAATGCCATCCCATTTCCTGTTAAGGACCTAGGACAAAAGCTACAGACAGGCTGATTAGTCTAAAATGGCCAGATTTAGCAAATAAAAATTTAGGTTGCTCAGCTCAATTGGAATTTCAGAGAATTAACACATTTTTCTATGAGCATGTCCGAAATATTGCGAAGGGCATCATTGTTTTTATGAAATTCAAACATAAGTGAGTGTCTTGTATTTTATCTGGCTATCCTACATTAACCATGAAAGGTGATATTTAGGTTTATGGGTTAACATCTGTACCTGTTGAGCACAAAACCATGTTGACAAATTTACCAGTGCATTCTTTCAACAAATATGGTTTTTTGTTGGTTTGCATTGTTACAGGTCTTTTAAATGGTCAGATTATGAGGCTGATAGCAGGGTACTTATGTGCTGGTTGAATGCTGGTCCCATGCCTGAGTCCTCTTCATTCTTCAGCTCTGCCATTTTTGAACTTTGATCTAGGTCCCTGTATCATCCTCCAACATAGTGCTGTCTACAGGCAGAAAAGAAGCATTTTTTCCTAACCTGCATCTTTCTTTAATAGCAAAGATATTTTTAGCAGAAACCTCTAGAAGAATCTTCTTTTACTTTGTTGGCCCAGAACCCAGTTGCATTCCACTGCCAAAACCGGGCATTGACAATATCATTGTTAGTACAGAGCAATTAGGATCCAAGATCTGCAGGAAGGAGTGAACAGGTAAAACTGGACGTGCAGTTTGTTACACAACCCTATTATGTATCCCTTGTAAGCCAGCTTTTCTGTTTCCTGAGATAACAATTTTCTCTCTTTTGTTTTCTCCCTTCATTCCTTCATTCCCTCAGCACACAAGTATGAGTGTTTTCCATGTGCAAAGCATAATTCTTGGTGCTTTAGATATTTCAGCAGATAAGTTCTCTATAAACCTTTCATAGCCCTCTCCTCCCTTCTCTGGATCAGCTAATGATTCCTCTTGATAACTAAATTTAAAAAATAGAAGTAATCCATTAAGAAAGATTCACCTTCCCATCACAAAATATCCTCATGTTTGCTTAGATTCTGATGCCTCTCCTCTGTAATAGTAAATACTCTTTCTTTCTTTCTTTCTTTCTTTCTTTCTTTCTTTCTTTCTTTCCTTCTTTCTTTCTTTCTTTTTTATATCACTCCTGCCTTCTCAGTGGTTTACTCTGCCATTTACATGTTTTTTTCCCCACATCATCAATTTTTCCCTCTCTACTAATTTGTTCCATTAGTACATAATAAACATGTTATAATATCTCCCATCTTGGGGGCACCTGGGTGGTTTAGTGGGTCAAGCATCTGAGTCTTGGTTTCATCTCAGATTATGATCCTACGGTTCATGAGCCTGAGCCCCGCGTCAGGCTCTGTACCTTGATCGTGGGATTCTCTCTCTCTCTGTCTCTCTCTGACCTTCCACTACTCATGCTCGCTTTCTCTCTCTCTCTCTCTCTCTCTCTCTCTCTCTCTCTCTCTCTCTCTCTCATAATAAATTAATAAAGTTAAAAAATATCTCCCATCTTGAAAACACATTCTCCCTCAAAAGATGTATGTTTTTCCATTAGTCACTAAATTTCTATACTCCCCGTCTAAGCACAACTCCTCAACAATATCATATATTTATTTTTCCAGTATTTCACATTCACTTGCAAAGTCCATATTCCATTGAAACTTCATTGATCAACATGATTAAGAACCTTCCTTTGGAGTATTCCAGTGGACATTTTTCAGTACTCACTTTAGGCCACCTTTCATCATGCTCTACACTTGACCAATGAATACTTCCTAAAATACTTCTTTCCTCAATTTTCATGATGTCTCACTCTTCTTTTTCCCCCCTATTTTTCTTTCTCAGTTTGTATGTGCTATCCCTTTCTCAGATGAATTCTTTAGGATTTGTAGCTGGGCTATATTTTCTTCTCTGCAATATCCTCTCCTTTGTTTATCTTATAAATTCACATGTCTTTAAATAGCATATGTGAGATAATGATTCCCAAATACTTATCTTACTGAACTATCGCATTATATCTCATTGATTCTTGGTATTTCCACTGAAATGTCTCACAAGCAAGACAAACTCAAAAAAACAGCCCCTTGATTTTCCTTCCTCTTTTCCCACCAGAAATCAACCAATCAGGTTAATAATCCTGTTTCTCTACTAATCTTTCTCATGTCAGTGAATTCCTAGACATGCCACCCAATTATTTTAATTTTAATTTCTTCTGCTCATTGCCAACCATATTCATACAAACCCATATACATTACCTGTCAGTGGCAAATTCTTGTGCCTCAATTTAGAAAATATATCCTAGGGGTTGGTTGAGCATCCAACTCTTGATATCAGCTCAGGTCATGATCTCATAGTTGGTGGGATTGAGCCCTGCTTCGGGCTCTTTTCTGACAGCACAAAGCCTGCTTGGGATTCTGTCTCTCCCTCTCCCTTTGCCCCTCCCCTGCTCATGTTTGCATACTCTCTCCAAAAATAAACTTTAAAAAAAAAATTAAGAAAATATTTGAATTTTTTTTCTCTTTAACTCTACACCCACCACCTTCAACATCATTTTCCATTTAAAATACTGTGATGGCCTGCTCAGAGGTTCCTCTGATTCCTCTTGCTTCTCTAATTCATTGGTGATCATAGGATCACCAAACTTACCTCTAAGAATGTGGTCATGTGATGTACGTCTGCTACATCAAATTTTCCAATGACTCCCATTTGTACTTAGAATAATGTCCAGGCTCTTTACCATGGTCTACAGAGCCAGGTTCCTAACCTTTGGAAATGCAACTTGCTTTTCACATTAGGATAGTACTCTTGAGGACCACCTCAGGCTCACTTTGACCTCAGTTTCTGGGACCGAACTTGACCTGAAACCGAAGGAATTGAACCACCTCACATTGTTTGCTCAACCTTAACCATTGCTACTCATTCAGAAATGATGCTGTTTCATTTCGGACTACTCAGCTTAAATTTTTACTTTGACAAGTTCTTGGCACATTGCAGGCACAGAAATATATATTTTTTAAATAATAAGATATAGTCTTTGCCCTTAATGAGCTCTTAGTTTCAAATTCCCCACATCTGTCACTCAGCTCTATGCCTTTGATTCCAAAATCCCATTTCTTTTTTGTTCACTCCACCCAGATACCCAATCTTACCACAGTTCTTCACCTTTGAATCCCTTTTTACTTGTTCTACTCTGGAATCTACCCGTAAATAGATCTTTTTTCTACATGTGGGGTTCTGTGTCGTTTTGGCACCCACTTTTCCAGAAACGAAAAGACATCTTCTCATTTTTGACTCAGATCCAAATTAGCAGTCAGTAACTTGATAAATTGCCTAATTCAATTTATTAGCAATGTGTACTGTATTCCTTTAGCTGTCCCCTTGAGTTTACTATATTTCTTATATTTTTCAGAGTAGCAAACAGAATATGCCATTCTTCACAACTTTTGTCTATTCCAAAAACACAACACGGCAGTGATTATTGGTTGGATTGGGACACCCAGTGATTATTCAAGCCAAACACTAATTGAGACACAACAGCCTAATCTTATCAGAGACCTAGACTAGATTACGTCACTAAACTTATTTTATACACAAAATGCTTGACTATAGTGTATTCGAAAGGAATTGAATAGGTTGCAAATCATGCCTATCTGACAAGAAGTCTTTATTCTCTAAGTTCCTCCTAAGGGAGATATATCTGAGAAGATAAGTAATGTCAATAATTTTCCAAGGCTTGGGTTTCACCTTTCAGCACACTTTATAAATAACCCAATTAAGTGAAGAAGCCAATATTTTAACATAGGTTTCCTTACCATATCTACAAACTGAAGCGTTCTCATGAATGTAAGAGTTCACATGAAGTTCACATGAAGAGTTTAGTCATTTGTTCTGTGTTTGCCATTATAAAGTCTTCTGTAGAAAGCAACATAACACGGTGACACGTGAGAAAGAAAATGGGGGGAAGAGATCGTTTCTTATTTAGGATTCACCAGTTCAACCTTACGATTGCATTAGTTTCCTGTGGCTGCTTTAGCAAATTACCACCAACTTTGTGGTAGAACAATGCACAGTCTCTTACAGATTTGAAGTCTGAAATCGATTTCATTAGCCAAAATCAAGGTGTCAGCAGGCCTATACCTCTCTGGAGGTTCCAAGGGATGACCTGTTGTCTGGTTCATACACTTCTTCTAACAGAGATTAGTACCTAGATATCCTTGGTCTATCCAAAGACTTAAGCCTACTATAATGACCTTGTGCAACCTATGAATCTGTTTCTTCTATAAAATGGGCTAATCCTGAGGTGCCTGGATGAACCCAACTCTTGATTTCAGCTCAGGTCATGATCTCATAGTTCCTGAGATCAAGACTCTCACCTGGCTCTGTGCATGGAGCTTGCTTGGGATTCTCTCTCTCTCCCTCTGCCTTGCTTGTGCTGTCTCTCTATCTCAAAATAAAGAAATATTTTTCAAAAAATAAAAAAATGGGCTAATCCAATATTTCAGAACCTAATGAAACGAATTAAAGTTATAGTAGAGACAGTTACATCATCTTCTAATTTACATTTATCATTAGCTTTATGGTTTAATATAAAAACTCTTTGTGTCATTTTAAATAACCACAATTTTTCAAGAGAAAATTGTGTTTAAAAAAAAAGAAAATTGTCAGTGTTTTTATGTGACTGCATCTAATCACTGTTGAACTATAGTGCTTCTCTGAATTTTTCCAGTTTGCTATTTTAGGTTATTGGAGGTTATAGCATATTAAGAAAAGGTAATCAAATCCTGATTGCCCAGACATAATACCACAAAAGCAAATGCCAAAATATCTCTTAACGTTTCAAAAATTAATTATCAGTGGACTGATGAGAATTATCTGGACTTTGCCATTGGAAACGCAGACGTCCTTGTTCTAACTTAAACTTATCAGCCAAGTAATCTCTTCCATTATGTGTAGAGTCGGGCTAAGTGAAAATAATATTGGCAGTCAGAGTAAGTTAAAGGGGAAATGAATGCATTGCTTTTAAACCACTCTAAATTATATACCTCAAGGCTTCTGAAACTTACTAAGACAGCCAAAGCTTTTTTGGAATATCTGAAGTAGAGAAAACTGTCAAATTGATACAGACATTTGAGAGAGAAGTTGCTTCTTGGTAAGAAGGAGACACTGATTGAGACATATCAACCTAATCTTATCAGAGACCTAGACCAGAGTTTGGATAAATAAATTTTACATTGTGACAATAAATAAAAAGCAATAAATTTCTGTTCCTAGTACAGCTAAGAAACTAGTTCTCTACTTTGCCAATAACAGCATCAGCTTTGCCACATTGATGTTTATTTAAGTCATTTTATTATAATGCCACATTTTAAAAGACCCTAGAATGTTGGAACTAGAATATTTGTTTCCTGAAGCAAGTTTTCAAATAAACCATGTTGATACCTATGTAAAAGCTTAGACTGTATCTTGCCTAATCACCGAGCATATTTATTTATTGTGACCTATATTCCAGGATCTTTAATTCTCATATTGTACATGGTTGGCTATTTTCATTATTCAACTCCTGACTCAGATGTCACCTGCTAGGGGAAGCATTTCATTACACCTATTCTAAATTAGTATTTCCTACCCAGTTGATCTCTGTAACATCACCCTAATTTATAGTTTGTGTATTTGTCTCTTTTCTGGATTTACCTTCTGCCTGTCTTTCTAGAGCATGTAAGCTCCATGAAAACATGGGCCCGATGAAAGACCCATTTACTTAGTAAATATTTAAGTAAATGAAAGGCCCGCAACAATTTGCTAATTCAAAAATTCTTTTTGAATCTTGGAATTCTGTGATTACATACTATCTGGCATAGTTATGTCTCTAAAATTGGCAAACTCTAATGACTTCCAATATGCAAGAGATCCCCTGGAGGTTGGGAAATTCAGAAAGTATTAAAGATCCTTGCTCTCAGGTCACCTAGGTTGCTTAGTCAGTTAGGCATCAGACTCTTGATCTCTGCTCTGGTCATGATCTTATAGTTCGTGAGATCAAGCCCCTCATTGGACACGCAGCCTGGAACACACTTGGGATTCTCTCCTTCTGTCTCTGCACATCCCCCACCTCAAAATACATAAACATTAAAAAAAAAAATCCTTGTTCACAAAGAACCCTGGAATGCAATTCAAAATTTAAAAGAGAACCATAGGGTCTTTTTTTTCTTTCTAGAAACATGACCTACCTACCAAGAATCATACCTTAGACAAATACTCATTAACTTTAGTATCAACACAGGTAGAAGGAAGTGACGATGTTAGTTGGTTTGTTTTTGGTTTTTTTTTTTGTTTTGTTTTGTTTTTTTTAGCCTTCTCTGATAGAAAATGTATCAATTAACTCAGACATATGCTGGAGGATATTTGACCTGCAAGAGATTTTCATACATTAGCTGAGATGTTCTCCTGTACCTTCCTCTACAGAATATTATGAAAAGTTCCAAATTGTTTTTTGTTGTTTGTTGTTTTTTTAAATATTTTTACTTCCCTCAGTGCCAGTCCATGTGAAGCGATCCAGAGGCTTGAACAGTAGCAGAAAGAATGCTTGTTACAAAGTGTCGTTTCCATTCATGATTTACATATAAGTGGACTGCACGATTCTAGAAAATTTCGGCGGTTGTTCTCATCTATATTTAGGGTTGAATTTATTGTTCCATTGATTTGGTCTGTTATCGCACTGACTTACTAGAAAAACAAGTAGGGGATGCTGTCACTAGTACACAATCAGGAGAGGGCACTTTTGCCTGCCCGTATCCAACAATCACACTTTTCCTGATAAACAAAGCAAACAAAAAAAAACCCACCTGTCTCCTCTCAATCCTTATAGTTTTGGGTAGGCTAAGTCTGTTCAGCTCCAGATGCAGGACTTGATTAGTACAAAAGAATTACCAAATTTCACTCTCCTCCTTCAAGTCAATATATAGAAGAAAGATAATAGTGTTCGGCCCTGAATCAAGCTTCATCTGAAAACAGCCCCTTCCCTGGATTTTCACTTATGTGAGTCAATAAATACCCTTTTAATTTAAGCTGTTTGTTACAGGTGGATACATTTCCACATGCGAGATGTACATTACCACTTAATAGCCCACGTGTTTTACACGTAATACTGCTGACTTTCCAAAAAGATGATGTTTGGAATCAAAGAAAATATACAAAATTAAAATAAATGTATCTCGAGATTTTTGAAGACTGCCTGTGAAGTGAATGAGAAGTGAAAATTTCCTTGTTTCACTCTGTGATTAAACACAGAATCCCCTATTTCCACGAAAAGTTACATGCGTTAAAATATTTACATATAAGGAAAACAACTGTATATGTGTATTCTGTAGACAGATAGGGAAGGGGATACAATAGCAGTAAAGGGGAAGTAGGCTGCTAGTTTAAAAAACATCTAACATATAAGGTAAAGCTGTTACACAAACATGCATAGCTCATAACGGAGATCAGGTACCTTACACACCTAAAGCCACAGAATTGTGTTTTGTTAAAGTTTTCAGGTCATATGATCATTTACAGGGATATTTAGAAAGTCATGAGTTAGGAAACCTTTGATGTTGACTCTCTAGGCTGAGACCCACATATTTTAGGAATAGGAAAGCCAGTCACTTCAGAGAGAAACGGACTGCTGATTCTGATGGCAGCCAGGCCAAGCAAACAAATGGTCTAATGCCTCCTGGTGTAGTCAAAACTGTCTCTCCATCAATATTGCAAGCTCTTTGAGGCAGAGTTTAATCATGAACATCTTTATAGCCTAAGGATTTCACTTAGTGCCTGGCACAGAAGAATAGAAAGTAAAATATAGTATGCCTGAATTAGCGAGTATATAAAAGAATAAATAAATAAGTAAATGGATTGTTTAATTCCTACCAAGTTTAAAAGATTGTCAATTTGAGCTGACTTGTATCTTCAGAATTTCAGGTCACCAAAATAATAAATGCCCTTCAGATACCCACGTGAAAAATCCAGAGTAAAGTGCAGAGTTGCACATTTTTTGTACATATGCATTGTCATCTGAAGCATGCCCATTTCTGATAAGTCTGCTGCTTGAACGTCATCCCGGAAAAAGAGTGGAACTATATTAAAATAGCCACATATTCTGCATTTGACATTCCTGAAATATGCTAAATAAGAAAATACATAATGAAAAAATATCCTACATTTCCGAACGGGAACAAAAATTACCTAACTGGGGTAGCAATCAAGTATCTTCAACAATATTAAAATATTTATAATATTCATTATCTTATGCAGTTAAAGGCTGTTTCTCTTTCCATTTGGAAAATCTATGAACTGTGTGGATTTTCTGAAAGATAATACCTATTTTTAGAAGCGAGGGTTTTTTTTTTTTTACTAACAAGTTAGCTCTTTGACAACTCTGTTTTGGGAAATGAAGTAAACAGAGTATTAATAATATATAAATGAACATTATCCCATGATCATGAATGTTTTTAAGACACAAAAAGAACGTTGTTTAGAATTCTGAAGGCAGGATTAAATTGATCACAGCAGAATTCAGAGTGCCCTTTGACCTCCTAGCTTTTTATTCTCAGGATATAGCCAAGGTAGCATATAAAGGTTTCAAAAAGTAATTTCGCTTGAAATGAAAAAGCAAAATCTTTTGTACCTGCCTGTAAACAACCCAAGACCTTGCTGTAGTCTACACCTAATTCATTTAGACTCTTCAGTTCTCTCAGCCTTGACTTTTAAAGACCAGAATAAAAACAAAGATTCATAGCAACATTTCAATGATCTTGATTTTAATAGAAAATGTTATTTGTATGGCTCCTTAGAGTTTAGGAAGAGCTTTCCTGGTTTTTTTCAAATAATTTTGTTTAACGTTTATTTATTTTTGAGACTGAGAAAGACAGAGCATGAGCAGGGGAGGGGCAGAGAGAGAAAGGGAGACACAGAATCCAAAGCAGGCTCCAGGCTCTGAGCTGTCAGCACAGCACAGAGCCCGAACCGGGGCTTGAACTCGCAAACTGAGAGATCATGAACTGAGGCGAAGTCAGATGCTTAACAGACTGAGCCACCCAGTTGCCCCTTTCCTACGTTTATGTAATTGGAGCTTCTAAATAGGCTCTGCGAAAGTCACAAAAACGGCTCCTTTTGACCACATATGAGCAAATGACTCAGCCACTGTTTCCTATTTTGTAAGTACGACATTTCATGACCCTTTCATAGAAGGTTCTTTACAACACAAATTACCCTACTTACGTGCACACGGGTATCACGAATAATAGATCTTGCCATCTCTTATGGCACCTGCCAGGAAAAGAAAATGGCATTACTCATGGCATTCCATAATAAGATATATGACTACAGGAGCAGTGGTATTTGTGAAGGTACTTTTTGTTCTAATTAATATTTGATTAAATTCTTTGTCGGCAATAGGTTCAGTTATGTATTGCTGCATAACAAGCTACCTGAAAACTTAGAAGCTTAAGACAACAACATCCACTTATTTTGCTCACAAATCTACAATTTGGTCAGGTCATGGTATAACAGATTGTCTCTGCTTCAGTGGGATCAGGTGAGATGGCTCTACTGGGGACACAAAAGGAGGTCACATAGCATTATGTCTGCAGTAGCCACAAACTTGCTCAGATTCAAAGGAGGGAACATAGACCCCACTTTCTGATGATAGGAATGGGGGATGGGAGAGATTATTGTGACCATTTAAAAAACATGTACGAAATATCATTAAAAACAATTTTATTTTCAAGCACTTCACTTTTGATAACTTGGTAGAAACAACCAAGCAGTTATGTTACATGATAATGTTTTTTGGAGATTTTGGGGTTAGGGTTTGTCAGCCTTATTTCTGATTTTTGCCTTTTTTTAAAAGACACTGGTTTGGAAATAAAATTCTCAAATACCTTCTGATAGATGTACAGGCATTTAAGGCTCACAAGCCTATGTAGTTGAGTAAAAATGTGTAAAGTGAATATAATTTTTCTTGTTTCTGCTATTATTTTTTTTCAACTTTGAAATGTTATCATCCACATAAAAATATTCTGGTTCATGGTACTTAGTAGCTAGATGATAGTGTATCCATGGTGAACCATAGCATTTTAACAGGTTTTTTTTTTTCATACCTCACTAATAGCTGACTTCAACTCCTTAAAAAGTGATGATTGTTACTAGAAAAATTAATTTATTCAGTCAGTGAAAGGTCAGTCTTAACTGAGAGTCCATTTTTGACTTCTTGAGAGTCCGTTTCTTGAGTTAATGATCTTTTATTTGTCTTCAGAGTAAAAAGAGATTTTTTTTCTTCTAGTGTTTTTATGAAAATGTTCAAATATATAGAAATTGAACAAGTAGGAAACACTGAATACCTTTCACAAAATGTAATTATAGTCCAAATGTTACAATAGTTCTCTCCTTCTTTCTCCTGAACTATTTGAAAACAAGTTATAAAGTCATGATATCTACCTGTAGAACTTGAGCTCACAGGTCTTAACAATAAGGGTTTTTCCCCTTTCTATAGCCACAGTATCATTATCAGCCTTAAAAATACTAACTAACGGGCACCTGGGTGGCTCAGTTGGTTAAGTGTGCTATTTCGGTTCAGGTCATGATCTCACGGTTTGTGGGTTCGAGCCCTGCATTGAGCTCTATGCTGACAGCTCACAGCCTGGAGCCTGTTTCAGATTCTGTGTCTCCCTCTCTCTCTGCCCCTCCCCCTCTCACACTGTCTCTCCCAAAATAAATTGAAAAAACATATAACTTTTTTTTAATATTAACACGCAACATGCAAAGATTACCTACATATTCCAGTAAAGTATTTGTATCTGGTTGTTAGGTCTCATTAGTCTTTTTTCAAACATAGAACATCACCCCTCCTCCACTTATTTTTCCATGACATCAACATTTTTTCATAAAATAAGATTTGTGATTTGTCATAGATTTTAAAAAAGCAAACAAATTATAGCCTTAAACAAAATAGGTATATCATGTCAGGTCTTCCTCCTATCAGTATTGAAACATTTTAATACTGCAAGCGATTTAAAAGCAAGAGATTGACAGATGTCTCTACCACAGTTTAGAACGCACAGACACACACACACACACACACACACACACACACACACACTAATTTCATCCCATTGGTTAAAAAAAAACAAAGTGACTATAGTACTTAGACATTTACTTATATACTCAAAAAGTGTGTTTATACCTAACTACTATAGGGGTGCCTGGGTGGCGCAGTCGGTTAAGCGTCCGACTTCAGCCAGGTCACGATCTCGCTGTACGTGAGTTCGAGCCCCGCGTCCGGCTCTGGGCTGATGGCTCGGAGCCTGGAGCCTGTTTCCGATTCTGTGTCTCCCTCTCTCTCTGCCCCTCCCCCGTTCATGCTCTGTCTCTCTCTGTCCCAAAAAAAAAAAAAGTAAATAAACGTTGAAAAAGAAAAATAAAAAAAAAAAATACCTAACTACTAAGTGTAAAAAGCATATATCATTAGGGTTTTATGAATTCAGATTTAGTAAAGCATAACAAAACATAGCTTAGACCAAAATGAAATGTACTTTTTTAATTAGGCTAATTATATTTGCTTTTGTTTTTTAAGTCACGGTACAATAAACTGCATCTATCTTAAGTGTACAAATCATTGTCTTTGGATAACTAAATATATGGAAATAAAGCCACAATCAGTATCCAGAATACTTTCATCATGCTTAAAAATTTTCCATCATTACTCAGCAGCTGTTCCCTCCCTCTGCTCCCAGATCCAGACAACGGTCTGCTTCTGTCACTGTAGATTAGTTTGCTTTTTCTAGAATTTCATATAAATGGAATCCTACAATAAGTATATTTTACATGTGACTTTCTTAAAAAGAATGATTTTGAGATTTTTCTACAGTACTATATGTATAAGTAATTAGTTACCTTTTAATCGCTCAGTAATAATTTAATGATATAACATGTATATGTGTGTGTGTGTATTTGTGAGGGTTTTTTAGCTCATTTTCCCTTTTTGGGGAATTAAAGTAATTTCCTATTTGGGGCTACTCTGAATAAAGCTGCTGTAAACATTCACAAACAAATATTTTTGTGCATTCACGTTTTTATTTCTCCTAGAAATCTCTTGGAGTGGAAAGGTTGGGGGATATGGTTGGTGTATGTTTAACTTTATAAGAAGCTACAGAAACTGTCAGTTTATAGTAAATCTTAAAATCAATGTTATAAGCACCCTAACTTTCCCCTTCTTGACCATTGTTTTGTTTTTTATAGTTTACCAAAAAATTTCAGAAATAGTTTATCAATACCCTTCTTAGAATGCATGCTGAGATCTTTTTTGGTATTTTGTTGCATCTACATACATCAATTTGGTGGGAAGTGATAGTTTAAAGTAGTAAGTCTTTAAATCCATGAACATAGTATTTCTAACTTTTATCTAGGCTTCTTTAACTTTTTTCAGAAAAAAATAACTAGATTTATTTCAAAAGTTTTGCATTTTTTATGAATCCCCAAATCTTTTATGTTTCATGCTATTGTAAAAGAAGTTATGTTGTTACATGCTTGTTACATGTTTTTGAATTCAATTTGATAATATTTTTATTAAGTATTTGAGGGATCTGTGTTCATAAATAATCTTGACCCATCATTTTACTTTTTTGTAATATCTTTATCACATTAGTATTGAGGTAATGCTGACTTCATTTGAAAGAATTTGTAAGACACTGAGCTGTCTTCTCTGAATGTCTCAGAATTACTGAAATATCTGACTCTGGTGTTCTGAGATTTTTAAATTAAAATTTCAAGCTGTTAAATACATATAAAGGCATCTGTTTTTCATTTAATTATGTCACTTTCATTAAGTTGTAGATTTTCACTCAAGTTTTCCTTTTCATCACTTCATTTGGTGGCATAAAAGGGCTAATAACATTAATATATTATAATTTTAATGGTTATGGGATCTGTAGTGATAATCTTTTTAATTCCTGATATTAGTAATTTGTACTTCTTTCTTTTTCACTCTGTCTGGAGTTTCATAAAATTCATTGATGTTTTTTAATAAACAGGCTCTTAGCTTTGTTAATTACCCATCTTGTTTGCCTTTGTTCTCTTCCATCCATTCCTGCTCTTATCACCATCATTTACTTCCTTTTACTTGAAGTGAATTCACTTTGCTTTTCTTTTCTAGCTCCATTAGAGAGAAACTTCAACAGTGATCCATTTCTTATCTTGTATATGATAATTTAAAGTTACATAGTTCTGAGCATTACTATCCCACCTATAAATTTTGATAAGTTGTATTTTCCTCATCATTCAGTTTGAAATATTTTCTAATTTGTCTTGTGGTTTCTTCTTTGACCTATGAGTTGTTTAGCATTTCTTTAATTTTGAGATACTTATGGTTTTCTTTGGTATCTTAGGGTTTTTTTTAATCTATAATTCTGTTATGAAAATACAACATATATTATATGATTTAAATATTTTTAAATTCCTTGATTTTTTTTTTTGGTTCAGCATATTGCCTAAGTTGGCAAATATTCTACATGCAATTAAAAATAATATAGTTGTTGGATATAGCAATGTATAAATAACAATTAAATCAATATGGGTGATATAATTTTTCCAATCACCTATAGTTTTAATGTTTATAGTTTTCCATCAGGTGATGAAATAAATGTGTTAAATGTATCTACTCTGGTTGTGGAAAGGTCTTTGTTTTCTTTCCTTGTCTCAACTTTTGCTTCATATATCTTGCAATTCCCTTATTATCTATATACACATTATGTGATGTCATGTCTTCCCTATGGACCTACTCTTTAATCATTACAAAATGTACAGTTTGGTCTCAAATATGCTCCTTATCCTGAAGTCTATTTCTTCTGATAATAGTATAATGTTCGAGACTTTTCAAGCTTACTCTTGATGTCTCTGCCATCCATTTATTTGGAACCTGTAGCATGTAATTGGGTTCTGCATTCTTCACTTCTGTACTCTCTGCCTTCTTTGTGAAGTTTTTAGTCATTTTGACTTTAATATGATTATTAAGAGCATTAGACTTAGATCTGCGATGTTATTATTTATTTCTGTTTTTCTTCTCTGTTGTTAGTCCTTATTCCTCTTTCCTGCCTTGTGATTATGTAAATAATTTTAGAATCCCAGTTTGATTTATCTCTTAGATATTTAGTTACAATTACATATTTTTAATTGTTGCTTTGGGAATTACAGTATACCTGCTTGACTTATCAGAGGACATACAGTCATATGTCCTATGTCTCTAGTTATTCTTATAATTTAAAATGTTCTTGGATACTATAAAATTTATATTATGGAGACTCTTAACTCTGAGTTGGTTAGACTCTAATTTCAAGCTCTGTCTTTTGGGCAGCAGCTCAAATCTCTGTTCACTTCATTTGGCTTGAGGTGCCTTACTTTTTTTTTTAATTTTTTTTAATGTGTATTTTTGAGAGAGACAGAGAGACAGAGCACATGCTGGGGAGGCGCACAGTGAGGGGGAGACACAGAATCTGAAGCAGGCTCCTGGCTCTGAGCTGTCAGCACAGAGCCCAACACAGGGCTCAAACTCACAAACGAGGAGATCATGACCTGAGCTGAAGTCAGACGCTTAACCAACTGAGCCACCCAGGTGCCACTTCAGGTGCCTTACTTTGATTTTGCCCCCACTTGCATGGCTCAGATGTCAGGAAAAGACTGTGGTAGTCATTACACACAGAACCATGGAAGCCTCCATCATTGGGCTTTCATATTTCCAGAATTTCCAACCCCCTCAAGATGTGGCCACCATAATTTCTTCTCTAAATTCTCATGCCAAAAGCATAGTGGAATTTCTATTATAGCCTCTGCCACTCCAGACCATTATGAATCATAGTTTACCCTCATTTTAATCCACACAAATAGATAACCCACCACAAGCTGGTCCATTTTCCATGTCTTAATTCCTCTCCAAAATCTGCGACTTTGTTCAGGCTGTAGAAACTCCAGGTTATTAATTTGGGTATTTCATGCAGATTTTATTATTTTTATCTGAGGAAAGCTCTTTGTACCTTTTTTTTTTTTTTACTTTGACATTGTGAAATGTACAAGGCCATTGTCTTTTACAGTGTCCCAAACTCTGGAATTGGCTAAGTGTTTCCTCATGGTATCCTTTAGTTTATTCCTCTATCCCTTGTATTTGCTTAAATGTAGATAGGAGTTTAGATGTTTCATTAGATTTAGGTTAAGCATTTTTTATAAGAATAATTTTTAGATATTCTTACGTACTTCTTATTGTAATCACGTGAGAAGTAAATCTGGTGTCTCCCTATAACTGAAGCCATGAGTAAAGTAGTCACTGCCAATGCTTTCCATTATAAGGCAGAATTTTCCTTTGCAAAACAGAAGTAATCTGTTGTGTTATGCTTTAATACTGTGCAAATGTTATATTTCCCACATCCTTCTGAAACTTCTTGCCTGAATCAATTTTTATACTGGGGGATGTAAAAATGGTGATTTTCCTAATTCTATCACTTCTTCATTTATGAGCTGACATGAACAGATTTTTGTTTACCCATAATATGACCACCAGAGTCATTAATTTCAGGTGAAATACGTGTTGCAGAAAGCCATCAAGAGAGTAAGTTTAAGAAGTAATCTGGATATATCCATAGGGGCACTGGGAGATGGATATAGAGTCTTACATATGGCCAGTTCTGAAAACAGAACAAAAAAGCAAGTTCTAAGGGTAAAAGTTCAACGTGGAAATTTGAAAGGAACCACTTGCCAGTTATAGGAAAAAAATAGGCATTTTAAGAGTTTGAAAATTGTGACTTGACAATCCCAAAAAAGACCTAAGATTCTAAACATCCTGCAGATTTTTATTAAGGAAGTATACATATTTATAAGCACTGTTAAACAAAAGGAAGAGTAAGAAAGAAGGGAAATGTATTCTGGTTGAACTTTAAGAGTGCCAGGGGAAAAAAAAGTAAATTGCTATGATAAACTTAGATAACTTTATAAACAAATTATTTAGCCTGTGTGTGTGTGTGTGTGTGCACGTGCGCGTGTGTGTGCACGTGCTCATGCACGTGTGTGTTTAGAATTTTCAGTGATGGAGGAGACTTCTGAAGTCATCTACATCAACAATGTATTCGATATCTGATAAAAGTCTTGAGCTGTAATTGACCCAAAATTTCTCAATACGTACTCCGTTTCCTGGGGTCAACCTATCTCCTCTTTAAGTAGTCCTATTTCCATGCATCGTAGATAGAAAATCCACCGTTTGCTAGTTTCAAACAAATATGTACGGAACACCCACTGCTTTGCAGTGTGCTAATGCAAGTACTAGATTTCATGCATTATAAGAACAATTCCTATTATATGAAAGCCCTTTAAATATTTGAACTCATTTGTGAGAATTTCAAGGCAGTTAATCACAGTGAATAAAGATGTCATGGAAAACAACAGAGACTCCTTTAATTTTTAAGGAAAAAATAAAATATTTATTAATAATTATAATTATGCTTTTTAAAATTTTTTTTAACATTTATTTATTTCTGAGACAGAGAGAGACAGAGCATGAACGGGGGAGGGGCAGAGAGAGAGGGAGACACAGAATCAGAAGCAGGCTCCAGGCTCTGAGCTGTCAGCACAGAACTTGACGCGGGGCTCGAACTCACGGACCACGAGATCGTGGCCTGAGCTGAAGTCAGACCCTTAACCGACTGAGCCACCCAGGCGCCCCTAATTATAATTATGTTTATAATGATGTGGGAACTTCAGTAAATGGTTTTATGGGAACTTAATTATCCTTTATGTTAAATTATTTTAACTTTTGTATTTTAGAGATTAGTAGTAAGTCTTGCGTTTTTTCCTGGATTCTTTGTCTACTTGTTAAAGGGTAATTTAAGGCTCTGACTTAATACTTACATTATTAAAACCAAACATATACATACATTCATTGAACATTGATATGGAAAAATAAAGCAATATTGCCAAACTTCTCATTAGCACCCTGGCCTTTCGCAGCAGAGCTGGGAGCTCGCTGACTGAACATACTTCTTGATGACTGAATGACCTCCCACTGAATTTAATTTGAATGTTGTTCTGACAGCTTTAATCAGCCATAAAATGTTACCAGCAGAAAACAGACTAAAACTTTAACATGGTTTGCATAAGTATTCAGTATTGTCGTAAATAATATGCTTTATTTTCAATGTTCACTCTTGCCCTACCTCAACCCCAATTATACTTTTCAAATAAAAAGGAGCTACACCATAAAAAGCTCAGTAGAATATGATTAATTAACATCCATTTCCTCCAACAATGGGATCTTCCTATTTACAAAGGGAAAACAAGTGGGAAATATCCTTGCTGGACAAATTAGGCCAAGAAATCTCTCTCCAAATAAAAAGGTATTATAAATTTCGCACTCAGGGTATTCAAACGGAAACTCTATACCTGTTGGTACCTACCCCGATTGAAATACTTCCACAAAAGCAATAGTCACAAAAGACCAGGCAAGAATTCTATCATGCTTCATTTCCATGAAGCCAGGCAGTTAAGTGTGCTTGACGTGGGTCTATTTGTGTGGACCCTATCTCTACACACCAGGTAGCCAACTGTCATGGGTAGCTTAAAGAAATCTGACACTTTGAAACTGCTATGCCCCAGTAAGAAGTGTCCTAATCCTTTACCTTGGCAGTTGAATGTTGAAAGGACGCTAACTCAATGGTAGCATTATACATGGGCCACACTGTTGTCACACTTACAGCTGTGCAAAGAATAGCATTCTGAAAGTCCCCTTTCTGCTAATAGCTACGATTGTCTTTGGTGTTTGATATGCAAGCAGGGGCATGCAGAGCTATTAAGAGTTCAAAGTCAGACGGGACAGGAGGATCTGAAACAGAGGCAAAGGGCAGCTCATGCTTCAGTGATCTGGCGGAGGACAACCTCCACACACAACTCTTTGTACCATGCTGGGGCTTATGTAAACAAACGAAAAAAAATCCTTCAGATGAGTGAGCTTCAATAAACACTGATCACTCCAATCGTCTTTGTATCGCGGGCCCTGAACACAACACCTGGCTCAATGAAATTCTTATTCTTCTTGAGATTTCCAATCACCACGAGTACCTTATTTGATTAAGAAAATGTCTATAATGTCTGCGTTATTTCAGATATGTAGAAAAGTAGCTTGATATCTCTTTTTTCTAAATTGGTTTATTTGCTTAATATAGACCATTTTGCTTTATTTGAGTAAAAGCTGCAAGGGTATGAAAAAGAGATTGATAATTGAACAGGGTTGTCACTAAATCACTGAAGGAAAGGCAGACAAAATGAATGAGGCGCATTTCAGTGACAGAGATGTTGCTACTAACCAATACATTAGATGAGGGACCGTTGGGGGCACCTGGGTCGCTCAGTCAGTTGAGTGTTTGGACTCTTGATTTCAGCTCAGGTCATGATCTCACAGTTGTGGGATTGAGCCTTGCATGGGGCTCTCCAATGAGTGTGGAGCCTGCTAAAGATTCTCTCTCTCTCTTTCTCTCTCTCCCTTTGCCCCTCTCCCTCTCTTGCTCTCCTTCTCTCTCAAAAAATCAAAATTTAGCAATTTTAAAAATGAGGGACTTATTTTTCCCTACCTCTCAACAATAGTGCAACTTAGAGGTTTCTATCTTGTATTTGTGCACCTGCATAAATGGAAGAGAGAGAGAGAGAGAGAGAGAGAGAGAGAGAGAGAAATAAAAGGAAATGCAGAAGTTAGGTGGTTCTGTTATAGTCTCTGTTTTAAAATTTCTTTCAAATTTATTTTAATAGAGGTATTAAAGTAGTATTTCTAATAAAATGTACACCAATTACACTTCTCACCCATTCCCAACCACTTCTCTTAATTTTAAAAACAACTCTAACCTTGTACAAAGTGTTTGAGAAGAAAAAATTACAAACAAATTAAAAATCACCTGCAGTATTCCCTCATAAAATAAAAATATTGGTGGAAAATTTTACAGATATGCATTTATTGAATAAATGGTTGCAATGCATATAAGATAGGCAGTATAGATCTCAGATGCCATATTATAAATAAAAATGTTGCTTACCAACAGGAAACAAAAATTATCTCATGTTATTATATATCTTGCAGGAAACCTTGTCTTTAATGTTGAATACCAGTCCATTACATCAGGATATCTAATTTTACATAACCAGTCAACCAGATGGAGGCTATATGAACAGTAAGGGGTTACAAAGACACTATCAGAAAAAAAAAAAAACTGAAGTTGCAAACACCACAGAGTAATAAATAATCCAACATGATGATAAATGACACAGGAATTGAGAGTTGATCTAGATACAGATTTTGTTTCCTCTTTTAGATTGGGAGCTGGTAGGAATTTGCTAGTTTAGTCAGGTTAATTTGAATGACTTCTCTCAGTGTTGATTACAAATTTCTAAGTAATACTCCCATCTCTGCTTACAATGTCAGCTTTCCTATTAACCTTCTAAAACAATTTAAAGAAAAGGCAATTCAAGCATTGCTACTTTGTACCAGCAGAACAAAACGAAAACCAAACAACAAAAAAGTAGTTTGCAATGTATAGTTTTACCTTAAGCTCTCAAATTCATCATCTTTTACTGATATTAAAGCACATTAAAAGGAAGAATTTCAGGGGCGCCTGGGTGGCGCAGTCGGTTAAGCGTCCGACTTCAGCCAGGTCACTATCTCGCGGTCCGTGAGTTTGAGCCCCACGTCAGGCTCTGGGCTGATGGCTCGGAGCCTGGAGCCTGTTTCCAATTCTGTGTCTCCCTCTCTCTCTGCCCCTCCCCCATTCATGCTGTGTCTCTCTCTGTCCCAAAAATAAATAAACGTTGAAAAAGTAAATAAATAAATAAATAAATAAATAAATAAATAAATAAAAGGAAGAATTTCACCCTACTCCATTATATACCCTCAGCCTCTTTATTAATATTAACATAAGACCAGTAATAACTATTATGTTTATTATTTACAAAAAATAAAGTAGATGGCAAATGCTTATAATGTTTTGCCATTTGATTCAAACAGCCATTGTTATTGGATAAACTTTTCCATACATAATTTTGCCTTAATTTATTTTCTTCACTATAAACTGATCCTCTTAATGATTTTCTTAAAGTTCTGAGTATTAGACATGGGCATTCATATCTGCACTGACCATGTTTTTATCTTTACATTTATCAGTGGATCTAAAATGCATCAGCTACTTCTGATATTTACCATCCTCACTTCCAGACCTATATTTAAGACTGGATTCATATGCACCCGAACACTAGTGGATCGTTTTTATTCCTGGGCTTTTAAATCCCAGAATACAGCCAAAAAGTTGGAAGAGAAATCATGGGAGAAGTGGGAGAAGTGGTACTGATCACTTCACCTTTCTTGGAGCAGGGAATCCACATGAGACACTGATAATCTAAGTTATCATGTCCTGTCCCTGGGAGACAGCATTTCTAATGCTGTTCTTTTGGAAGGAATGCAAAATAACTACATGCAAATTTGAGTGCCAACAAAAAATAAATTGAATTTCTTGTGTCTCAGCGCTTAAAAGCTCCCTGATGGGCTTTAAACTAGTATCTACCATTATTGAGGGATAACTTCCAATTTATAAGCTGGACACTTTTGTCATTAAAAAACCTATACACTAAAAAATATTGTTACATTACACCTAAAACTGAAATATCATTGTGGGAACATAAAATGTTTTCTTGGCCCTCAAATTTATCTGTACCCTGAATCCCAATATTTATGATAAAACGAAAGGCCAATGATCTTGATCACTTTGGATGTTTTCTCTCATCCTACAACCGAAAGTTGGAGACAATGCAGTCTCTAGCATCATAGACTCTATCTCACATAAATTATTCCTTAATATATAATAAGCCTGGCTTTGGATTAACGCCATCATCCTTTCCTTGCACAGTACTCTTAACTGCAATTTTATGAAGAAACTGTGGAGAAATTGAGGAGAATTAAAAACTCTCAAGCGGTGATTTTCTTTCTTCCAACAATGGCAGATTAGGGTTTTTTTTTTTAACGGAGGTATAGTTGGCATACCAGGTTAGAGTCACGTGTACAACATATTGACGTGACAGTTCTGCACGAGACACAGTGCTCACCAAGGTAAGTGTAGTCACCATCTGACGCTGGAAAACATTATTACATTATGGACTATAGTCTATGTACTACACTCTTCATCTCCATGACATATTTATTTCATAACTGGAAGTTTGTGCCTCTTGATTCCTTTTTTTTTTTTTTCTATTTCGCGTGTACCTTCACCCGCCTCCCCTCTGGCAATCAGCGGTTTGCTGTCTCTATTTAAGAGTCTGTTTGGGAGAGGCAGAGCTAGAGCTAAGGTGGTGGTGTAGGAGGAGGATCCTAAGCTCGCCTTGTTCACAGCTAGGTAAATGTCACATCGTTATGAATGCCCAAGAAATCGACCTCAGGACTGACAGAACAAACTGCACAATGAGAGGGAGAGAAGAGGCCACGATGAAGAAGGTGGAAGTACAGAGACGTGGTATGAGAGAGAAACAGACCGTGGGTGCTGTGAAAGGGAGGGAGCCCTGATTGGAGAGAAAGGTGAGGGAGAGTGGAATGAACAGGGGATCACACAAGGAGAAAACTTCCCCAAAGCCACTGGCCGAGGAAACCAGAGAGGCTGGTTTTCATAAGGTTTTGTAACCAGCGGGGTACAAAGACTGGAGTTTTTGGGGTTCGTGGCTTGGCTGGGATAGAGCCCTGAGGATGCTGCCCTACCCCTGGAGAGAAGGCAGGGGAGCAACCCAGGGGGCAGATGGCACAATCCAAGGATGGGCTGAGGCACACAGGGAGAGACTATTTGCTCTTCTTGGAGCTCATTTGTGAGAGGTGATGTTTGCAGAGTCCACTCTCAGGGGACAAAAGAGCAGGTGGGTGTCATTTCCTTCCCCCACTCCTCAGCAGAGGCACAGAGACACCTGCTGAGAGTGGCTAAATCAGACACTGGCGATTCAGCCTGCTTTGGCTCCAAATCCTGTGTCCCTCTGCTGTGCCCTTTTCATCCAACCTGCATCAGTCCCAGCATGGCAAACTGTCCCCCAGAAGACCAGCACAGTTCTCCACACATGAGGTTCCTAAAGTTTGGAGTTGTACTTTAAAAAAATTTCTTACTGTTTATTTTTTGAGAGAGAGTGAGACAGAGCATGAGAGGGGGAGGAGCAGAGAGAGAGGGAGACACAGAATCCGAAGCAGGCTCCAGGCTCTGAGCTGTCAGCACAGAGCCCCACGTGAGGCCTGAACTCACAAACCGTGAGATCATGACCTGAACTGAAGTCAGACACCTAACCGACTAAGCCACCCAGGCGCCCCTAAAATTTGGAGTTTTAAAAGTCAGTAGGCTTGGTTGGGATAGAGCCCAAAGTTTACTGCACTGCCCCAGGCAGGCAAGGAACCCGTAGGCAAACTGGTGAAAACAGCAACCTCAGAAACACCCAGGACACCCAAGGGGAAAGTACGTGCTCTTCTGGGAGTGCTTCCCAGAGAGCAGCAAGCACAGAGTCCCCTGTCATGGGACAAAAAAGCCAGCTATTGCCATTTTCTCCCCCCTGTCCCTCCGCATACATGAACTTGAGTAAACAGCACAGCACCAACATGGCTGCCTAACCTGGTTACACCAAGTCCTGTCCTCCTGTCCTCTGACGGTACAGCTTTTCTTGGGTAAGTGTGTTTAAGGACCAGTACAGCGGGCCCTTTCCCCAGAAGACCAGTAGAAACATTTGCACGTACAACATCTTCCAAACAGAGAAATCTGGAAAGTTTCAGTTCCAGTGAAAGTAGCATCAGATATCATTTAACAAGCAGACCAGAGCACGCTTCATTAAAACTTGCCAGGCTCTGGCCAAGGTCAATACTGCCAAATGGAAGAATTCAACTCAAAGAACAAGGAAAGGTCATAGCCAGAGATCTAATTGAAACAAATATAAGTAATATGCCTGATGGAGAAGTGAAAATGACAATCATGAGAATACTTGCGGGGCTAGGGAAAAGCATGGAAAATGCAAAGGAGAATTTACTGCAGAGATGAAAGAGCTAAAAAAAACAATCAGGCAGAAATGAAAAATGCAATATCTGAGATTTGAAACTGACCGGATGTAATGACCACAAGGATGGAAGAAGCGAGGAAACAAGTGGAACAGAAGACAGAATTGTGGAAAATAATGAAGCTTAACAAAAGAAAGAAGAATTATGGATTATGAGAGTAGACTTAGGGAACTCAGTGACTCCATCAAAAGTAATAATATTTTATATCATAGGAATCCCAGAAGAAGAAGGAAAGAGAAAAGGGGGCAGAAGGTTTATTTGAGGAAATAATAGTTGAAAACTTCCCTAATCTGAGGAAGGAAACATACATCCAAATCCAGGAAGGACAGACAACTCTCATCAAAACCAACAAAAGCAGGACAACACCAAAATATATTATAGTTAAATTTCCAAAATCTAGCGGTAAAGAAAAAATTCCAACAGCAGCAAGACAAAAGAAGTCCCTAACTTAAAAAGGAAGCCACATAAGATTAGCTGAAGATCTGTTATATCAGACTTTAATCAGACAAACTAAACTTCAAACCACAAACTGTAACAAGATAAAGAAGGGCACTGTATCATAATAAAGGGGACTCTCTAACCAGAAGGTAGCAATTGTCAATATGTATGCCCCTAACTTGAAATTAACCAAATATATAAATTAATAACAGAAACACACACACACACACACACACACACACACACACACACACACACACACTGGAATATTACTCAGCCATCAAAAAGAATGAAATCTTGCCATTTGCAATGACATGTATGGATCTAGTATGTATTAAGCAAGTGTAATATGTCAGTGACAGACAAATATCATATGCAATATCAGTATCACTCAAACATCACTCAAAACTAATGTTTTGGTGGTAGTAATTTTGCAGTACATAAGTGAATCAAATAAATGCGTTGTACGCCTTAAATCTATACTATATTGTATGTCAATTAGAGCTCAGTAAAACAGTAAATATAAGTAAGTACACATACATAGATACACCATCCAAGAAAAAAATAACGGAAGACCAAAAATAACAGAATATTGCTGTGTTAATTTTCTATGAGAAATTTGGTAAATCACTAATTTCCATCTGCTTGCTTTCTTGTTTGGGATTTGAGAATACTGGAAGATCTTGGTTGATCAGAGTACACTACTGAGTTGAAATGTAATTTTGTTTTTAAAATGGTAATTAACCTTACCTCTTTTTACTTTAGTTCCCCTTGATGTCAATGCATCTCTGAGGATATAAACAGTAGTGTGAGTTGTTTCAGTTGAGAAGTAACACTTTCAAAAATCTCTTAAATGACTTGAAAACATACATATGCAAACACACACACACACACACACACACACACACACACACGTTTTCTTTTATAGATCACACCCAATACCTAAGAATTGCTAGACACAGGAAATCTGGATTTTATAGATGTAGGATAAACAAGATATGACATATCGAGACTTCCTCAAGAAATATTTAGTGGTTCCTTATTCCATAAAACCAAATTAAAGCAGTGGTTTTTGAAAGGGAGATGGGTTAGATGTTAATTCGTCATCACTCGCCAATGTGAAAAATCTCTTTGCTGACAAAAATTCTAACTTTGACAATGTGCCTCTTTAGAATCTCTGCTTGGAAGCTCCCGGGCCTTGCAATTCCTTTATAACCGGTAGTAGTTTCAAAGGCAGTTCATTAAAGCTCCCAGCACTATGATTCTATGTGTAGAATAAACTACTCAGGAGGAAGTAGAAATTGGACTATCAGGATGATCAGCGTGCTCCTACTAGTGAAAGCTTATAAAAATAAAGCTCTATTTGCAAAATATTAGCAACTTTGCCCAAAGTTCTCTCTTAAATTTAAGGTTTTCTGAGCAAAATACTTTGTCCATAGTAATAATTTTCATCTTCTCTGCTGCACAAAACAAGCACACACCCAACAACACTAGTGTTGATGTCCGACATTCAAATTAATTATTCATTAATACATATTAAGCAATTACTATGGGATATATTATGTATTATATGCAAAATGTATTTAGCATGTAATTATAAAAGTTCTATAAGGGTCCACTGGTCTTCAACTCTTCCTATACTTAAATTATTCCTTTCTATATTTATTAATTTGCTTCGTTTCTAAAATGCATAATACCTAATTTATGTAATTAATGTTCCCATGCAGAACAGATTCCTTATCTTATGATTTCTTTCATAACCCTTTTCAATCTGGCTTGTTCTGTTTTTACATCACACACACACACACACACACACACACAAACTTTCTATGTGACATTCGTCTGGAAAAATTCACTGGTCTCTTCTAATTGTTTTCCTTTTGTATCTCTCACCATCTCTTGATACCAGAAATTAATTTCTTCCAGTGAAACCATTTGCATCTCTAGCTCTGCGCATCTTAGGTTCCTGATTTTCTTCCCTCTTCACATTGCTCGTGTTCTTTGATTCAATCCTCTACTTTTCCAGGCCATTGATTGTAGTAGCCAAGGGTTTTGTCCTAAAATATCTGCTAATCTCTTGCAACACCAATGATTTGGGAGAAATTATCCATTTGAAATTTGAAAATTTCCAAATCTCTATCTTCAAACTCAATTACCGACACTCACATGTCACTATTAACTCTCCATACATCTTTTGAGCATGCGTGTTTTGGGGATCTTTAAAACTCAGTGGAAACTAACCTCCTCTTACTCCAAGGGTAGTCACTTTCTACCCAGTTTTCTGAGCAACAATTATATTTCCCATCCCAGTTCTCTGCTCTGATCTATGATTCTTAATTACTCTCCGTATTTCTTTCTTTTTTATATTTAATTTTAATCATTCCCCCAATTCTAATGCTACATTACAGAATGCATTATATATTTTTATATCGTTTTTTAATTCTTATCTACATTCATGATACAATTTTGTTTTCAGTGTATCTTCCGCCACCACCTTTTTATTTTTGGTCTTTAGTGGTTTTAAAATACACCTATGCATTAGAATAATTTGGGGAAGTTTTGATTTTCAAAAAGTTATATTGCATTGGAACTTACATAAAAGGCTCCTGGGTGGATCAGTCAGCTGAGCATCTGACTTTGCCTCAGATCATGATCTCATGGTTCAAGGGTTCGAGCCCCACGGACAGCACAGAGCCTGGAGCTCGCTTTGGATTCTGTGTCTCCCTCTCTCTCTCTGCCCTCCCCCACTCATGCTGTGTCTCTCAAAAAATAAACTTTAAAATTAATAAAAAGGGGCGCCTGGGTGGCGCAGTCGGTTAAGCGTCCGACTTCAGCCAGGTCACGATCTCGCGGTCCGTGAGTTCGAGCCCCGCGTCGGGCTCTGGGCTGATGGCTCGGAGCCTGGAGCCTGTTTCCGATTCTGTGTCTCCCTCTCTCTCTGCCCCTCCCCCGTTCATGCTCTGTCTCTCTCTGTCCCACAAAATAAAATAAAAACGTTGAAAAAAATATATAAAAAATAAAATTAAATTAAATCAAAAAAAAAAAAATAACATAAACTGCATAGCCCCTTGAGTATACAGCTTAGTGAATGTTTACAAAAGTATTAACCCATTCTCTACTTGAAAATATACATTTCCCACATTATGGAAGGGTGTCTTATGCCACTTCTTAGTATATAAGCATTAAAAATGCCAAAGCTATAATTCCAGCACTACAGATTTTTATGTAATTCGTTTGAGGTGGATCCTGAACATTGGTATTTATTTTTCTACATAAGGCTATTTAATAACTTAAAAACACCAAGCAAAAAGAAGTACATCGGATGCATTTTATTAGTAGAGTTGAGAAATGGAGCACATGTGGATTAAATTGAGAGAGATTAAAACTCGCAGAACATTTTGGGAAGGAGACAGGGGTGAAAGTAAAACATAGTTTGAGTTAAGGATGGTGTGTTATATAAAACACTGCTGTCATGTGTTATTTAAAATGTTTCTCATAAGTCTTTCAAAAACAGTTTAGAGTGGAAAAAAAAAACCAAAACACATCTGTATGCATAATGAGGTCTCTTTAGGGGATTTTTTAAATCTTTTGCGATGCGTATGGCATAACTTAACACCAGAATTTGTACCTATCTGCATTAGGCAGTCATCCACTAGACTGTCAGATAACAAGCACTTTTCCACTATTTTTCAATAAATTAATGGCAAAGCTAGCTTAAATTTAATGTGATTACTGACATATTTAACAATAAATGTACCATTTTGCTGTTACTGTTTCTCATTTATCTTATCCCTCTCTCTCTCTTTATAAGTAGATAGATAGATACTGTATTTAGTTGCCTTCTTTTTGATGAACTACTAGTTTTCATTTTCCTGCTCTACTAACTTGATATTAACATTTCTGTTACTATTATTTTAGTGGTTACTCTACAGACTATAAAACATGCAGACTATAAAATATGACTTGATATTGTATTTTCTAGATAAAGAAGTTGCTCTCAATACCTTTATACTTCCCTCCTGCCATTTTGACATTGTTCTATTGTTGTTTGTATATCATGTCTTTTAGTTTTCAATATTTTAAATCCCACAAGGTTAATTATCATTCTGTATCTATCTACATTTAGACATTGTTCTCTATTGTTTCATGAACTTCCAACCTCCCATCTAGAATTATTTTTATTTTGCTTAATAAACACACTTAATAATTATTATTTAGTGCACTTATGCTGATGTCAAATTCTTAAATTCTTTTTTCATTATGTGAAGTTTTTTGTCTGTAGTTTTGAAGGATATTTTTATGTTTAGAATTCAAGAGCAGTGTACCACGTTGATTGATTTGAACAACTTTTGCATCCCAGGAATAAATCCCACTTGATACTGGTGAATTATTTTTTTAATGTATTATTGGCTTTAGCTTGCTAGTATTTTATTGAGAATTTTTGTATCAATGTTCATCAGGGATATTGGCCTATAGTTCTGTTTTTCAGTGCAGTCTTTATCTGATTTTGGTATCAGGGTAATGCTGGCCTCATACAATGAATTTGGAAGTTTTCCTTTTCTACTTTTTGGAACAGTTTGAGAAGAATAGGTGTTAACTCTGTTAAATGTTTGGTAGAATTGTGGGACACCATCTAGCCCTGGACTTTGTTTTGTTGGGAATTTTTTGATTACTCATTCAACTTATTTGCCAGTTATCAATCTCTTCAAATTTTCTATTTCTTCCACTTTCAGTTTTGGTAGTTTGTATGTGCCTAGGAATTTGTCCATTTTTTTCTAGGTTGTCCAATTTGTTGGCATATAGTTTTTCATAATATTCTCTTATAATTGTTTGTATTTCTGTAGTTTTGGTTGTTATTTATCCTAATTTGTGATTTTATTTATTTGGGTCTTTTTTTTCTTTTTGATAAGTCTGGCCAGAGTTTTATCACTTTTATTATTTTTTTTTATTCTGGTTTTTTTTTTTTTTTTTTTATAGAGAACCAGCTCCTGGGTTCATTGATCTATTCAACTGTGTTTTTTCCTTCGTTTTTTTAGTTTCTACCTCATTTGTTTCTGTTCTAATCTTTATTCTTCTGCTGGCTTTAGGCTTTGTTTTTCTTTTTCTAGTTCCTTTAGGTGAAAGGTTAGCTTATTTATTTCAGATTTTTGTTACTGTTGTCGGTTGGGGTAGGCCTCTATTGTTACATATTTCCCTGTTAGGAACACTTTTGCTGCATCCCAAAGCTTTTGGACCCTATGTTTTCATTTTTCATGTTTGCATGTATTTTTTTTTTAAACTTGTTCTTTGACTTCATGGTTCACCCATTCATTGTTTAGTAGCATGTTGTTTAGCGTCCATCTATTTGTGTCCTTCCAAATTTTTCCTTGTGGTTGACTTCTAGTCTCATAGCATTGTGGTGAGAAAAGGCACATTGTATGATTTTAGTCTTTGGGTATTTATTGAAACTTGTTTTGTTACTTAATTTGTGACCTATTCTGGAGAATGATCCATGTGCACTTGAAAAGAATGTGTATTCTGCGGTTTTAGGATGGAATATATCTAATTCTGAATATATTTAGTTCTGAATATATCTGTTAAGTCCATCTGGTCCAGTGTGTCATTCAAAGCCATTGTTTGCTTATTTATTTTCTGTTTAGATCATCTGTCCATTGATGTAAGTGGGGTGTGAAAGTCCCCTATTATAATTGTTATTATCAATGAGTTCTTTTATGTTTATTATTAATTGTTTTATACATCTTGGTGCTTCATGTGGGGTGCGTGAATGTTTATAATTGTTAGATCTTGTTGGATTGGCCCCTTGATTATTAAATAATGCCTCTGTCTCGTTTTATAATCTTTGTGTAGTATGGACATTTTAACAATATTAATTATTCTGACCCATGAACATAGAATATCTTTCCATTTGTGTCATCTTCACTTTCTTTCATCAGAGTATTATTGCTTTTAGGGCACAGATATTCCACCTCCTTAGTTACATTTATTCATAAGCATTTTATTGTGTTTGATGCTACTATAGGTGGGATTGTTTTTCTTATTTCTTTCTTAGATATTTTGTTGTTAGCATGTTAAAACAAACTGATTTTTATAATGGCTTTGTACCCTGAAACTATTGAATTCACTGATGACTTCTCATAGACAAAATATATCCAGTGCCTTATTTTTGAACTTTTTTCCAGTTTCTACATTTTATTCCCATAAATAACCCTGGTTGCAACTTCTAATTGTTTAAAAAAAAAAGGAAATAGATAATAGCCTTAGTTAATTTGTCTTAGACTAATCTCCCAGAACTAGAATTACCAGTTCAGTGAATGTGAACATTAGGAATACTTGTTTTACATATCACTCTCTAGAAATGTTGCATCATATTCTTCTCCTACCTGATTCTAGAAAGCCCTATTTCACTTCATTGTTGTCAAAATAAAGTGCTTTCTTTAAGATCTTTTCACTGTCACTAGCACAAATATGAGAATATTTGCAACTAGAACTATAATCTATGTTAAATAACTTGAATTTAAGTTAAAAAATAATATTGGAACCTTAATTTGTGTTTCTTTTGTAATTTTAAGAAAAAATAGGCCAGTATGCATTAACTAGCTGTATTTCTTCTATCATGATTTTCTGGATGTGTCTACTAACAGGTTATCTAGAAATCTTAGTTTTCCAAGTTTGGATGTTTGTAATTAATTTTCTGTAAAAGGGAAAATGAGAGGGACTAGTTCAGGAGATGCTAGGAAACACAAGTTTTAAAATTCAATTACTTTTTTTTAATTGGAAATAAAGGTGAACATTCTTGATGTCAATATTAAGTATTATAAGGATATGTTATAATCACTTTTATGTAGTGTTTTCTAAGTTTATTTTCATTTTTAGAGAGCAAGGAGAGTAGGGGAGAGGGGCAGAGGGAGAGAGAGAATATCTTAAGCATGTAGCTCAGCATGGGGCTCAATCCCATGACTCTGTGATCAGGACATGAGCCAAAATCGAGTCCAGTGTTCCACCAACTGAGCCACTCAGGCGACTCTGTTAATTGTTGTTTAAGTAAAGGTATTTTTGGGAGCCTTTTAAATATATGTACTATTTACCTCTATAGTATATGACCTTAAACTAATGTCCACTAATTTACTTTTCATTTTCTACTTTCTTCCCGTCAGAATGTCACTATTGCCAATGGGTGTATATTTACCATTTCTAATCCCACAGATCCCTATCCTCTCCCATTTTTTGTTTGTTTGTTTCTCATCACCTAATGATCATATTCTGGGAACTTGAGAATACTAAAACTATAATATGTAAATAGCAGGGCGTATATTAAATGTAAATTCAAAATATGCTACTTCTCTCCCTGACTTCAAATGTACCTAGTAGAGATATTTCTCAAGCCTTAATTAATCAGATGGTCTTCCGGGGAAAGTGGTCATTATTCTAGAGGAAATTTAATCTCTATAACCCTGGTTTTCTTAGTGTAGGATCCTCAAATTGAATTCATGGCAAATAAATATCTCAAAGGAACTATATGAATATAGAGATAGTTTCCAATGTAAGTATTTCTGAAGCATTTCTCATTTAAGCACCACAATCTGTGTTGTAAGCAATTGTTGACCTCAGATTGAGTAGCACCTTTCACCTGGTGCAATTCTTTACATAAAATTAGGAAGTCAAACTGAGCTGTATCGAGTAACATATTTCAGCAACGCACAGTTTAATAAAAGGCTTTAAAGAAATAGATCTGAGGCCACTTTGTTTTATTTTTTAAACTATTTCCTATATAAACTTGCGATCAGACAGGCAACATGAATGAATAACACAGTGAACGTCATAAACCATACATAGAAGAATAATAATTAATATTTTGCTGTTTTCGTTACCTCTCCCTCTCTGCACGTGCGCGCGCGCGCACACACACACACACACGGATGTAATTGTAATGTCACATAAAAGGCCTCTTCTTTGTTCTATTTGGTTGTTAATAATTGGACATGGAACTGGGATTGATTTTCTCAGTGCTATTCAATTTTAGATGTTAGAAAATTCTTCCCAAATTTTTTGAATGTGTAAAATATTCTCTTAGTCTTTAAAAGTCAAAATTATGTAAGAGTATACTTAGAAAAGTTTTGCTTGTAACTCTACACTCACGTTGACTCCCACTCAGATGTGAGAAACCTAACATTCTCCTCCATTTTTTGTACAGTTCCATGGTACTCCTTCATGTTGATGTACCATTTAAAGAAATTAAATAGGCCCTTAATTTGAACATTTGTACTGTTTTAAATTTTTGGTGTAACCAGTGCTGCAGTGGACAACACTAGTGTCTTCCCTCCTCCCCCCCCCCCGCCCCCCATTTACAGAGAGCTACATTTAGGTTGGATGCCTAGCAGTGGATTTCCTAAGCCAAAATGAAAATGGTGTCCAGAGTTTTGTGGTGGTGTCAGTTTCCCCCAATAAATTTTGTAACATTTTGCGCATAGATACCAGTGAACTATGAGAATAGCTTTTTCCACCAGGCACTAGAGTGTTTTGTCAAAATTTGGCAAGATTTTTATGAACTACAAAGTGAGAAAATATTTTAAATATGGGTCTTCATTAATTTGGAATTCTTTTATTATGGGGGTGTGTCTGAGCATTTTTCCTAAATTTAAAGGCATTTACTCTATTTTTTCTGTCAACTGTATTTTTAAGTTATTTGTCATTTTTTTCTACTAGAATTTACTTAAAGAAGTAGATAAAACATAAATAAAGACAAATGATAGGAAGGACAGGAAGGGAGGGAAGGCAGAGGAAGAGAAAGAATGGACACAGGTATTAAACTTCATCTATGATTAAAATCTGCACATATATTCTGGTTTTAGCTTGAAGTGTGTTTGTGTTTCTATGTCTAGTTTTTTTTTTTAATTGTGAAATTCGTTGATCTTTCATTACTTCTGAATTTTGAGACATAATATGTAGCTTTCCAACTCCAACTTATGATAGTAGATATTTTCTTTTTGTAGTTGGAGAATTTATTTTTAAGCATTTATATTTCTGACTGATTTGGAATTTATCCTAGGGAAAGTAATGATACACAGGTTCAATTTTAGTGGTTTTTTTTAGTGACTATTGGGTTACTTTTTAAACTTTTTTTTTTTAATGTTTATTTACTTTTGAGAGAGAGACACAGCATGAGTGGGGGGAGAGCAGAGAGAGACACAACCTGAAGCAGGCTCCAGGCTCTGAGCTGTCAGCACAGAGCCCCATGCGCAGCTCCAACTCATGAACCGTGAGATCGTGACCTGAGCTGAAGTCGGACGCTCAACCGACTGAGCCACCCAGGCGCCCCTAGGGTTACTTTTTAAAACATTGATTGAAAACTCTATTTTTCCCCTGTGACTTAATTTATCATATACTATACTTTCATATGCACTTGGGTCCAATTTTACTCTTTGGTGCCAGGATCTTTCTGAGTATTCATGTACAAATAGCATTGTTTTTATGAGAAAGTTTTTTTTCTTTATTTTAATATCTGGTAGGGCCAAAATCCTACTTTGCCTTGTTGATCTTTTTTATGGTTTCCTAGTCTAGTCATGTTTGTTTGTTTTCCATATGACCTTCATAATGAATCCAAGTCCTGGCTATTTTATTGGGACCATGGTAAATTTATTTTACCAAGTGTGGAAAATGTCTTCATAAAGTTTGATTGTTATAGTCAAAAACTGGTGTTTCCTTTCATCTTTTCAAGGAAAAGATTATATTATTATATTATATTATCTATTATCTATTATATTATATTATATTATATTATATTATATTATATTATAATCTATTTTTTTAGAGAGAGACAGAGACAGAATGTGAGTGGTTTAGGGGCAAGAGAGGGGGAGACACAGAATCTGAAGCAGGTTCCAGGCTCTGAGTTGTCAGCACAGAGCCCGATTAGGGGCTCGATCTCAGGAGCTGTGAGATCATGAGCTGAGCTGAAGTCCAATGTCCACTGACTGAGCCACCCAGGCACCTTGGAAAGTCACCATATTTTTTATTTTATTGGTGCTTTGTTAATAAATAGTGGACTTTTAAAAAGCTTCAGGTCTATGGTGTGAATTAAATTAATGGAAACCCTGTGTTAAATCATCCAGTTTTTGGAATAAATCCTACTTGAACGTGATGTATTTTTTAATGTGATTTTAGATTCTTCTGCAATTATTTTATTCATGATTAAACAGGACTAATCTGTGCTTTTTTATTGTGTATCTCTTATGCCATTATATCTTTAACGTCCTTCTAAACTGAAATGACAATCTTGATTGGGTTTAATATCAACGTCTTCTTTCGTAAAAAAAGTGTGGAATGTTTTCCAGCACTTCTTAATCTTTGTAACGATTTAACTGGCATGAGAATTAACTGCTTTGGAATGTTTGATAGAATTTTCCAGTGAAATTCAATCTGATTATTTTGGGAAGGTAGCACTTTGTTTTTTTATTTGCTTTTTCTGACATGCATTTTTAAAATATGAAAGGCAGTAGGTATACGCATGTTTCCTTGATTCATTTTTTATTACAGAAGTTAAAAAATAACATTTTTGAAATGGACATTATTCATTCTGCCACTGCTTTTTGTTTAGAAGGCATCTCTTTAATTCTCTTACCCAGAAATCAGCTGATGATGAACGGATATATTATTTTGCTGATTGCTTATAGAACTTAAAACAGAAGGGTGAAAAAAATAAAAAGAGTGAAAAACAGGTTAACTCAGATTTGTTAAATGTCATTAATTTTCTTCTGCTTCTGATATCTGAAGGAAAAGTGATGACTAATGCCCAACTTGATAGCTATTTATTTTCTCTATTAATTCATAAGAACAAACTCAGTGATAGAATTGTCATATCTATATTCATGTATTTGAACATTGATATTTTAATTTTGAAAGAATTTTTGTTAGGAACTTTGTCTCCCACCTAACACAATAGCAAAGTGATCTTCCCTGTGACAACCACAGATGTGATGTGCCCATGGAATTCTAAGTGTTTTTTCTGAAGTATTTTTGTACAAAGCAACCAAAAGCTTTCAGTGCATTTTCCTTTGCTCACGGCCTACTTCTGATTGTCATATACCACCTACTTAAAGCAAACATTCTTTGTAATTTCTATTTGTCAAGGTCAAAGGGTATCTCTAAATCAGAGAATGTAGGATTTTCCAATCTATGAACAATGCTCAGTACCCTAACAGATTATAAAAATTGTGTGTTATTAACTATAAAGTGGATAGAGAAATTAATTTTTTCTTTTATTGATATCAGGGTAGGAATATTCACAGGTCTGAGCAATTAAAATATCTGAGGGCTCTTTCTTTTAGAACTGCTGAATGTCTTACATATAATTCAAAAATTAAATTACAGAAAAAATGAGTGCTGTTTGAGCCCAAAACTTGTGTTCTCCTCTCTTTTCTTCAAGTTTTATTTAAATTCCAGTTAGTTAACATACAGTGTAGTACAGTTTCAGGTGGGGGCACCTGGGTGGCTCAGTTGGTTAAGCATCTGACTTCAGCTAAAGTCATGATCTCCTGGTTTGTGAGTTCCCGCCCCGGGTTGAGCTCTGTGCTGACAGCTGTCTCTCTGCCCCTCCTCCACTCATTCTCTCTCACTCTCAAAAAAAAAAAAAAAAGAAAAAAGAAAAAAAAAAGTTAAAAAAAAATAGTTTCAGGTGTACAATATTGCGATTCAACATTTCCGTACAGCACCCAGTGCTCATCTCAGCAAGTGTGCTGGTTAATCCTCATCACCTATTTCACCCATCCTCCCACCTTATCTCTCCTCTGGTAACCGTCAGTTTGTTCTCTATAGGCAAGAGTCTGTTTCTTGGTTTGCCTTCATCTCTCTTGTTTAACGCCTTTGTTGGTTTGTTTTGTTTCTTAAATTCCACCTGAGAGTGAAATCATATGGTCCTTGTCTTTCTCTGACCTATTTCACTTAGCATAATACTCCCTAGCTCCATCTATGTCATTGCAAATGGCAAGATTTCATTCTTTTCATGGCTGAATGATATTCCATTGTATATATATACACACCACTTCTTTATCCATTCACAACTTTCTGGGCGACCGGGCTGTTTCCATAATTTGGCTGTTGTCGATGATGCTCCTGTAAACACGGAGGGACATGTATGTTTGTATTCTTTGGGTAGGTACCTAGTGCACTTGCTGGATCCTAGGGTAGGTAGTTCTATTTTTAACATTTTTAGGAACCTCCATACTGTTTTCCAGAGTGGCTACCCAGTTTGCATTCCCACCAATAGTGCAAAAGGGTTGCTTTTTCTCCACGTGGTTGCCAACACATGTTGTTTCTTGTGTTTTTTATTTTAGCCATTCTGATAGGTGTCACGTGATATCTCACTGTGTTTTTGGTTTGCATTACCCTGAAAATGAGAGATAGTAAGCATATTTTCATGTGTCTGTTGGCCATCTGGATGTCCTCTTTGGAAAAATGTCTATTCATGTCTTCTGCCCATTTTAATTGGATTATTATTTGGGTATTGAGTTTTGTAAGGTCTTTATATATTTTTGATATAACCCTTTATCAGGTATGTCATTTGCAAATATCTTTTCCCATTCCATAGGCTGCCTTTTAGTTTTGTTCATTGTCTCCTTCACTGTGCAGAAGCTTTTAAAAAGCAAAAATAAACTATTGGGGCTTCATCTCCCCTTTTCGTTTTAAAAAATATTTCCATTCATTCAGTAAATATTTCATAAGCACATGTGAAATTTTACTTGGAAATATGCATACTTACATCTATGTAATTCATGATGTTTTTAGACTGTTGTGGATTTAATAGCTGTGACACAGTGAATTCTGGCTCAATTTTGTGACCTACTAACAAAGTAGCCTACTAACCGTAATGAAACGCTCCCAGGTTCAGTGAGTTCTTTCCACCTTGCTATTGGAAGTGTAAGTGACACAAGGAATAATTTAAAAATAATTTTTGAGATCTTCAAAATTTTATAATCTTTGACTTAGTAATTCTCATCCTAGAACTCTGAGTTAAGAAAGCCGAAACTCAGGTAATGATTTAAGTATAAAGAAGTTCAACATTATTTAATTTGAAATTGTGAGTAACAAATCTATCAAGAAAAAGGTACTAAATTAATGCTATATATCTGAATTCCTGTACCATATATTCAGTTGTGCAAAGATCAGCACAACTATTTCCACGTGAGAGTCAAACTTTTCAAATCAGAAGCAAAAGCTTACAAGCTCAAAGAATGTCACAACAAAATGCATTTGCCACAACCCTGATAACCAAGTTCCAACCAAACTTTTTACTACCTAAGAACCATTACATTCCAATTAATATCATATTACCCATTTTCATTATGGCCATTATTTTATCATTACCCATTTTTTCACTGTTCTTTATGACTGACATCACACTTGAAATTACCTGATATTTTGTATTATTATTTGTCTCCTTGTAATGAAATACAAACCGCGTGAGAGTTTGGCCTATTGTCTTCAGGATTCCCTATTAACAAAAACATATTTCCTGTTTATTGTAGGCACTCAAATATATTTAATAAATAGGTGAAAAAATTAGTAATAGGATATCATGGAACTGTTAAAACACTTGTAATATTTCAGGCATATACTTATAAAAATAAGTGTTCAGCAAAATTGTAGTTACTTCTTACATGTATATTTATAAGCAGAAGGAAATGGAAATAATAATGTTAAGAGTGATAACTCACAAAAGTATTAAAAGTAGAAATTTTTATTTCCACTCTTTCCTTGCTAAATTCTCTGAAATGGGCATTACTAATTTTCTAATCAGAAAAGTAAACACAGTATCTCAAGCTAATGATACATAATACCAAATTCTATAGACACTTTTCTCTTTTAACTCCTTAATATATATCCCCTTGAATATACTACTAGAACAATTAAAAACCTTAGTAGAAAAAAATAACATATACATAACATGAAAAAAAAGATGTATACAGATACTAAAAGAAATCTCTCTTGATAAAATCAAAGATTATCAAATGTTTGGTAGTTGATAAATGTTCAAATATGTTAAAACTGATGATTTTCTAAAGAATCTTGTATGAGCATAAAAAGTTGATTTTCTTTTAATATTTATAAAGGAGAAGTTTTTCATACCACTTTCTGAGTGAGAGAAAAATTACAAAAAATTACTTAATACCCTTTTGGAAATTATCTTTATTACAAAATATCAACTATCATTATATACCTCATATGCATTATATTTCTAACATCCTTATAAAATGAAGTAATAATTGACTATAATTTTCTTTACATGATTGATTATAAAATACCATTAAGGTAGTCAAGGATCTATGAATAAGTCAAAATATTTTTCTCTCCCAGAGATGTAGCCACTTAAATATTTGTTATTTTAAAAATCATATTGAATATATAATTGTTAAAAATACTAAATGTTTTTATTTTTTTATTTTTCATTTAAAAAAAATTTTTTTGTGATAACAGATCAGTTTTAATTCTAGCACCTGAAACTATACAAGGGTATGCTTTGTCAACTTCACGGGGCTGTTGTACACATTCAATAAACTGACAAGCGTGCAATACCACTTAGTATCTCACCATCAGGAACATACTTCTGAATTGTTGAAACACATCCACAAAAATAAAAACAAAAATCAGAAGCCATCCACGGTTATACTAATCGTCAAAGAGAAATTTTACACTTAATACTTGATAGAACAGTCAATACCTAGTACGGCACATCACAAGTGACTTCAGATTCTCACCCTGTTGTTGTCTACGGAGGAGGTTTCTCAAGCAGGTGTGTGACTGGCCAAAGGTGGGAGCCACCAGGACCAGGACCGGGATGGCAAGGACACCTCTACTACAGTTTCTATAGTTTTCACTGTTTTTTTTTTTCTTTGTCAGTTAAAAGTGAACAGTGAGAATTAAATAATTATCTTTACATATACACAAGGTATGCTGTGAAAGCATATTTGCTTACAAACATATAAAAATAATTGTTAACTAGTTTGATAAGAAAATAATGTATAAAACTATATAGCAAAAACATTAATCATCTCTGACCCCGGAAAGATCAATTCCGTATTCTATATTACAAACAAAAAAACAGTTTTAGTTTTTTTTCATCCCGTATCCAGAAATACTTGAAAAGGCATACAGATGGAAATTATTTATTTTTACTCTCAACATGGCTATGAAAAGAGTTAACTTAAAAAGCCAAGAACATTGAAATGCCTAAATCCAGAATGAGTCCAAATATTTGGCCACAAAGAACATTATTATCATCTTTAGGAATGGAGATGTAATAAAGGCTTTATACACAGTTTTTAATCTATAAACATAACAGGCATTTTGGTATTTTGGCCACTGGAAAACAAAGGCTGTAGCATCAGTAAAGGTCTGAGATGTCTCACTTCTGTGGATTCAATTCAGTGTACCTAAGGTTAACTTAAGTTGACATCAAAATTTTTAGAGATAGGTAAAAAATTCACATTTAAAAACAACTCATGTTTCTATTTAGAGTAACAGTAGGCAATATCATTCCAGAACTTACAAGTTAATTTCACAACCTATGACTTCAGCTTGGCAAACAGCTTAGGTTCCAAAACTGATTCATCCCTATTAAAATGTAAGCCCTTAAAAAAGAATGTGTCTAGGTATATAGATCATTATTTTTAAGAAATCAGATAATCTTTGAGGCAGCCTTAGTGTTTCCTTTAAATGTGTCTCAAAATGACCATAGGATTAGCTTCACGGAAAGGATTAGCCAGCTTCTTGGTCTAAGGCTACTAGCCACGGTGATCGTTTGTCCAAGGCTAGAAAGGTACCAACACGATGTGATGTAAACCATAAGGAGAAGAGGAGACGATGAGGGCTTTTCCTGGCAGTTGGTAGCTACAATTCAAGGGATTCTTAGAAAATGACACAATGGCAGCCTTTCTTGTCTTCTTCTTTCCGTGTTGGTTCTGGTGAAGGAGGACATTCCTGCTCTCGAAATTTCCTTATAACCCGGACACGTTCATGGAAAGCTTGATCTACATTCATCCCAATCTTTGCTGACGCCTCCATGTATGTTACCTTAAGCTGTCGTGTTAACTGTTGTCCTTCTTCCTGTGTTACCTGTCTTTGATGATCCAGATCTGCTTTCTTACCAGTTAAAATCATTGGAAACTCATCACGATCCTTCACTCTGAGAATCTGTCTTTGAAACTTACAGATTTCTTCAAAATTGCCTCCATCTATGACTGAAAAGACCAACAGGAGACCCTAGCCAGCTCTCAAATACTGTTCTCTCAGAGCTCCTAACTCTTCTTGTTCTGCCGTATCCAGAATATCTAGCTGGGCTGCTCTCTCATCTATCACACACTGCTTTGTGTAGGAATCCTCGATGGTTGGGTCATAATCCGTCACAAAATAGGACTGTTATAACGGGGTCCCTTCCTTCTCTCGCACCGTATGCCACACCTTTTAGGTTGACCAAAGCGGAGAGACGTCTGGGTTTCTCGTTTTTAAGATCCCGAAAAAGATCTTTCAACCTTCTTAACCAGAGCAAATCCTAAGAATGAAGAATTCCATCGCTCTTGTCTTTACCACAAGCCCTGACTTTTCCAATACTAAATGTTTTTAAAACAATTCTTGCTGAAACTTCAACAGTAGCATTTTCGAATGACCTATATATATAGTTAATAGTTTTCCTGAGTGATATAATCCACGAATTCACTCAAATTAAATTATTCAACACTTTTAATATTCCATCAGCCAAGCTATTATGAGCTTATTAAATGATTAATCCCAGTGTGATTTTCGGAAAAAATAATGAGTGCACTCTATGTCAGCTTAGAAATATAATTGCACCATTATTGTGCTAAACTATTATCAAAGAGAATACAGTATTAGGTACATTAGCAATGACATTACTTTGCCTGCTGAATTTTTGCTTATAGAATAATTTGAAATAGAGGATTTGTACAGTCAATTAAAACCTAAGTATTTAAGGAATAATACGTTTAATTATTTGCAAGGTACCAGGTTGTTTGTATAGTTCTTTGACACAACAAATGTAGAAAATGTTTCATTGAGGAATGTCAAATTATTTAATACCATAAAATTCCAAGGTCTGTTTTAATAAAAATTAAAATCTCCTAAATGTTATAGGAGTAAAATAGAGGAATGATTTCTAAGGCTGTCACTAATTACCTTAGTTTTCCTTAGTAATGAACTCTAGTTTTGTTCAAATCAGCAACATGCTCAAATAAAGTAATTGGCAATTTCCTTGGAAAGATGGATGCATTCATTCCCAATGATTCCTAACTGAGAATTAAGACACAATTGAGGTTAACTAAATAAGGAGGAAATTTTTCTGCTGTAAATAAATGATACACAATGTAGTCAGCAGGACATGAGTATTAACTGGTGAATATTTTCCACTGCATACAGTTCATCAGTTCATCTTTATCCTGCCCTTGCTTGAAATAACTTCTTTTAGATTTAATTACATTCTTTTTTTCGTAAATTTTTTAAGTTCATTTTTCTTCAGCTTCGTTGAAATATTAACACGTAATATATGTAAAGTTTAAGGTGTATAGTCTGGTGACTAGATACAAGCATATATTGTAAATAGCACAATAATCTTCATCCTCTCACCTTTAATATGGGGGAGGGATGGTAATATTTCAGATTTATTCTCTTAACAACTTATAAGTATCTAATACAGTATGCTAATTATTGTCATGATGTTATACACTAGATCCCCAGACTTAGTGACATTGTAGCTGGGAGTTTGCACGCACTTTGAGCACATTCTCATTTTTGCCACCCACAGCCCCTGGCAACCACCATTTTACTCTGTGTGTATGAGGTTGGCTTTTTTAGATTCTGCACATAAATGACAACATAAAGAACCTACCGAGTATTATGTTAACTGAAATAGTCATAGACAAATGCCATATGATTTTACTCAGATGTGGAATTTAGGAAATAAAACAAATGAAGAAAGAAAGACATCAACAACGACAAAAAAAGATTCTTAGGTATAAAGAAATGGTGGCTGCCGGAGGGGAGGTGGGTATGGTCAAAGGGGAAATAGAAAAGGGATAAAAAGCGTACTTTTCTTCATAAGCACTGAGAAATATATAGACTTAATGAATCATTATATCATACACCTGAAATTAAACTGTCAATTATGTTTGATGGTAAAAAAAAAAAAAAGTATCTGTCCTTCCCTGACTTTTTCCCCTTAGTATAATGTCCATCCATGTTGTCGTAAAGGGCAGAATTTCCTTCTTTCACAGGGTTAAATAATATTCCATTGTTTTGTATCTACACTACCTTTTCTTTATCCAGTCATCTTTTGATACACATATAGGTAAATTCGATATCTTGGCTGTTGTGCATGATACTGCAATGAACATGAAACTACAAATACCTCTTCAAGATTCTATTTTCATTTTATCTATTACCTAGTAGTGCAGTTGCTAAATCATATGGTAAAATTGTTTTTTATTTTTTTGAGGAAACTCCATACTGTTTTCCATGGTGGCCGTACCAATTTATATTCCCAAAGTAGTGCACAAGCGTTCCCCTTTTCCCATATCCCCACCAACACTTGTTGTCTCTTGTCTGTTTGATAATAGCTATTCTAACAGGTGCAGAATAATATCTTATTATGGCTTTTATTGGCATTTCTCTGATGATTGTTAGCAATGTCGAATACCGTGTCATGTACCTCTCAGCCATCTGTATGTATTACTTGGAAGAATGTCTATCATCCTCTGCCCACTTTTTAATTAGGTTGTTTGGTTGTTTGCTGTTGAGTTGTGTGTATCATTTCTATATTTTTTATATTAACTCCTTATCTGATCGATGGTTTTGAAAATATTTTCTACTATGTTGTCGATTGCCTTTTTTTTCTGATTCCTTGTTTTGCAAAAGCTTTGTAATTCAACATAGTTCTACTTGTTCATTTTTGCTTTTGTTGCTTGTGATTTTGTTGTCACATCCAAAATAATCATTGCCGAGACCCATGTTAAGAAACATTTTCCCTGTGTTTCCTTCAATAGTTTTACAGTTTGGGATCTTGAGTGTAGTAATTTAAGCCATTTCAAGTTAATTTTGGGGAGTGGTATAAGATAGGAGTCAAGTTTCATTCTTCTGCATGTTATAGTCTAGTTTTCCCAACACCATTTACCCAAGAAACTATCTTTCCTGCATTGATTCTACTTGATTCCCTTGTCAAATATTAGTTAACCATATATTCAAGGGCTTACTTCTGTCTCTTCTATGTGTCTATATTTATGTCAGTACTGTACTGTTTTGATCACAGCAGCTTTGTAATAAAGTTTGAAATCAGGAAGAATAATGACTCCAGCTTTGTTCTTCCTCAGGATTCCTTTGGTGATTCAGTCTTTTGTTATTACAAATTTTAGGATCATTTGTCTCTTATTACGAAAAATGTCATTGGAATTTTGATAGGGCTTGCACTGAGTCTTTAGATGGCTCTGTGTAGTACGGACATTATAACAACATTAATTTTTCGGATGCAGAAACAGGATATCTTTTCATTTATTTGTGTCTTCAATTTTTTCCATTAGTGTCTTAAATTTTGTAAATGAAATCTATTTGACATACTATAAATTTAAGTTTACAAAATGTTAACTTGATACATTCATATATTGTGATATAAATGCCATAGCAGCAATCATTACCTTACATTATTACCTCTATCACCTTACATTATTATACTCCTTTTTAGTGGTTAGAATAATCAAGTTCTAGTCTCTTGGCAAGTTTGTTATAATACCATTGAATAATGGTTATAATACCATTGTTTTCTGTATTTACTACACTTCCCATGAGATCTAAGCGCTTTTTTTACTACTCATATGTTTGTGACCTCAAACAATATTTGTCCTTCCCCTCCACGCTCCCATCCCTTGGTAACCATTTTACTCCGTTTCTATGAACTTGGCTTTTTTAGATTCCACATATGACTGATACCATACATTTTGTCTCTCTCAGACAAATTTCCTCAAATTCCATTCATGTCTTCACAAATGGCAGGATGTTGTATATATCTTTCACTCCTGGATTAAAGATATTCCTATATATTTTGATGCTATTGTAAATGGAATTGTGTTTCTTTTTCAGATAGTTTTTTTTGTTAGTGTATAGACACAACTAATCTTTTTATATGAATTTCATATCCTGCAACTTTACTTCCTTTGTTGATTAGTTCCAGCGGTCTTTTGGTAGAGTCTTCAGGGATTTTCTCTGTATGAGATCTTATCTTGCATAAACAGAGATAGTTTGACTTCTCTCTTTCCAATCTGGATGTCTTGTACTTAGTTTTCTTGCCTGATTGCTCTGGTAGGACTTCCAGTGCTATACTGAATAGGAGTGGAGAGTGAGTACTTTTGTCTTGTTCCTGATCTTAGGAAGAAAGTTTTCAATCTTACACCATTGAGTTCTTTATATATGGCCTTTGTTATGTTGACATGCATTCCTTTTTTACCCAATTTCTTGAGTGTTTTTAACATGCATGGGTGTTGAATCTTTTGAAATGTTCCTTTCCATCTCTTGAGATGATCACAAGATTTTTACCATTTTATTTACTACATTTAGTATTTTGCATCAATATATTGATCTACTCTGGTATCCCACTTGATCAGGGTGTATGATCCTTTTATGTACTGTAGAATTTGGTTTGCTAGTATTTTGTTGAGAATTTTTGCGTATATATTTATCTGTAGGGATATTCACCTGTAATTTTCTTACAGTGTCCTAATGTGGCTTTGGTATGAGGGTAATGCTGGCCTCACAAAGTAAAGTTTAGTTTTGGAGTATTACCTCCTGTTTTTAAGAAGAGTTTGAGAAGGACTGGTATTAATTTTTTTTTTTTTAATGTTTGGTAGAATTCACCTATGAAGTCATCTGCTCCTGGTGTATTCTATGTTGGAAAGCTTTCCATTACTGTTTCAATCCTGTCATTCATCATTGGTCGGTTCAGATTTTCTGTTTCTTGATGATTCAGTCTTGGTAGATTCTATGTTTCTAAGAATTTTAAGTTAAAATTGTTTATAGTAGTATATTGTCCTTGTATTTCTGTGTTACTAGGAGTAATGTCTACTTTTTGACTTGTAAATTTTTTTAATGTTTATTTTTGAGAGACAGTGCACACATGGGAGGGGCAGAGAGAGGGAGACACAGAATCTGAAGCAGGCTGCAGGCTCTGAACAAGCCATGAGCACAGAGCCTAATGTGGGGCTCAAACTCACAAACTGCAAGATCATGACCTGAGCTGAAGTAGGTCACTTAACTGACTGAGCCCCCCAGGCACCCCATTCACTTCTGATTCTTCTTTTTCTTAGTCTAGTTAAGGATTTGTCAACCTTTTTATATATTTTTTAAAAAATACCTTTCACTTGTAATGATCTTTTCTATTAACTTTTTAATCTCTATTTACTTTTGCTCTGATTTTTTCATGTTTTTTTCTTCTACTAACCTCGGACTTAAGTTCTTCTTTTTCTTACTCCTTGAGGTGTAAATGTAGGGTGTTTATTCAAGAGTTTTCTTTTCTTTTAAGGTAGGGATTAATTTCTCTTTTAGAACTGTTAGGCTACACCACAGTAATTTTGATATATTCCGTTCCATTTTCACTTGTTTCAAGTATTTTTTATTTCTGTTTTTATTTCTTGGATTCATTGCTCAGGAGCTTCTTGTTTAATTTCCATACATTTGTGAATTTTCCTTTTTTTTCTATTATTGATTTCACTTTTCATAACATTGTGGTCAGAAAAGGCAACTGGTATAATTTCAGTCTTCTTACATTTGCCAAGATGTGTTTTATGATTTAACATATGGTGTATCATGGAAAATGTTCTGTGCATGCTTGAAAAGGATATGTATTTTGCTACTGTTGGGTACAATTATCTGAATGTGTTTAGGTCCATTTGGTATAGTTCAAGTCCTGTGTATCCATACTGATTTTCTGTCTGGATGATATAACCTTTGTTTAAAGTGGGGTATTCAAGTCCCTTACTATTAATGTATTATGTTTCTCCCTAGAGATATATTAGTATTTGCTTAGTGTATTTACATGCTCCAGTATGGATGAATATTTATGATTATTATAGCCTATTGATAAATTGGCCTGTTTATTGAAAAATTATTTGTTTTTTGTTACAATTTTCAACTTAATATCTATTTTTCTTATAAGTATACCTACCTCTGTTTTCTTTTCATTTCCAGTTGCATAGAATGTCTTTCTCCCCTATATTCACTTTGAGCCTAGGTGTGTCCTTAAAGCTAAGGCAAGTCACTTGTAGGCAGCATATAACTAAGTTATTTTTTAATCCATTTAGCCACAGTGTCTCTTGATTGGAGAATTTAGTCCTTTTACATTTAAAGTAATTTTTAATAGGTAAAGACTTATTAATGGCATGTTAATTTTTTCTGGCTGGAGCCCTACCAAGGAAGCTACTTTGGACCATGGGATGGATATGCCTGGGTCCCCCAGAGCCTACAGGGAGTGACCCAGAGAGATATGTGTAAGCCTGGTATTGGGAAAGGCGGATTCTGGAGTCTTCCCTGAGATGAGTCACTCTACCATCCATTTCTCATGACGGAATGTCTCTTTCATTCTTTTTCTCTGTGATAGGCTACTTAGACTTGTAAGATGTGTAATGGGGGATATGTGAATCTATTCTTCCTACTGTTACCAAACCCAAGTTTGGCTGTCCCTTGCTTGAGAGGCCAATACTCAAGAGATGAGTTTTGATTGCAAAGGAACTTGAGCTTTATTCAGGAGGCTGGCAACCTGGGGAGAAGGTGGATTCTTGTTCAAAAGCCCACTCCAACGTTTCTAAGCCTGGCCCAAGGGTTTTTAAAGGGTTTTAGGGTAATCAGCAAAAAGAGTGCAGTGGACTGCAACATTTCTTAATGATGTGTAGACCTGATGTTGCCAGCTACAAACATTATCTCAGTGGGAGGAGGTTGTGGAGGGGGTCTGGTTCTTGTTTTTTGGTGTGCAGGAGTACTCTGTTATTTCTGCCAAAAAGGGCAAGGTCTACCGATCCCCAAAACCATTTGTGTAACCTAAAAAAATAAACACATTGTGCTAAAAAATTGTGAAGCTAATCCAAAATCTGAGGCAGCTCCAAAGAGACTTGCTGAATTCTGTGGCCAGGAAAATTCTGGTCTTTCAGTCCTCAAGGTCAGTGGTCTGCAAATCTCAAAGAAAGTAATTTCATTCTGTTACAGATCGAGGGTCTTAGGTCAGCAGGTGAGGAGTGTGTTATCTTGAAGCAACTTTACCCTTAAGACCAACTGGAGTGCTCTTCTACTACCCTCCTGAATGTATCTTTTTTTTTTTTTTTTATTTCTGTACTTCCTGCATATGCTTCACCCGTATAAGCCCTGATCTGGATCTTTGGTTCTGTGTGGAGAATAGTTGTTCAGATTGATGTTTATGTGTGTGGTGGTATGGAGGCATATTATTATGCCACCACTTTTTCTATTGGTTCATTTTAAGTTTAACATAAGATTTACATGTTCTATAGTCAGTTAGACATCTTTTATGTGTTGCTGGACCATATTATACAGTATTCATTTAAACTTTTCTCATATAATTGTATAAACGACTCAGCACCTGGTATTGACATTTAACTCACTAATCCATACATTCATTTCTTAAGTTTATTTGGGTGTTTTTTTTTTCAAATTTTTTTTCTTAATGTTTATTTATTTTTGAGACAGAGGGAGACACAACACAAGTCGGGGAGGGGCAGAGAGAGAGGGAGACACAGAATCTGAAACAGGCTCCAGGTTCTGAGCTGTCAGCACAGAGCCCGATGCGAGGCTCGTACCGTGAGACCATGACCTGAGCCGAAGTCGGACGCTTAACCGACTGAGCCACCCGGGCGCCCCTAGGTGTTTTTTTTTTTGTTTTTTTTTTTTTACTTTTGTGATTTTGGTATACATTTGAAGATATTCTAAGGACTTTCTGAATTTTAAAAGGACTATTTTTTATTCTAAATCATCTGATGAAATAGAATACCTGTAATTTGGCTACAAGTATTGTGAATTGGCAGTAATACATGTTGTTCCAAGTCAGTCAAATAATTGCAAATACTCAGTTTGTTCATATATTACTATAATTTGAATCAATAATATTCCAAATTATTAACAATGATAATTAAACCAAAATGTAATTTGCTTTATATGTGTCCATGCGAGATGTTATATGAATATACTAAATACGCATCCCTTCTTTAAAGATATTCCTATATACATACAGTTCATGGTTCTTCAGGATTTCCACCGAACAAAAAATCTAACTGTATTAAAATGCAAAAAAGCATAATGATAGCCAATAAGTGAGTCGTAAAACTAAATTTCAAAAAAAATATTTAATGGTTTCTAAACATTTTCCATTAGAAGTAACCATATTGTGGTAGTTCTTAAAAGTAAACTCATTTTTAAAGCCTGATTGTCAGTTGCTAAATTATGTTTTTGTGATTGCACCTTGTAAACCTTTGTCAGGTTTTTTGCAAGAAACCCAGTTATCCAGTAGAGTAGCTACTGGATAGTTACCATTATCAGTAATGTAATAAATACTACTGGACTTGGAATGCAATTTAGGTTGAAAACAGAAATACTATTTCCACCAGCACTTATACTCTTGTATTCCAAGGTCAGTGAATTTGCAAAGTGTACACACATAAGAATATTGATAGATATAGATATATATAAATAGACATCCAGAAATGGCAGGGAACTGAAAACATTGGTGAATAGCAGTAAAATCAGTGATTCAATCCACTAAGCCAACTTAATGAACAGTCTAAGTTGTGTGACAAATTACCAATTTAATTTTTTTGCATTATAGTGTGAATACATGGGTAGTATTTGGCAAAAAATATATTTAGCACTTAGAAAACTGTTTTGTTTTCTTGGACAATATATGCTTATTTTCCGAACATTTAAAAAAAATATTCTAAGACTTGAGGAACCTGGGTGGCTCTTTCGGTTAAGCGTCTGACTCTTGATTTCGGCTCAGGTCATTTCACAGTTTGTGGAATCAAGCTCTGTATCAAGCTCTGTACTAACAGTACAGAACCTGCTTAGGATTCCTGTTCCTGCATCCCTTATGCAGAGGGATGCATATTTCTGCATCTCTATTGAAATAAATAAATAAACTTAATTATAAGACTAAATTATTAAGTCTCTCTCTGTCTCTATACATATATATATATATGTGATATACATATACACACACATATATATATGTACATATATATGATACACACACACACACACACACATATATATATATATATATATATAAAATACCAAACAGATGAACAAATCTATCTATCTATGGAGAGAGAGGAGAGGGAGAGAGAGGGAGAGAATCTTAATCATGCCCTAGGCTCAGCATGGAGCCTGACATGGGGCTTGATCCCATGACCCTGGGACCATGACCTGAGCCAAAATCAAGAGCCTGACGCTCAACCAGCTGAACCACCCACACACCCCTAAGTCTGTATTTGGTGAAGTTATTCTAATACTCTAAGCTCAGTGATATTTATCTATTTGAATGATAACACACATGGTCATGGTCAAGTTTTATCTATTTCATTATTTTTATGAAAAATATGTATGAAAATATAAGGCAAATATTCTGTAAGCAATATTTCATGTAAATGCATTTGGTTATTAATCTTCAGGACTTTCAGTTGTAACTTGGCAGTCATAATTGTCTCATATCAATTTATTTCAGTGACAACAGCCTTTTCTACTCTTTTTAAAAATAATTTATTATTTATTAATTTAAATCCAAGTTAGTTAACATATAGTATAAACATATAGTGTAATAATAATTTCAGGAACAGAATTCACTGGTTCATCACTTACATATAATACCCAGTGTTTATCGCAACAAGTGTCCTCCTTCATGCCGGTCACCCCTTCAGCCCCTCCCCCCACCCAACGTCCAACAAGCAACCCTCAGTTTGTTCTCTGTCTTTAAGAGTCTCTTATGGTCTGTCTCTCTGTTTTTATATTATTTTTGCTTCCCTTCCTTTTTTGTCATCTATTTTGTATCTTAAATTCCACGTGTGAGTGAAGTCATATGATATTTGTCTTTCTCTAATTTCACTTAGCATAATACACTCTAGTTCCATCCACGTTGTTGCAAATGGCAAGATTTCATTCTTTTGATAGCTGAGTAATATTCCATTGTGTGTGTGTGTGTGTAAGTATATGTGTGTGTGTGTGTGTGTGTATATATTTATATATATTTATATATCTATAAAACATCTTCTTTAACCATTCATCAACCAGTGGACATTTGGCTGTTTCCATAACTTGGCTATTGTCAATAGTGCTGCTATCAACATTGGGGTGCCTGTGTCCCTTTGAATCAGCACTCCTGTATCCTTTGAATAAATACCTAGTAGTGCACTTGCTGGTTGTAGGGTAGTTCTATTTTTAATTTTTTGAGGAACCTCCATACTGTTTTCCAAAGTGGCTTCACCAGCTTGCATTCCCACCAACAATGCAAAAGAGATCCTCTTTCTCTGCATTCTCACCAACATCTGTTGTTGCCTGAGTTGTTCATGTTAGCCATTCTGACAGTTGTGAGGTAGTATCTCATTGTGGTTTTGATTTGTATTTCCCTGACGATGAGTGATGTTGAGCATCTTTTCATATGTCTTTTAGCCATCTGGATATCTTTGGAAAGTGTCTATTCCTGTCTTTTGCCTCTTTCTTCACTGGATTATTTGGGGGGGGGTGGTTATTGAGCTTGATAAGTTCTTTATAGACTTTGGATACTAACCCTTTATCAGGTATGTCATTTGCAAATATCTTCTCCCATTCCATCACTTGCCTTTTAGTTTTGCTAATTGTTTCCTTCACTGTGCAGAAGCTTTTTATTTTGATGAGGTCCAAATAGTTCATTTTTCCTTTTGTTTCCCTTGCCTCTGGTGATATGTCAAGTAAGAACTTGCTATGGCCGAGGTCAAAGAGATTTTTGCCTGCTTTCTCTTCTAGGATTTTGATGGCTTCCTGTCTTATGTTTAGGGCTTTTATCCATTTTGAGTTTCTTTTTGTATATCATGTAAGAAAGTGGTCCAGGTTCATTCTTCTGCATGTCACTGTCCAGTTATCCCAATGCAATTTGTTGAAGACACTGTCTTTTTTCCATTGAATACTCTTTTCTGCTTTGTCAAAGATTAGTTGGCCATACGTTTGTGGGTCCATTTCTGGGTTCTCTAGTTTGTTCCATTGATCTCAGATGGGGTTATGTTTCAAAACCCCATGCTTCAGGGGCACCTGAGTGGCTCAGTCAGTTAAGCGTTCCACTTAGGCTCAGGTCGTGATCTCGCAGTTCCTGAGTTCAAGCCTCACGTGGGGTCTGTGCTGACAACTTGGAGCCCGGAGCCTGCTTCAGATTCTGTGTCTCCCTCTCTCTTGGCCCCTCCCCCCACTCACACTCTGTCTCTCTGAAGAAATAAATAAAAATAAAAACCCCATGCTTCAGTAATACCCCTGTGACTAGGACCTGCACCAACTCTACGGGGAAGGGTCTCGCTGGGCAATGGCCAGTTTCTGGCTTGCCCCAGAAAACATTTTGTGTGATCGCCCAGCAGCAGAGGTTCAGAGATTCTGGCAAACCACAACACATAGCTGGCACAAGGTTTCATTATGACATACTTGTCCCATTACCAGCAAACGTGGCTGCTCTTTAGGGTCTGCTGGACCTTTGCGTGTGGGGAGGCCATATGGCCTCTACCCAATGCCCTCCTGGCAGGGGAACCACTTCTCCCTGCCTGGCACACAGTGTCTGCCTCTGGGGATTCTCCCCACTTCCCCACAGGGCACCGCCAGGCACTGAGCTCCAGAACTTCAGGCTCTGGGCTCCACTGATTAGTATTGAAACCCTCTCCTCTCTTCCTGTCCGTGGTTTTGGGGAACGGACTTCTCACACTCTCCTGTAGGAGTTTTCACTCTTCCTCTCAGGCCTCTTTCAGGGGAGCGCTTTTCTTGCACAGTCCTCTTGCACTGCATTCTCCTTCTTTCCCTTTTGCTGCCGTCTCTCTGCAAAAACAGCTCCTTACTCTCTGCGGATTTTCTCCCCCCCCCCCCCCAGTTCCCCTCTCCCCACCGATTGCCTGCGAGTTCTGTGGCTCACGTTATGCAGATTGTTGTGTTCATCCTCAGGTCAGTTTCCCTAGGTGTTCAAAATGGTTTGGTGCTGATCTAGCGGCGGTTCGGGGACGAGACGAGCTCAGGGTCTCCGTGCTGCTCCAAAATCTTAACTCCTCTCTGCAGCCTTTTCCACTCCGAAATGTCCTAATATGATGTTTGATTTCCACACCAATCTGCTCTGTTTTCTCGATATAAGTGACAAACCCATCCTTTCAGGTGCTCTTATTTATTATTTCTTTTTTTTTTATTTTCAGTAGACTTTAATTTTAGAGCAGTTTTAGGTTGACAGCAAACCTGAGTTGAAAGGACAGAGATTTTTCTGTGTACTTGCCGCCCTCATTTTACGAATCTCTCCTATTATCAAAATCCTATGCCAAAGTGCTTTGATATAACTGATGAACCTGCATTGACACATCATTGTACCCAAGGTCTATAGTTTACCATAAAATCACTCTTGGTGTTGTGCCGTCTGTGGGTTTGGATAAATGTATAATGACATGTATTCACCATTATATCATCATATGGAGTGATTTCACTGCCTTAAAATTTCACCATGCTTGACCTATTCGCTCTCCCACCTCCCCAATCGCAGGCAACCAATGATTTTTTTTTTCCTGTCTCCAAAGTTTTGCCTTTTTCAGAATGCCATACACTGATAATCATGTAGTATAGAGCCTTTTTGGGTTGGCCTTTCATTTAGTAACTTGTATTTAAGTTTCCTCCCTCTTTTTGTGCCTTGATCGCTCTGTTTTATTTACCACTGAATTCTATTCCATTGTCGAGAGATACCACAGTTTGTTTATAAATTGAATTACTGAAAGATATCTGGGATGCTCCCAAGTTTTTGCAATTATGAGTAAAGCTATTAAAAACATCCCTGTACAGGTTATTGTATGGACATAAGTGTTCATTGCCCGTGGATAAATAGGCAGCAACATGATTGCTGGATCACATAGTAAGAATATGTTTTGTATTTTAACAAACTACCAAAATGTTTTCTAAAGTATCCGTATCGTTGTGCATTTTAACCAGCGACAAACGACAGTTCCTGTTGTTTCTCATCACCCCTGCACTTGGTGTTATTTGTGTTCTAGATTTTGACCAGTCTAATAGGTGGATGGTGGTACCTCACTGGGGTTTTGTTTTTGTTTTTGTTTTTTTAAGGTTTATTTAATTTTTTGAGAGAGACAGAGACAGAGAGAGACAGCATGAGCAGGGGAGGGGCAGAGAAAGAGACACACACAGAATCTGAAGCAGGCTCCAGGCTCTGGTCTGTCATCATAGAGCCCGATGTGGGGCTTGAACTCAAGAATCGCGAGATCATGAGCTGAGCTGAAGTCAGAGCTTAACTCCCCAAACCACCCCGGTGCCCCCCTCACTGCTGTTTTAATTTGCCTTTCCCTGATGATGTAAGACGTGGACCATCTTGATATGTGCTTGTTTGCCATCTGTATATCTTCTTTGGTCAAGCATCCGTTTAAGTTTTTGGCTCGTTTTCTGATTAGGTTTTCTTACTCTTGAGTTTTAAGGTTTCTTTTTATAATTGAAGAACACTCCCGTATCAGATGTGTCATTTGCAAGTATCTTTTTTCTCATTCAGTGGAATGTCTTGTCATTCTTTTCACATTGTCTTTCATGGAGTAGATGTTTTTAACTTTAATGATATCCAGCTTATCAGTTACATCTTTCATGGCTAGTGCCTTTGGTGTTGTATCCAAACACCTCATCACGATACACAAGGCCTTCCAGGTTTTTTTCCCTGTTGCCTTCTAGGAGTTTTATGTTTTATGTCTTCTTCAATTTCTTTCGTCATTGTCTTAGAGTTTTCAGTGTTCAGTTCTTTTACCTCCTTTGTTCAATTTATTTCTAGATATTTTATTCTTTCTGATGCAACAATAAATGGGATTGCTTCCTTAATTTCTCTTTATACTCGTTCATTATTAGTGTACAGAAATCCAACAGATTTTTATATATTAATTCCTTATCCTGCCACTTTATTGAATTCATCTATTAGCTCTCACAGTGTTGTTGGCAGAGTCTTTAGGGTTTTTTATATATGTCACCTCCAAATAGTGACAGTTTTATACTTCTCCGTTTCTGATTCGCTAGTTGCTCCAGCTAGGGTCACCAATACTGTGTTGAATAAAAGTGGGTAGCATGGGATCCTTGTCTTCTTCCTAATCGTAGAGCAAATGCTTTTAGCTTTTCACCATCAAGTACGATATTAGCTGCGGGTTTGTGATATACGACCTTTAATATGTTGAAGTATGTTCTTTCCAAATCCACTTTGTTGAGAGTTTTTATCATAAATCAATGTTAAACTCTCAAAATGGCTTTAGTACATTTACTGGGACGAACATAAGATTTTAGCCTTTCATTGTGTTAATGTGGCATTTCACACGGATAGACTTACAGATGTGGAAACACTCTTACACCCATGGAATGAATCCTACTTGTTCATACTGTGTGTTCTCTGTAATGTATTACTGAATTCTAAATTTATCGTGTTAACATTTTGTTGAGGATTTTTGCATCTGTGTTCATCAGGGTTATTGGCCTCTACGTTTGTTTTCTTGTACTGTCCTTTTCCTGGTTTTAATAGAACATTTTATGATTCCACGTTCTTTCCTTTTTTGAGCATATTGTCACAATTGTTTTGGGGGTTTTGTTCTTAATTTTTTTAGTGATCGCTTAGCGTTTGCAGTATGTGTGACTAATCCATGTCTACTTTTAAATAATACTCTAACACCTCACAGGTAAGGCAAGTATCTTATAATTACAAGTAATCATAATTCCTCCCATTCATTCCTTGTATTATTTCTGTCATTCATTTCATATTTGTATCAGCAAACATAACATTTGAGAATGTTTATATCTGTGTGCGTAACACTGTCTTTTGAAGAGGGGAAGCTTTTAATTTTGATGATATCCAGTTTATAGATTTTTTCATTTATGAATCATACTTTTGATATAATGATTAGAAAATGTTTTCTTCTAGAAGTTTTATAATTTTAACTTTCTATCAGGTCTATAATCCATTATAATTTAATTTTCAATATGATATGAGGTATGAAAGGTTTTTGTTTGCAGGGGGGAGAACTAGGGATACAGAATTGTTCTAGTATATGTAAATATCTACAAAGTGGCTTAGTTAATATCTACAAACTGCCTAAGCTAAGATTTTGTTAAACCTATTCATAAATTTTTACAAAATTCCTATCAACAACATCGAGTCTTATCATAGACATATACTCTGAGGACTACAAAATAGCTAAGGAAATTAAGATAAAATATGTGAAAAGTTAACTCATGTTTATCACATTTCTTGTTGGGTGTACCTTATAGATTTCTTAATTGTATATAATTTTAAATGGTATTGTAAAATTTCATTTTCCATTGCTTTTGTGTAGAAATACAATGATTTCATATCATAATTCATAATACACAATGTTGATAGACTAGCTTATTAACTTCTAGTAGTAATTTTGTAGATTCATCAAATTTTCTGCATAGATCTTCACATCATCGATGAATAAAGACATTTTTACTTCTTCCTTTCCCATGTGGATGCCTTTTAATTCTTAATCTTTATTTCAATGCCTAAATCTTCCTTGTAATGTGGAAATAAAAGTGCTAAGAGCCAACACCTTGACATTTTTCCTGATTTTTTTTTTAGGGAGAGCATACATCTCTTTGGCATTAAGAGTATTATTAGCTGTTTGTTTTGTAGAGGTAGTTCCCTTCTGTTCTTAGTTTCATAAGAAGAATGTATTTTGGATTATGTAAAACACATTTTGTCATGCATCAACTGAGATAATAGGATTTTTTAGTTTATTAATATTGTGAATTACTTCACTGACATTACAAAGTTAAACCAACTTTGCAATCTTGGCGTAAACCTCATGTAGTCATGATGTGTTACTATCTTTTTAATATTGTTGAATTAGCTTTGTTAATTTCCATTTAGAATTTTTGCATCTATATTTATGAAGAATATGGTCCTGATGTTGTTTTATACTCTCCTATTGTCATTCTTTAGTTAGTATTGGTATCACTAAAATGCTAATTTCACAAAATTATTTTGAAAACATTCACCTTTTTCAGTTTTCTGAGGAAGTTTTTATACATATGGCATTATTTGTTCTTTCAATGTTCAGTGTAATTCCTCAGTGAAGCCATTTAGCTCTAGGGTTTAATTTGTTGGCAGGTTTAAAACTACAAATTAATTTTTTTAAGAATAGGTCTATTCAAGTTATCTACTTCTTTTTGAGAATACTTTGATTGTTTTTTGATGTTTTTTCCCATTTCAGTTGATTTACTTCTTCATGAATATATTTCGATACTCTGTGTGTTTCATGAAGTATGTCCATGTCAGCTAACTTCTTGACAAAATGGCATAAACTTGTTCATAATATTATGATTTTCCTTGAAATAATTATAGATTGGGGAGCATCTGACTTTGGCTTAGGTCATGATCTCACAGTTCGTGGGTTCGAGCCCTGCATCAGGCTCTGTGCTGACAGCTCAGAGCCTGGAGCCTGCTTCAGATTCTGTGTCTCCCTCTCTCTCTGCCCCTCCCCTGCTCATGCTCTCTCTCTCTCTCTCAAAAATGAATAAATGTTAAAAAATTTTGTTTAAGTAAATAAATATTTATAGATTATGTCATGTGACATCATGTGTCTCATCTTGATACTGCTTAATTTGTGACTTTTCTTTTTTATCCTGAACAGTTTAGAGTGTTATGAATTTTATTAATCTCAAACAACTAGGTTTTGAGTTACTTGTTTAGTACTTTCTATCAAGTGCAAAAATATTTAGCATTTTTATGTACTTTTTAAATTAATTAGCCAGCGTATCATTATGAAATCACCTTATTTAGCCCTGTCAATATGTTTTGCTTTGAAACCAACTTTGTCTGTTACCAGCTTTGGTTTGATTAGTGTTAATATCATATGTATTTTACTACCCTTTTACTTTACCCCGTTTCTTTATGTTTACAGTACGTTTCTTGTAGGCATCGTATGGTTCTCACTTTTTATACAGTCCTGTAATGGTTTCTCTTTAATGGTGGTGTTTAGACCATTTCCACATAATGTCATTATTATTAAGGTTAAGTTTAACCATACAACTTTCTATTTGTGTCCTACTGGTTCAATCTGTTCTTTGCTACCTTTTTTGTCTCTTTTCTCCTTTGTTCAGATCTAATATAATTTTTTTAAGTTTATTTTTTGAAAGAGGGAGAACATGGACACAAGTCAGGGAGGGGCAAAGAGGGGGAGAGAATCCCAAACAGGCTCTGTGCTGTCAGCTCAGAGCCTGATGTGGGGCTCCATCTCACGAACTGTGACATCATGACCTGAACTGAAATAGTCGTATACTTAACCAGTTGAGCCACCTAGGTGTCCCAAGATCTAGTATAAATTTTTAATGATCCACTTTATGAGTTTTGTTGACATATGGACAGCAATTTTTGTTGTTGAAATTTACGTTTTAGTTACAGTAAAAATAGTTAATATATCACAATATAACTTAAAATGGATATTATACCAACTTAGAAATTTTGTTTCATTTTTGTTATACAACTTCTAAATATTATATAAACACCAGGTTGTATCACTCTTGTTGTTTAAGAGTCAGTAACGTGTTAAATTTTTAAAAATTTTTTTCATGTTTATTTTTGAGACAGAGCATGAGGGGGGTGGGGGGGGGCAGAGAGAGAGAGGGAGACACAGAATCTGAAGTAGGTTCCAGACTCCGAGCTGTCAGCACAGAGCCCAGACACAGGGCTCGAACTCATGGCCTGTAAGATCATGACCTGAGCCGAAGTCAGATGCTTAGCTGACTGAGCCACCCAGGCACCCGTCTTAACAAATTTTAAATGATGCCAAAAAATGTCATTTTTACCCATGTATTTACCCTGCCTAGTGCTTTTCCTTCCTTTGTGTGGATTCATGTTTATATTAGTTTTAAGTATACAGCATGTTTTGATAACTCTGTAATTTATGCTGTGTTCACCTAGGTATAGCTACAACCTGTCACCATGCAGTGTCATTACAATAACATTGACTGTATTCCCTATGCTGTAGCTTTTATCCCCATGACTTAACATTCCCATAACTGGAAAGCTGTACCTTACATTGCCCTTCACTCATTTTGCATTTTGCCCATCTCCCAACCTTACTCCTTTCTGGTAACCCTAAGTTTGTTCTCTGTATTTATGGGTCTGTTTCTGCTTTTTGTTTGTTCATTTATTCCTTTGTTTTGTTTTCTAGAGTCTATATAAAAGTGAAATCATATGACATTTGCCTTTTTCAGTCTTATTTCATTTGGTGGTCACAAATGCCCAGACCTCATTATTTTTAATTGCTGAGTAATATTCCTGTGTGTGTGTGTGTGTGTGTGTGAGAGAGAGAGAGAGAGAGAGAGAGAGAATGTGTGAGTATGTTCCACATCTTTATTCATCTATTAATGAATACTTGGATTGCTTCCCTGTCATGGCTATTGTAGATAATTGCAGCAAAAAAAAAAAAAAAATAGGGATGCACAGATCTTTTCAAATTAGTATTTTCCTTTTCTCTGAGTAACTACTCAGTAGTGGATCATATGATATTTCTATTTTTAATTTTTTAAGGACTCTCCATCCTGTTTTCACTAATGGCTGCACCAGTTTGCATTCCCACCAGCAGTGCAGGAAGGTTCCTTTTTCTCCACATCCTTGCCAGGACTTGTTATTTCTTGTCTTTTTTACTCTAGCCATTCTGGTAAGTGTAATACCTCCTTGTGGTTTTGATGTACATTTCTCTGATGATGTGGTAACACATCATTTCATGTGTCTGTTTGCCATATATATTTCTTCTTTGGAAAAATGTCTATCAGGTCATTTTTAATCAGATTATTTCTCTTTTTTTAGGGCTTTTTGGTATAAGTTCTTTATTTCAGATAGTAACTCCTAATCAGATGGATTATGTGAAAATACCCTCTCCTACTCACAGGGTTGCCTTTTCATTTTGTTGCTGGTTTTTTCACTGTGCAAAAATTTTTATATTGCTGTAGTCCCAGTATTTATTTTTACTTTTGTTTCTGTTGCCTGAGGAAACCTATCTGGAGAAATATTGCTAAGACTGATGTCAAATACATTCCTGCCTATGTTTTCTCGTAGAAGTTGTAAGGTTTTAGGCCTCAAATTTAGGTCTTTAGCCCATTTTAAGTTTACTTTGCATGTAATTGTCCAGTTTTTTCAGTGAAATTTATCTTTTCCTCATTATTTTTTTTGTCCGCCTCCTTTGTCATAGATTAATTGACCATATAAGCATGTGTGTTTTTTCCTGGCCTCCCTATTCTGTCCTTTTTCTCTGTGTATCTGCTTTTGTGCCAAGATCAGACTGATGTGATTACTACAGTCTCCTAGTACCTTTTGAAATCTGGGATTGAGACATCTCTAGCTTTGTTCCTATTTCTCAGGATTGCCTTGACTATTAACGTTCTGTGTGTGTGCGTGTGTGTGTGACTTCATACAAATTTTCATATTACTTGTTCTACTTCTGTGAAAAATTCTGTTGGTATTTTGATAGAGATTGCATCGAATCTGTCGATTTTCTGGGTAGTAGGAACATGTTAACAAACAGTGATTCTTCCCATCCACAAACATGAAATCATTTTACGTTTATGTCATATTCACTTTCTTTATTCTTTGGCATTTAATCTTTTTGGTGCAGTTGTAAATGGAATTGTTTTCTGAATTTCTCTTTCTGCTGCTTCATTATTAGTGTAAAGAAACTCGGTTTCTATGTATTAATTGTGTATCTTGCAACTTTAGTGAATTCATTTTTTACTTCTAATTGACACTTTAGAGTTTTTTAATGTAATGTGTCATCTGCAAACAGTGGTGGTTTAAATTCTTCCTTACCAATTTGGATGTCTTCTATTTGTTTCTGGGGTTGCTGCAGCTAGGACATACAGTACCATATTGAATGTAAGTGGTAAAAGTAAACCTCTTTTCCTTGTTTGGGATTTTGGAGGAAAAACTCTCAGTTTTAACCACTGAGTATGATGTTCACTGTGGGTTTTTCATCTGTGGTCTTTTTTTTTTTTTTTTAATTTTTTTTTTTCAACGTTTATTTATTTTTGGGACAGAGAGAGACAGAGCATGAACGGGCGAGGGGCAGAGAGAGAGGGAGACACAGAATCGGAAACAGGCTCCAGGCTCTGAGCCATCAGCCCAGAGCCCGACGCGGGGCTCGAACTCACGGACCACAAGATCGTGACCTGGCTGAAGTCGGACGCTTAACCGACTGCGCCACCCAGGCGCCCCTGTGGTCTTTATTATGATGAAGTATACAACCTCTACACCTGCTTCATTGAGAGTTTTTATCATACGTGGAGCAGATTTCACCATAAATGGATCAAATGGATCAAGTATTTCATCAAATGCTTTATCTCCATCTATTAAGGTAATCAAGTAAGTTTTATCCTTCATTTTGTTCATAGAGTTTATCAGGTTGATGGACTTGTAAATTACAAAACCATCCTTGCATTTCCAGAGTAAATCCCACATGATCGTGAGAGACCCTTCTAATGTTTTGTTGAATGTTTTTTGGTAGTATGTTGTCGACGATTTTTGTATCTATATTCATCATGTGTATTTTCTTTCTGTAGAATTTTTGGGTTTGGTATCAGGGTAATGCTGCCCTCATAGAATGAATTTGGAAGCTTTCCTTCCTCTTATATTTTTTGGAATAGTTTGAGGAGAATAAGTATTAACTCTTCTATAAGTGTTTGGTAGAATTCACCTGTGACTCCATCTGGTTCTAGAATTTTGTATTATGGGAGCTTTTGGTTGCTGATTGAATTAGATTACTAGTAATTGGTTTATTCAAATTTTCTATTCTTTCTGATTTAGTTTTGAAATATTGTGTATTTCTAGGACTTTATCCACTTCTCCTAAGTGATCTAATTTGTTGGCATAAATTTTTTCATATGATCCTTATAAGGGCTTTTATAATCCTTTGTATTTCTGTGGTATTGGTTGTTATTTCCCTTTCAGTTCTGATTTTGTGTCTTGTCTCTCTCTTGATGAGTTTGGCTAAATTTTTATAAATGAATCAGTTGTTGGTTTCATTGCTCTTTTTCTATTTTTGTCTCTATTTCATTTATCTCTTCTCTGAACTTTATTGTTTCCTTCCTTCTATCAACTTGGCCTTTGTTTTACTTTTCCTAGTTCCCTTATATGTAACGTTAGATGTTTATTTTTTGAGGTTTCTCTTGTTTCTTTTTTTTTTTAATTTTTTTTTTTCAACGTTTATTTATTTTTGGGACAGAGAGAGACAGAGCATGAACGGGGGAGGGGCAGAGAGAGAGGGAGACACAGAATCGGAAACAGGCTCCAGGCTCTGAGCCATCAGCCCAGAGCCCGACGCGGGGCTCGAACCCACAGACCGCGAGATCGTGACCTGGCCGAAGTCGGACGCCCAACCGACTGCGCCACCCAGGCGCCCCTCTCTTGTTTCTTGAAGTAGGCCCATATCTATTTACATTTCCCTCTTGGAACTTCTTCACTGAGTCCCTATTTTGGACTGTTGTATTTTCATTTTTCATCCGTATCCATGTATTTTTTAATTTCCTCTTTGTTGAATAACCCATTGGTTATTCAGAACTCTGAAGGACCATTTTTTTTCTATGAAATTTATTGACAAATTGGTTTCATTACAACACCCAGTGCTTATCACAAAAGGTGCCCTCCTCAATACCCATCACCCACCCGCCCCTCCCTCCCACCCCCCATCAACCCTCAGTTTGTTCTCAGTTTTTAACAGTCTCTTATGCTTTGGCTCTCTCCCACTCTAACCTCTTTTTTTTTTTTTTCCTTCCCCTCCCCCATGGGTTCCTGTTAAGTTTCTCAGGATCCACATAAGAGTGAAACCATATGGTATCTGTCTTTCTCTGTATGGCTTATTTCACTTAGCATCACACTCTCCAGTTCCATCCACGTTGCTACAAAAGGCCATATTTCATTTTTTCTCATTGCCACGTAGTATTTCATTGTGTATATAAACCACAATTTCTTTATCCATTCATCAGTTGATGGACATTTAGGCTCTTTCCATAATTTGGCTATTGTTGAGAGTGCTGCTATGAACATTGGGGTACAAGTGCCCCTATGCATCAGTACTCCTGTATCCCTTGGGTAGATTCCTAGCAGTGCTATTGCTGGGTCATAGGGTAGGTCTATTTTTAATTTTTTGAGGAACCTCCACACTGCTTTCCAGAGCGGCTGCACCAATTTGCATTCCCACCAACAGTGCAAGAGGGTTCCCGTTTCTCCACATCCTCTCCAGCATCTATAGTCTCCTGATTTGTTCATTTTGGCCACTCTGACTGGCGTGAGGTGATACCTGGGTGTGGTTTTGATTTGTATTTCCCTGATAAGGAGCGACGCTGAACATCTTTTCATGTGCCTGTTGGCCATCTGGATGTCTTCTTTAGAGAAGTGTCTATTCATGTTTTCTGCCCATTTCTTCACTGGGTTATTTGTTTTTCGGGTGTGGAGTTTGGTGAGCTCTTTATAGATTTTAGATACTAGCCCTTTGTCCGATATGTCATTTGCAAATATCTTTTCCCATTCCGTTGGTTGCCTTTTCGTTTTGTTGGTTGTTTCCTTTGCTGTGCAGAAGCTTTTTATCTTCATAAGGTCCCAGTAATTCACTTTTGCTTTTAATTCCCTTGCCTTTGGGGATGTGTCGAGTAAGAGATTGCTACGGCTGAGGTCAGAGAGGTGTTTTCCTGCTTTCTCCTCTAGGGTTTTGATGGTTTCCTGTCTCACATTCAGGTCCTTTATCCATTTTGAGTTTATTTCTGTGAATGGTGTGAGAAAGTGGTCTAGTTTCAACCTTCTGCATGTTGCTGTCCAGTTCTCCCAGCACCATTTGTTAAAGAGGCTGTCTTTTTTCCATTGGATGTTCTTTCCTGCTTTGTCAAAGACGAGTTGGCCATACGTTTGTGGGTCTAGTTCTGGGGTTTCTATTCTATTCCATTGGTCTGTGTGTCTGTTTTTGTGCCAATACCATGCTGTCTTGATGATGACAGCTTTGTAGTAGAGGCTGAAGTCTGGGATTGTGATGCCTCCTGCTTTGGTCTTCTTCTTCAAAATTCCTTTGGCTATTCGGGGCCTTTTGTGGTTCCATATGAATTTTAGGATTGCTTGTTCTAGTTTCGAGAAGAATGCTGGTGCAATTTTGATTGGGATTGCATTGAATGTGTAGATAGCTTTGGGTAGTATTGACATTTTGACAATATTTATTTTTCCAATCCATGAGCAGGGAATGTCTTTCCATTTCTTTAAATCTTTTTCAATTACCTTCATAAGCTTTCTATAGTTTTCAGCATACAGATCCTTTACATCTTTGGTTAGATTTATTCCTAGGTATTTTATGCTTCTTGGTGCAATTGTGAATGGGATCAGTTTCTTTATTTGTCTTTCTCTTGCTTCATTGTTAGTGGATAAGAATGCAACTGATTTCTGTACATTGATTTTGTATCCTGCAACTTTGCTGAATTCGTGTATCAGTTCTAGCAGACTTTTGGTGGAGTCTATCGGATTTTCCATGTATAGTATCATGTCATCTGCAAAAAGCGAAAGCTTGACTTCATCCTTGCCAATTTTGATGCCTTGGATTTCCTTTTGTTGTCTGATTGCTGATGCTAGAACTTCCAGCACTATGTTAAACAACAGTGGTGAGAGTGGGCATCCCTGTCGTGTTCCTGATCTCAGGGAAAAAGCTCTCAGTTTTTCCCCGTTGAGGATGATGTTAGCTGTGGGCTTTTCATAAATGGCTTTTATGATCTTTAAGTATGTTCCTTCTATCCCGACTTTCTCAAGGGTTTTTATTAAGAAAGGGTGCTGGATTTTGTCAAAGGCCTTTTCTGCATCGATTGACAGGATCATATGGTTCTTCTCTTTTTTTTTTGTTAATGTGATGTATCACGTTGATTGATTTGCGAATGTTGAACCAGCCCTGCATCCCAGGAATGAATCCCACTTGATCATGGTGAATAATTCTTTTTATATGCTGTTGAATTCGATTTGCTAGTATCTTATTGAGAATTTTGGCATCCATATTCATCAGGGATATTGGCCTGTAGTTCTCTTTTTTGACTGGGTCTCTGTCTGGTTTAGGAATCAAAGTAATACTGGCTTCATAGAATGAGTCTGGAAGTTTTCCTTCCCTTTCTATTTCGTGAAATAGCTTGAGAAGGATAGGTATTATCTCTGCTTTAAACGTCTGGTAGAACTCCCCTGGGAAGCCATCTGGTCCTGGACTCTTATTTGTTGGGAGATTTTTGATAACCGATTCAATTTCTTCGCTGGTTATGGGTCTGTTCAAGCTTTCTATTTCCTCCTGATTGAGTTTTGGAAGAGCGTGGGTGTTCAGGAATTTGTCCATTTCTTCCAGGTTGTCCAATTTGTTGGCATATAATTTTTCATAGTATTCCCTGATAATTGTTTGTATCTCTGAGGGATTGGTTGTAATCATTCCATTTTCATTCATGATTTTATCTATTTGGGTCATCTCCCTTTTCTTTTTGAGAAGCCTGGCTAGAGGTTTGTCAATTTTGTTTATTTTTTCAAAAAACCAACTCTTGGTTTCGTGGATCTGCTCTACAGTTTTTTTAGATTCTATATTGTTTATTTCTGCTCTGATCTTTATTATTTCTCTTCTTCTGCTGGGTTTAGGCTGCCTTTGCTGTTCTGCTTCTATTTCCTTTAGGTGTGCTGTTAGATTTTGTATTTGGGATTTTTCTTGTTTCTTGAGATAGGCCTGGATTGCAATGTATTTTCCTCTCAGGACTGCCTTCGCTGCGTCCCAAAGCGTTTGGATTGTTGTATTTTCATTTTCGTTTGTTTCCATATATTTTTTGATTTCTTCTCTAATTGCCTGGTTGACCCACTCATTCGTGAGTAGGGTGTTCTTTAACCTCCATGCTTTTGGAGGTTTTCCAGACTTTTTCCTGTGGTTGATTTCAAGCTTCATAGCATTGTGGTCTGAAAGTATGCATGGTATAATTTCAATTCTTGTAAACTTATGAAGGGCTGTTTTGTGACCCAGTATATGATCTATCTTGGAGAATGTTCCATGTGCACTTGAGAAGAAAGTATATTCTGTTGCTTTGGTATGCAGAGTTCTAAATATATCTGTCAAGTCCATCTGATCCAGTGTCTCATTCAGGGCCCTTGTTTCTTTATTGACCGTGTGTCTAGATGATCTATCCATTTCTGTAAGTGGGGTGTTAAAGTCCCCAGCAATTACCACATTCTTATCAATAAGGTTGCTTCTGTTTATGAGTAATTGTTTTATATACTTGGGGGCTCCGGTATTCGGCGCATAGACATTTATAATTGTTAGCTCTTCCTGATGGATAGACCCTGTAACTATTATATAATGTCCTTCTTCATCTCTTGTTACAGCCTTTAATTTAAAGTCTAGTTTGTCTGATATAAGTATGGCTACTCCAGCTTTCTTCTGGCTTCCAGTAGCATGATAAATAGTTCTCCATCCCCTCACTCTGAATCTAAAGGTGTCCTCAGGTCTAAAATGAGTCTCTTGTAGACAGCAAATAGATGGGTCTTGTTTTTTTATCCATTCTGATACCCTATGTCTTTTGGTTGGCGCATTTAATCCATTTACATTCAGTGTTATTATAGAAAGATACGGGTTTAGAGTCATTGTGATGTCTGTCTGTTTTATGCTTGTAGTGATGTCTCTGGTACTTTGTCTCACAGGGTCCCCCTTAGGATCTCTTGTAGGGCTGGTTTCGTGGTGACAAATTCCTTCAGTTTTTGTTTGTTTGGGAAGACCTTTATCTCTCCTTCTATTCTAAATGACAGACTTGCTGGATAAAGGATTCTCGGCTGCATATTTTTGCTGTCTAGCACCCTGAAAATCTCGTGCCAATTCTTTCTGGCCTGCCAAGTTTCAAAAGAGAGATCAGTCACGAGTCTTATAGGTCTCCCTTTATATGTGAGGGCACGTTTACCCCTTGCTGCTTTCAGAATTTTCTCTTTATCCTTGTATTTTGCCAGTTTCACTATGATATGTCTTGCAGAAGATTGATTCAAGTTACATCTGAAGGGAGTTCTCTGTGCCTCTTGGATTTCAATGCCTTTTTCCTTCCCCGGTTCAGGGAAGTTCTCAGCTATTATTTCTTCAAGTACCCCTTCAGCACCTTTCCCTCTCTCTTCCTCCTCTGGGATACCAATTATGCGTATATTATTTCTTTTTAGTGTATCACTTAGTTCTCTAATTTTCCCCTCATACTCCTGGATTTTTTTATCTCTCTTTTTCTCAGCTTCCTCTTTTTCCATAACTTTATCTTCTAGTTCACCTATTCTCTCCTCTGCCTCTTCCATCCGAGCCGTGGTGGTTTGCATTTTGTTTTGCATTTCATTTAAAGCGTTTTTCAGCTCCTCGTGACTGTTCCTTAGTCCCTTGATCTCTGTAGCAAGAGATTCTCTGCTGTCCTGTATGCTGTTTTCCAGCCCAGCGATTAATTTTATGACTATTATTCTAAATTCACTTTCTGTTATGCTATTTAAATCCTTTTTGATCAGCTCATTAGCTGTTGTTATTTCCTGGAGATTCTTCTGAGGGGAATTCTTCCGCTTGGTCATTTTGGATAGTCTCTGGTGTGGTGAGGGCCTGCAGGGCACTTCCCCTGTGCTGTGGTGTATAACTGGAGTTGGTGGGCAGGGCCGCAGTCCGACCTGATGTCTGCCCCCAGCCCACCGCTGGGGCCACAGTCAGACTGGTGTGTGCCTTCTCTTCCCCTCTCCTAGGGGCGGGATTCACTGTGGGGTGGCGTGGCCCGTCTGGGCTACTTGCACACTGCCAGGCTTGTGATGCTGGGGATCTGGCGTATTAGCTGGGGTGGGAAGGCAAGGTGCACGGCGGCAGGGGGGGCAGGCTTAGCTCGCTTCTCCTTAGGTGATCCACTTCAGGAGGGGCCCTGTGGCCGAGGGAGGGAGTCAGATCCGCTGCCGGAGGTTTGGCTCCGCAGAAGCACAGAGTTGGGTGTTTGCGCGGAGCGAGCAATTTCCCTGGCTGGAACCAGTTCCCTTTGGGATTTTGGCTGGGGGGATGGGCGGGGAAGATGGCGCTGGCGAGCGCCTTTGTTCCCCGCCAAACTGAGCTCTGTTGTCCGGGGGCTCCGCAGCTCACCCTCCCTTTGTCCTCCAGCCTTCCCGCTTTCCCAGCAGAGCTGTTAACTTATGACCTCCCAGACGCTAAGTCGCGCTTGCTGTTGGAACACAGTCCGTCAGGCCCCTCCGCTTTTGCAAGCCGGACTCGGGGGCTCTGCTTGGCTGACGAGCCGCCCCTCCGCCCCGGCTCCCTCCCGCCAGTCCGTGGAGTGCGCACCGCCTCGCCGCCCTTCCTACCCTCTTCCGTGGGCCTCTCGTCTGCACTTGGGTCCGGTGACTCCGTTCTGCTAATCCTCTGGCGGTTTTCTGGGTTATTTAGGCGGGTGTAGGTGGAATCTAAGTGATCAGCAGGATGCGCGGTAGGCCAGCGTCCTCCTACGCCGCCATCTTCCCCAGTAATCTCTGAAGGACCATTTTTAATGGTTCTTATCGTACAGATCTCGTACATCAATTCTCTCAGGTTGCATTTGGGGAAAAAAAGTGTTTATATTTTGCCTTCATTTCTAGAAGACCATTTCTCTATTCATCAAATTCGCGGTTGACAACTTTCTGCTCAGTACTTTCAAGATGTTGATCAACCATCTTCTCACGTGCTTTGATCTGACAAAAAATCTGCTTTCATCCTTATCTTTCTCTTTACATATGTATATTTTTCCTCGGGATGCCTTTAATATTTTATATTTGTAACTGATTTAGAGCTATGTAATTAAGATATTCCTTGGTACAGCTTTCCTCATGTTATTAGGGCTTGATGTTCCTTGAGTATCTTGAATACCTGGGTTTAGTTTTTATCAGATTGCCAAACTGCTGGCTAATTATTTCTTCAAATATTTTTCCCTTTCTCTTTCAGGACTCTAATTATATGTAAAATAGGCTGCTTAAATTTGTACCACACATCATATTGGGTTTTTTTTCCCCCCATTCTTGTGCTTTGTGTTTTGAACAGTTACTACTGTTAAGCACCCATGTTTATTGATTTTTTCCTGCAATCTCTAAAAGTAATTATATCCAATGTATTTATTTTATGCGAAACATAATTTTTTGCTTCGAGAAGATCACATGGATTCTTGGGGCACCTGGGTGGCTCATTCTGTGGGGCATCTGACTCTTGATTTCAGCTCAGGTCGTGATCTGTTTGGTTTGTGAGGTTGAGCCCCAGTGGGCTCTGCACTGAGAGGACAGAACTTGCCTGAGATTCTCTTTCCCTCTCTGCCCTCCTCACATTTGCTCTCTCTCAGGATAAATCAATTTATTTAATTTACTATTAAAGAATCAGATTCTCTCCATATCTTTATGCTTAAAATGTTCAAATTCTGTTTAGCTTTATGAACATGTAAACTATAGCTTTAGTAACTTCTCAGGAGCTACTTTGAGCATCTCTGTCACTACTGAGTCAGGTTTGTTTCATTTCGTTTCCTCATTCGGAGGATGTTTTTCTGCTCCTTTGTATGCTTGGTAATGTTTGGAGAAAACAGACTGTGAATTTTACTTTCTTAGAAGTTAGATCATTTTCTATCCCTTCAGTTTTCTGAGCTTTATGCGAGGCCATATTTAAGTTACTTGCAAACAGTTTGGTTTATTGTTGGAGTATGTGTTTTAAGAGTTTTTTAGGCAACATCAGAATGATGTTTAGTCTAAGGAGAATTACTCCAAACACTAAGGCAAGACCTTTTGACGTTCCCTACCAACAGCTTTTCCACTCTGGCTGGTGCCAATAGGCAATAGCATGGCCCTATGGGAACCTTGGACACTGTTTCTCCAAACCCTTTGGTTTGTGTTTTTTTTCTCCCCACCCTTGGGTAGTTTCTTCATGTGTGTGCACCAGTTCATATGCTACGATTTTTCTAGGACAGACGTCAATGAGTTTTCTCTCTGTTCTGCAAACCCTATCTTTTAATTTTTAAAAATTTTAATTCCAGTATAGTTAATACACAGTGTTATGTTTCCAGTGTACCTTACAGATATTCAACAATTCTATACATTACTTAGTGCGTTTCATGGTAAGTGTACCCTTAATCCTCCCTCATCTATTTTACCCATCCCCCTCTCACTCCTCCTCTGCTGTTTTTTATAGTTAAGAGTCTGTTTTTTGGTTTTCCTCTTTTTCTCACCTGTGTGCATTTTGTGTGTGTTTGTTTCTTAAGTAAGTTCCACACATGAGTGAAATCATATGGTATTTACCTTTCCCTACCTTATTTCACTCAGGATTATATGCTACATTCTCTAGATCCAACCATGCTGTGGCAAATGGGAAGATTTCATTCTTTTTAATGGCTGATTGAGATTTCACTATATATGTATACACACACACATCACGTCTTCTTTATCCATTCAGTTATCAGTGGACACTTGGACTCCTTCCATAATTTGTCGATTTTAAGTAATGCAGCACTAACCATAGGTGTGCATATATCTTTTCAAATTAGTGTTTTTGTATTCTTTGGGTAAAGAAAGATATTCCATGCTCATGGATTGGAAAGGTAAATATTGTTAAAGTGTGCATACTACACAAAGCAAACGACAGATTAAATGCAATCCCTATCAAAATACCAACAGCATTTTTTTTTTTTACTGAACTAGAACAAATGATCCTAAAATTTGTACGGAACAGGAAATGAACCTGAATAGCCAAAACAATCTTGAAACAGAAGAGCATGGCAGGAGGTATTACAATTCTGGACTTTAAGTTATATTACAAAGCTGTAGTAATCAAAACAGTTTGGACCTGGCACAAAATTACACACAAAGATATCTGGAACGGAATAGAAAGCCCAGAAATAAACCTACGACTATATGGTCAATTATCCTTTGACAAAGGGGGTAAGAATATATAATGGGAAAAAAACAATCTCTTCAACAAATGACGTTGGGCAAACAGGAGAAACTGGAGCACTTTCTTACATCATACACAAAAAATAGCTCAAAATGGATTAAGAGCCTAAATGTAAGCCCTGAAACCACAAAAATACAAGATGAGAGCACAGGTAATAATTTCTCTTACATCAGTTGTGGTAACATTTTTCTAGATATGTCTTCTAGGACAAGGGAAATAAAAGCAAGACTAAAGTATTGGAACTACAACAAAATAAAAAGCTTCTGCACAGCAGAAGAAACAACAAAACTAAAAGATAACCTACCGAATGAGATATTTGCAGATGACTTATCTGATAGTGGGTTAGTACCAAAATATACAGAGAATTTACACAACACCCCCCCCCCCCCAAAAAAAACCCAAATAATCCAATTAACAAATGGACAGAATACACGAACAGACATTTCTCCAAAGAAGATCTACAAATGGTCACGGGACACATGAAAAGATGCTCAACAGCCCTCATCATCAGGGAAATAAAAATCAAAACCATAAGAGACAAGTGTTGGTGAGGATGTGGAGAAAAAGGAACCCCATGCATTGTTGGTGGGAATGTACTGGTGCAGCCACTGTGGAAATAGTATGAAGGGTCCTCAAAAAATTGAAAATAGAAGTACCAAAATGTCCAGTAATTTGACCACCAGCTTTCTAGATCTGCGTAGACTTTCAGCTACATCTGCTCCACTCTGGGAGTCCACACCCTCTGCCTGAGTTACTCTTTCTGCATTAGGCCTGGAAAGTTTCATTGCAGTAAGCTGGGTGATTGCGGGGCTCACTTTGTTTTCCATCTCTCAAGGATTATTTTCCTTCTTTGTAGGATTTCCAATTTCTTGAAATTCATGGTTTTAAGTGGAACATAAATCTACTCCCTGTTATTCCATTGTTAGAAGCAGAAGTCCCTTTTTTTTTATCATTAAACATTAACAAAATGTTCTCATCATCTTTTCACTAGTGTTTCTGGTGTTTTTTTTTCTTAACCAAATACAAATGTTTTACTATAGTTTCAGTAACATTTTCTACTTAATATTCTAAAAACATATTCCCTCATTTAATTCTCCTTCATTGTGTTAAACTATGCTATCTGCTTCACCCATTAGTGCTTTTAAACTCTACAGTTAGCCTTTCTCCTCTCAATTCTCCCTTAATTTCCTGACTTAGTGTCCAACACCTTTTCTCAAAGTTGTTTTGAAGTCACATCATTTTTTTCTGTACATGAAATGACATCTGCAGGTATTTTTTTTATCACATTCCTATATTCTTAAGTTGGCAAATACCCAATACCTCTGGGGCATATTTGGATGAAACATTGGCTTTTTGTTCCACCCACGCTCATGGGTGCAGAGAATCAATTGAATTATTCAACATGCAAATCAGATATTTTAGATAGGTTACTATGCCTCTAGCACTAAAAAAAAAAAAAAAATGAAATCCTAGCACAGGAAAGAAAAAAGAAAACAATATTCACGTCAGGGTAAGTAGGACACTAAAGCTGATAATTCTGTTTGTGAGGATGGGAGAAAAAAGAATGAGCAATTGTCAGGATTTGGGAGTATTGATAGCCATGCCTTATTTTTGGAAAACGTCCACAGTTATCCCTCCAAGACCCAATAGACTTTGCTGTGGTTCAAAATCTGTCTAAAAATGTATTAGTGCTTTGTTAGCTGAAATAGCTTTGCAGTGATAAATGTTTGTTTTTCACTTTGTACCCATAGAAGAAACATTAAATGTCTGTCAGTGATAAATAAACACACTCTCCTGAACCTTGCAGAATATTTCACTGATCTGAGCTATTTCTACTCATTGTTACTCTCTTCTCTAAAGCATGAACAAATGGCTTTACTTACACTCCATTTATAAAACTGCTACAGACAAAAAATTAAAAATGACAGCCCTAGATACCACTGATGGCATCTGTATTCCAACAAAGTGGTCTTAGGATGCTAGTGAAAATCTAGTAAGTATATTTAACTGGCCTAAGCACTATTCACAATGGATTAGTAAAGTATGAAACTATATACATTGTGCAATGCAATTTTAAAACATATTATCAAATAAGTGAATATATTTAAAGAGCTGAAATAATTTTTTTTACCCTGAGATCATCTCCTTTACTTATTTTTTTCTCTCTTTCCTCCTCTCCCTATCATTTTCTGCATTTCCTTCCGTGCTATTTTCTTCTTCTTCAATTCCTACAAATAGTATTGTATGGCTTTGAAATTCAAGGATTAAAACTTAAAATGTTTTGTCTAGTTGTTCATAACTTTCTTGAACTCCAGGCTCCCTTTGTAATTAATTTGAATATCAGTTAAAGTTGGAGTTGTCTTTCATATTGTTCATTCACACTTGTAAGATTCCATGAAAAATGTCTAATAAACTTTCCTGAGTTCCTTAAAGTAGCATTTTCACATTAAGACAATCAACATTTAGTAGATGCACAAATAAACCTCACCAACTGCTAACTCATTTTATTTTCAGAGACCATAGAGAAGAAAAATCATTATCCTATGATACTGTGTAAAAAAGAAAAAAAATAGATTCCAGTAAAGTTAAATAAATATGTATATATCTAAACTGCTCCAGGAAAGAGTAGATTCTAGACATATCTTTCCCACCCTATGTACATGTCTGTCTTTATGCAGTATATGTTTCATGCATTATTTATCTGGTTCTAAAGGTAGAGTATAAATTTAGGGGTCTGGGGACAAGTGAGGCAAGGAAGAAAAAATCCAGATGTCTAGTTAACACAAAACGATGTAAGAAAAGTACATAGCAGAAAGTGAGGCACAGATCGATTGATGATAAAAATAATACATAAACTGACAAAAGTAACAGACTCCATTAAGTGGCAAGTACCCAAGACCTTATATGACTGACAGAATACAAATACTTGCTTCGGAAGCCAATTGAGGTCTGAAACAAGATTTTAATTTGAGTGCCAAACTCAGTAAGACTAAGAATCCCAAGGAACTCAATATGCCTGAAGGGAATTGAGAATCAAACACCCATCATTTGGCACTTCGTAGGATATTGCATGTATCAGTGAAGTTAGAGACGGCAGAAGAGCAAAGAATATTAATGGCGCCTAAATGCAAGAGAGTGAGGGCCCTAGAATTCCTGGAGGCCAAGATTAGAGCCGAAACAGGGGTGGAAGTAATAGGATTTTTAAAAATCTGTTACACTACTGCCTCATTTTCTGAAGACCAGAGTTGAAATGTTAATACTTCAGACAATTGAAAATAAATAGTAGGCTATAATTAATTTGCTGAGAGAGGTGAGAAGTACAATTTAGATGATTTGTGAACTCACAAGTTGAAATACAAACGTAACTCACAAGATGAAATACAAACGTTTCAAGTCATTTTGACTATTTTGTTTCCAAGTATGGATAAAACCTTTGGCTATTCATGTTCCTTCAAGCCTAACACTTAAACGACAACATCGTATTCGGTGAATTTGTTGCATGCAATATGATGCTATTTGTAGTTAGTAAATTGACCCTTGAAATAATTTTAAAGCTAATTTATAATTTAAAAAAACTAAGCTTTTGCCTTCAAGTCCAACTTGTAAAGGTGTCATAAGTTGGCACTCTTTCCCTACAATAAAAAAAGCTCAGCAATCTTCAAACAAACAAACTTTCTTAGAACCATCAGAAAACTACGGTTACAGGGCATTTGGTTGTCCCCACATCTAGAGAGGCAGGAACAACAGCAGCTGGAAGACAGAAGTGGTATTAAGACTCACTTTACTGAAAAATCAGATATTGCTGCCAGCTGAGTGTGGACCGGAGTAAGAAACGTTCGAGGGTCACTATTCCTTCCAGAAACTACACCAGGCTTGCACAGAGAAAATCTAAGAAAAACATCCTCATGACTCTTTCAGGAATAAAGGAAGAGAAACAAACCACTGTAATACCTTTCATAAACCCTCATCGTAAAGCCCAACTCTCAGGGAAACCCTAAGCCTGAGTTTATTTTCCATGGCAGAAAAGAATTACACAGCACTGTACCCTCTCCAAACTTCCTATCTCCTAAAGAGAAGGAAAAACTAACTGATAACAAGGGACAAGGCTTCAAAAAAATGAGGGTACAAAGAAAATAAAAGTTGTATCACTGGAAAAGAACCAAAAAACTGGAGAAATGCAAACCCCATGAGAGGGGAGAACTATTAGCCTGAGATTTATTCCAAAGAATATGGCGTGCTTCTCTTCTGTCACACCCAACTAGCATCCCAATAAACCCCAAGTAACATAACAGTGGAATACAGTTGAAAGTGGTCCCAAGATGAGGTCTTTCTGAGGAACAGTGCAAAGACAACCCCAATGCCAAGAGAAAATGTAAAAACAAGAACAGTAGAGGTGTTTGAAGCCTATCACTGAAGAACTCCCAAATCCTGAGCAGAATGGAATAAATTCTCACATTACAACAGGGATAACTCAGCACCTGTTACAGATACAATGTCCAACTTTGTACAAAAATTATACAGTCTACAGAGACAAAATCATCAGAAACAAATTCAGATGTGACACAGATGTAGGACTTAGCAGACAAGTGTTTTAAAATATCCTGTCAGTCCAGAGATGACAACAATGGAAAAGAATCAAAAGCAAATTCTAGAAATCAAGAAGCAAATAACAGAAATGAAGACTGCCTTTGATCACCTCATCACATTTAACACACTAAGGAAATAGTGAACTTCAAGAGAGTCAGTAGAAACTTTCCAAACTGAAATGAGAACATGAAAAGAAAATGAAAAAGACATCAGCACATCTAAGAACTGTTGAACGATACTGAAAGTTTCAATGTAAGCATAATCGGAAAACTGAAGAAAGAGAATGGGGCAGAAGAACGATTTAAAATACTAATAGCTGGGAACCTTCAATATTATTGAGACAAAAAAAATCGCAGACTTAAGAATTTCAAAGATCATCAACAACCACTTGTAATTAGGGAAATGAAAATTAAAACAACAAAATACTACATGCCTTTTAGTAGAGGTACAAAATAAAAAAAATCGAATCCTAAGAATAGCAATTTTGGCAAGAACTTGGAGAAACAGGAAATAATTTCCATTTACTGGAAACAAAAATGGAACAGCTCCTTGGGAAGATTCGTTGGCAGTTTCTTACAAAGCTAAACAGAGGTTTATCTTTGATCTGGCAATCGCATTCTTAATATCTGTCCACCTCTTATGAAAACTCAGGTCCACACATCCATGTGAACTTTTATAGCAGCACTATTTATAATCACCCAAAACTGGAAGCACTTGAGATATCCTTCAATATTTTAAAGGACACACTGTGACACATGCCTACTATTTACTGTTAAGGGGTAACGGAACATGAGCTATTAATACAGATGAATGTTAATTGCATACTGTTAAGTGAAAGCCATCCTGAACAGGTTACATGTTGAATTATTAAATTTATATGACATTCACGAGAAGTAAAAACTGTAGGACAGAAGGCAGAGGAGTACTAACCTTGGGTGCTAGGGGAGATGAAAGTTTAATAGGTGAAATACAGAGGATTTTTTAGGAGATAAACATTTCTCTAAAATAGAGGAGTGGTGAGTACATTGGATCATGAACTTGTCAAAACCGTTACAACTTTACAGCACAAAGACTGAAACTGAATGTAAAAAAAAAAAAAATCAATTAGGAGGTTAGGGGTTCCAAGGACATAGAAGCAAACTAGAAGAAAAGAATCTAATTGTATTAAAATGTAGGACAGAACCTCACTAACGGGAAAAGTACAAGGTACTCATCTAAAGAACTTTGGAAATGAGTAAAGAGTCTAAGGCAATAGATAAAAGAAACTGTATATAAAACACTGAATTAGTTGGTAAAGCTATTCTTGATCAGAGTACATTAACAATCATGAAAGCAGTATACTTGTATACTAGAATTGAACTATTATGTAAATGGATGAAAGATAGTGGAATTCAGGTTCTCACTGTAGGAGTGGGAGATTAGAGGTAAGCAAATAGGGAAAGAACTAAAATGAACATGCGATAGTACATTAGAGGTGGAGGCATGAGGGTGAACTTCTGTTTAGCTTAGAAAAGACGTCGATGGATAAATACAGAAATAATTTTAGGAGCGACATCATCATAATGGCGAATTAAGTGTTTTATACCATCTTTTCCCTAGAGAACACGGAGACAACCATCCGTGGATAAGGAACCCTTTCTAGAAGTCCAGGGATCCAGTGGGGGAAGTTCCAGCACATTGTTAGACCAAATAAAATCCAAGATGGAAGCATGGAAATGGGTAACAGCTCACTTTACCCACAGCACCCGTTTTCTAGGCCCACACAGCTCAGTGTGAAGAGAAATGTTTTTGGCCCATGATTTCTCCCCTGGGGAAAAGTAAGAGTATATGAGTAAGTGCGGAGCTTCTCCATGAGGGCAGGACATTGCCAAAGAGTCTCATTTCTCTTTAGCCCTATCCAGAACACTGAGTACTGAACTTCATGACTTGGGAGGGGTGAGTGATGAAGAGGACGACAGCCAAGGTATGGGCGATGTACCAGAGGGATGGAGGTTCTACTCACCATGTCACAGACACCATCAGGAAGCCTGAGTGAGCCACAGGGGACACCTAGAATGCAAATCCTCAAGCGGCCCGTGGGCATTCCCAACAGCAGCAAAAGGGTTTCACAGAGGGCTAGTGAGCATGTTCATGAAACCAGCCCAAATCTGTGGACCTGGAAGAGTACCACAAACTTGAGTACTAGCACATTGTAGGGAAAGCAAAATGAAAGCTGTCAGCAACAGGGCTGGCTTTACAGTATTAAGAAATATCTTTACAAGAAGATTGAGGGAAGACACATGTAAGAATTCTGTCACAGGAGTGGCCGGGTGTCTCAGATGGTTAAGTGTTCAACTCTTGGTCTCAGCTCAGGTTATGATCTCACGGTCCTGAGTCCGAACCCTGCATCAGGCTCTGGGCTGATGGTGCAACACCTGCTTGGGATTCTGTCTCTCCTTCTCTCTGCCCCTCCCCCACTTGTGTGTACTCTCTCTCTCTCAAAATAAATAAACATAAAAAAAAATTTTTAAAGAATTCTGTCACAAAAGTTACCAAGATGTATTCAGCAGATGTATGCACAGAAAGGCGTCTCTAGCAGGGCTTACAAGGTCCTTCTCTTAGCTAGTTAGTGAGGAACAGAGGAGGTGACTTCTTCAGCTGTGAAGACAGAAATTCAAGACTACAAGGAACATTACAAATTAAAGAAACATGATGACTCCAGAAGAACACAATTTTTCAGGAATCAACCACAAAGAAATGAAAATCAGTGATTGACCTGATAAAGAATTCAAAATAGCTGTTTTAAGGAATCTCAATGAGCTACAAGAAAACATTTAAAAATTTTTTTTAATGTTTATTTATTTTGGGGACAGAGAGAGACAGAGCATGAATGGGGGAGGGGCAGAGAGAGAGGGAGACACAGAATCGGAAGCAGGCTCCAGGCTCTGAGCCATCAGCCCAGAGCCTGACGCGGGGCTCGAACTCACGGACCGCGAGATCGTGACCTGAGCTGAAGTCGGACACTTAACCGACTGAGCCACCCAGGCGCCCCATCATTTAAAGATACCTCAGTGAAATCAGGAAAACAATACACAAAATGCAAAGTTTAACAGAAATAATTTCAAAACAACCAATCAGAAATTCTGGGACTGAAGGAAATAGTGAATGAAATGAAAAATACAATAGAGAGTATCAAAAACATAATGGAGCAAGGGGGAAAAAAAGATTCTGTGAAGTAGAAGACAAAGCCTTCATAATTATTCAGAGGAGATCAAAAAAAGAATGAAAAAGGGTGAAGAAAAGCAGCATGAACAACCATGGAATATCATTAAAGAAAAGTTGGAATCTCAGAAGGAAGAGTGGGAGAAAGGAGCAGAAGGCTTAATAAATGGCTGAGGACTTCTCAAATGTGGGGAGAGACTTGGACATCCAAATTCATTACGATAACAGATCTCCCCCAAATTTCAGTCTAAAATGACTGTCTCCAAAACACATTCTAGTACAACTGTCTAAAATCAAAGACAGAGAGAGTACTTTAAAAACATCAAGGAAAAAAATCTCTCCTAGAAAGGAATCCCCATAAGGCTACCAGTGGCCTCCTTAGTAGGAACCTTGCAGGTCAAGAGAGAGTGGGATGATATATTCAAAGTACTGGGGCAGGGCATGCGGGGTACCCTGCCAACCAGAATACTTGACCCTGCAAAGTTGTCCTTCAGGAATGAAGGGAAGGTAAAGATATTCCCAAACAATAGCTGAGGGAGATAATCACCACTGGACCTACCTTACAAGAAATGCTGAAAGAAATGTGTCAAGTTAAAATGAGAGGACATTAATCAGAAATACGAAGACATATGAACATATAAAACACACTGGTCAAGTATACAATCAACTCAGAATGCCCTAATAATGCCATGTGTTGACTTGTGATGTGTCTATCAGGTAACCCTAGTATAAAAGTTAAAGGAAAAAATGGGACAAATTATAGCTACAATAATTTTAATAGATAAACAATATAAAGATATATAAATTACAACATTAAAAACATAAAACACGTGAGGAGTAAACGACTAGAATTTTTAAATGTAATTGAGGTTGTTAGCCTAACATAAACTATTAAATCTATGTTTTCTAGTAACCACAAAGCTAAAACTTAGATTTTTCAAAGATAAGAGAAGTGAATCAAAGCATATCCCTATGGAAAATCCTAAATTCTCAAAGGAAGACAATAAGAGAGGAAGAAAGGAAAAAGAGAGTTACACAACCACCAGAAAATGATTAATAACATAGCGCTAGAAGTCCTTACCTACTAATAATTACTTGAATATAAATGAATTAAATTCTCCAATCAAAAGACAAAGAGTGATTGAATGCTTTAAAAAACAAGGCCAGAATATGTGCTGCCTAAGAGAAATGCACTTCAGCTTTCAGGAGCCATAGAGGCTCAAAGTGAAGTTATGGAGAAAGATATTCCTTGCAGATGGAAACCAAAAGAGAGCAGGAATAGCTGTACTTATTTGAGAAAAAAAAAAAATGACTTTAAGTCAAAACCTGTAACAGGAGAAAAAAAAAAAAACTTTAACAAGAGATAAGGAAGAGCATATTTTAAATAGATCAGTGATCAAGGGTATATGCCAATCATAAATTTACCTGAACTCAACATCAGAGTACCAAAATATATTTAAAAACTACTAATGGTTATTAAGACAGAAATAGACAATGCAATCATGGTAGAAGACTTGATTGCCTCACTTTCAAAATGGATAGATTAGCCTAAAAAATAAGGAAGGAAATCTGTTTGCACTATGCTTTCCAACAAATGAACCTAATGGATCTATAGAAAACATTTCTACGGAGAGTTGATACAAAATCTTCTCAAGTGAACAGAACATTATCCAGGCTAATGGATACAATGCATGTTTTCTGACCACAGTGCTACGAAACTAGAAATCAATTGCAAGAGAAAAGCTGGAAAATTCACAAATGTGTGGAAATTAAACACACTACTGAACATCCAATGAGTCTAAGAAAAAAATCAAGACTAATCAAAAAATATCTTGAGACAGAAGAAAAGAGAAACGCAACAAACCATAACTTAGGGGAGGCAGCAAAACCATTTTTATAAGGGAAGTTTATAGAGATAAAGATCTCCAAGAGACAACCTGTATGCTTCAAAGAGCTCGACAAAGAACAAGATAAGCCCAAAGTTAATAGAAGGAAGGAAATAATAAAATCAGAGCAGAAATAAATAAGGACCAAAAAAACAGTAGAATACAGAGTTGTGAAAAGATAAAATTGATAAACATTTACTCTAGACTTATTTATTAAAAAAAAGGGAAACTCAAATTCAGAAATAAAAGAGGAGATATTAGAACTGACACACCACAAATACAAAAGATCATGAGAGCTTGCCATCAGCAATTATAGGCTAACCAATATACAACCTATGAAGATTAAGTCATTAAGAAATAGAAAATCTGAACAGACCAGTAAGGAGACTAAAGCAGTCATCAAAAACCTGTCAACAATGAAAGCCCAGGGCCAGATGGTTTCTTTGGTGAATTCCTCTAACAATTGAAGAATTACCACCAACCGTTTAAATTCTTATAAAATGAGTTTGGGAGTGTTCCCTAGTTCTTAGTTTTTTTCAGGCCAGCATTATTACCCTGATACCAAAGCCAAATAAGGACACTACGAGTAACTAGAGATCAGTATCCTTGCTAAATATAAATGCAAAATGTTAACAAAATACTGGGAAATAAAACTTAACAGCACACTAAAAGGATTATACCCTTGGGAGGCAAAGGTGACTCAGCACATACAAATCAATAAATATGATAGGGGCGCCTGGGTGGCTCAGTCGGTTAAGCATCCAACTTTGGCTCAGGTCATGATCTCACGGTTTGTGGGTTCAGCCCCGCATCGGGCTCTGTGCTGACAACTCAGAGCCTGGAGCCTGCTTCGGATTCTGTGTCTCCCTCTCTTTCTGCCCCTCCCCTGCTCACGCTGTCTCTGTCTCTCAAAAATAAATAAATGCAAAAAAAAATTGTTTTTAAATAAAATAAATATGATAAACCATTTGACAAAATTCAACATCCTTTCATAATAACAATGCTAAACATATTGAGTGTAGAAGGGACATATCATCATAAAGACCATAAAAGACAAGGCCACAGCTAACATAAACCCACATGAAAATTTGAAAGCTTATCTTCTGAGATCATCAACAAGACAAGGCTACTCATTCTCATCCTTCCTATTCAGCACAGTACTGAAAGTTCTAGCAAGAATATCCAGGCAAGAAAAAGAAATCAGAATGGGTGAAGTAAAAGTGTTTCTATCTGCAGATGACGTTGTCTTATATACCGGAAATTCTGAAGACTCCACTGAAAATTGTTACAATAATGTATTCAGTAAAGTTCCAGGATATAAAACACATAGAAATGAGCTACCTTTCTATACTCTAACAACAAAATATCTGAAGAAAAAAAAGAGAATGGTCTCTTTCATAATTGCATCAAAAACAGAAAAAAAAATACACAACCAAGGGGATGAGAGATCTGTATACCGAGGGGAAAAAAAAGAAAACACTTTGGTGAAAGAAATTGACAAAGATACAAATGAATGGAAAGATATCCTGAGTTCCTGGATAGAAAGAACTCATGCTAAAATGTGCACTCCCCAAAGCCATTTATAGATTTCATAGAACTCCTAACTAAATTGTAATGACATTTTCACAGACATAAAGTTCTAAAATTTGTATGGAACCATAAATGACCCTGAATAGCCAAAGAAATCCTAAGAAAAAACAAAGCGGGAGGCATCATACTTCCTGTTTTCAAGCTGTATTCGAGTCATATAAATAAACACATAGATCCAGAAAACAGAATTTTCTCAATAAATAAAACATAAATCAACCCTTGTATATATAGCCAACTCATATTTAACAAGAAACTCACGAATATCCACGGGGGCAAGAACAGTCTCTTCCATAAACGGTGTTTGGAAAATTAATCACATTCTTACACCACTCACAAAAAATAACTTGAAATGGATTCAAGATTTAAGTCTAAGACCTGAAAGTGTGAAACTCCTGGAAGAAAGCAAAAGAAAAATTCCTTGAGACTGATCTTAGCAATGATTTTTTTAATGTGACATCAAAAGCACAAGCAAGAAAGACTTCGTTTAGTTTGACAAATGGAAAAAGTTTCTGTACAGCCAAAAATAAAAATAATGAAAGACACTATAATAAGGGGTGCATGGGTGGCTCAGTCGGTTAAACATGACTTCGGTTCGGGTCATGACCTCCTGGTTCATGGGTTTGAGCCCTGTGTCGGGCTCTGTATTAACAGCTGGGATCCTGGAGCCTGCTTCGGATTCTGTGTCTCCCCCTCTCTGCCCCTCCCCAGCTCACACGCTGTCTCTCTCTCTCTCTCAAAAATAAACATTAAAACATAATAAAAAGGCAACCAATGGATGGAATGGGAGAAAATATTTGCAATCATCTATTGGATAAGGGGTAAATATCCAAAATATATAAACAACTCCTACAACTCAAGAGCCAAAAAACAAAAAAACCAAAAAAGCTCATTTAAAAATGAGCAGAAGAGCTGAGAAGACATTTTGCCAAAGAAGACACACCCATGGCCAACAAGTACATGAAACCTGATGCTCAACATCACTAATCATCAGGGAAGGGCAAGTCAAAACCACAATGAGAAATCAAATCCCACCTGTTGGGATGGCTTTTATCAAAAACACATTAGTGAAGATGTGTTGGCAAGAAATGTGAAAGAAAGGGAATTCTGTGTACTATTAGAATGCAAATTGATACAGCGACTATGGAAACTAGTATGGGTTTGTCAAAAAAATTTAAAAATAGAACTATTCTATAATCCAGCAGTCTCACTTCTGGGTATACATCATAAGGAAATGAAATCAGTGTGTGAAGAAGATACCTGTATCCCCATGTTCATCCAAACATTATTCACAAGAGTTAAGACATGGTAAGGACCTAAGTGTCTGCTGATGGAGTCATTGATGAATAAAGAAAATGTGGTATGTCTATATCTCTAATCTCTCTATTGTTTCTCCCATACATAGATAATATGAATATGATTCAGCTATGGGAAGTAACTTCTGCTATTTGTGACAACATGGGTGGAATATGAGGACATAATGCTAAGTGAAGTCAGACAGATGAAGACAAATACTATGTGATCTATTTTAAATGTGGAATTTTAAATATGTTAAATATTTTATTTAAGTAAAAAAAAAATGTAAATATCCAAACTCCTAGGAACAGAGATTGGACTAGTGGTAGCCAGGGGCTGGATATGTTGGGGAGAGTAAGGACCAGTTCGTTAAAGGTGTGAACTTCCAGTTACGAGGAAGTTCCTTGAATTGAATGTATAGGATGGCGACTGTAGTGAACAATATTATGTGTTTGAATGTTGCTTAGAGAATAGAGCTTAAATAGTCTCACCACAAAAAGAAATGCTAATTACATAAGGTAATAAAAGTGTTAACGAACGCTATTGTGGTAATCGTTTTGCAATGTATACATGTATCAAATCATCACATTGTACAAATTTGATTTAGACAATTTTAAATGTCAATTACGTCTTAATAAACTTGGAAAAAAGAATTACAGTTAAGTTTCATACACTTTTTTACTATAAATACATCTTTGTTTATTCTGTTAACGAAGTCCCTAGCAACAATACCTCCCCTTAACAACAAACCCTGTATTCTAATTTTTCCATCAAAAGGAACCTGGGATCCTTAGAGAAATGATAATGCAGGGAATACGCACGATGAGCCTGAAATATCTTTCAGTGTCAGAAATTAACAAAGTATTTAAAAAAATAAAAACAACTGAAATATGCTAAAAGGGACATCGGAGCCAACTGACAGAACTCTCTATGGTCAAAAATGAAAAGCAACACAAAATAATATGTGATCGTAACCCAAGTTAGAAAATTAATATCCTTTAGCCCATAATGATTAAGTAAATCGATTATAGATAGGTAAGAACAGACAAATATCCTAAACAAGGGAATTCCAATTAATGCAGGTAGTGTAGCATAATTCCCCAACACTTAAAACTGGGTAATACATAGTGACCTCCTTCAAAACAATACAATATGGAAAGGAGGAAAAAAATAAATTAATATCTAAAAACCTGACAAACATCATCAAACTACGTGATCAAACTTAACATCCATTATGACAAATTGTGTTGACAATATGCATCTTTTTTTTAATTTTTTTAACATTTTATTTATTTTTTTGAGACAGGGAGAGACAGAGCATGAACGGAGGAGGGTCAGAGAGAGAGGGAGACACAGAATCTGAACAGGCTCCAGGTTCTGAGCAGTAAGCACAGAGCCCAACGCGGGGCTTGAACTCACGGACAGTGAAATCGTGACCTGAGCCGAAGTCGGACACTTAACCGGCTGAGCCGCCCAGGCGCCCCGACAATATGCATCTTTTAATATGATGTGATGAGAACTCTATCTTACCTCTATGTTCTTCCTTCCAAAAACCCTCCATCCAAGTCTAAGCACAGTAACATCATTAGAAAATTCTCAGTTGAGGGAAACTATATAAAATACCTGACAAGTGGGGTTCCCGGGTGGCTCCAGTGGTTAAGCATCCAACTCTTGGTTTGGGCTCAGGTCGTGTTCTCATACAGTTTCTGAGATCGAGCCCTATGTCAGGCTCTGTGCTCACAGCATGGAGCCCGCTTGGGATTCTCTCTCCCTCCCTCTTTCTCTGCCCCTGCTCTGCTCAGGCTCTCTTTCTCTCAAAATAAACTTTTAAAAATTATGTAAGAAAACAGTAAAATAAAAGACCTGACCAGTACTCCTAAGAACTAACGCAGTAGGTAAAAACTAAAGCAATCAAGGCCTGAATTTCGTTACTGACAGTGTTTACATACTGGTTCATCAGATGTGTCAGGTGTCCATAGTAGTGTAAGATCTTAACATCAAGGAAAACTAGGCATGGAGTATATAAAAACTATTAATTTTACACCCTTCTGTTCCTCTGAAACTATTCTTGAAAAGCTACTTAAGGGGCGTCTGGGTGGCTCAGTTGGTTAAGCGTCCGACTTCGGCCCAGGTCATGATCTCGCGGTCCGTGAGTTCGAGCCCCACGTCGGGCTCTGTGCTGACAGCTCAGAGCCTGGAGCCTGTTTCGGATTCTGTGTCTCCCTCTCTCTGACCCTCCCCCGTTCATGCTCTGTCTCTCTCTGTCTCAAAAATAAATAAACGTTAAAAAAAAAAGAAGACACTTTAAAAACAAACAAAAAAAAATAAAAACTATTTAAAAATATGTAGTGAGAAAACAAATACTATGAATAAAAGTCTAGGACAATGTAATCAAATTCCTGTTTGGGTGTTTCCTTGCAAAAATATACTCTGTGTAATGTGAACATTATTTTCTGTCATTAAGGCATCTATATCTAGACATTCTTATAGGTCTAGAGATAAAGAGGGACACGTAATCACACACTGATACTGATAATCTTAGTATGGAAATGGTAGTGATAGAAATATGCAGAGTGTACTATGGATATCCATAGGAGAGTCCATAAAACTCTGGGAGAAGTTAGCCCATGAATTATCTTTTAACTGGTAAATCAGAATTAACCACATGTAGAAAAGAGAAGGAAGTTACGCACTTTAAATAGACAGCATATTCAAATGTAAAATAGTAAGGAACACTAAGTTATGTGTGGGGAACCTACGCACTATAGACTGGATAGGATAATGAGTGAAAGAGGCAGTATAGAGCAAGCATAATCAGTGGTCCCCCTGATAGCGTCCCATGTCATCTGGGAATAAATCTTACTCATTTGCTCACTCTTATCCCAGAGAAGCCATGGATACACTCCCATGAGAACAACCCAGATAGTAATCCTCTTCCTCTTACTAGTTCTCGGTTTCAAGACAGCAACCCTTTCCAATTTTTGCCAATGAGATTTGAGATCTGTGGCCGTGAGAATCGAGATTTCCACTCTACGGTTGAAGACTGCCTCACTCTTAAAAGTGACAGTCAAAAAGAACTGATCTCTTCTACTTTTGAACATTGCAAGGGATGCCTGTCATTATTGTAACCTTTTTGCAGCCATGAGAAGATAAAACCTGATGTCCATACAAACCCCCGTAGAGTAACAGAGTAAAAACTAGAGAGAATCAGCGTTTTGGTGAGGCCACTAAACCACTAAAGTAATTTAAGTAATGCTTTACAGAGCCCTAGAAGTTCTTATTAGGGAGACAGTAAGTTTGGCTGTTATTTAATCCAATTAAATTTCTAAATCATGCCCCTCAATTTGTGATTATGTCTTTCCCACCAGAATTGTAAGATCAACAAATTATGCATGTAAATGAAAGAATAACTGAGTGAATGGATGAATATCTTAATACAGGTTACATGCCCTGAGACTTAATGAATATAATTTAATGGAATAAGATGAAGCCGAAAGTAAAGACAGGTATCAGAGCATGGGAGCTGTAACATGCCTTATGAAGAAACTTAAGCTTTATTATATAAACCAGTATTTCTAAAAATTTATGTCAGTACTAATTCCACTAATTCCATGAAATGATAATAGGTACTGCATAAAAATAATCTTTAAGTAAACAAGCATTAAGATTTCATCAACGGGGTTTCTTTTTTTCCAGGAACTTAATACAAAATTACACAAGATAGATATACTAAAACGGATGCTATAAAAGATACAGTTTCCTATCTTAAGTTTAGTGATCTTTGAAATGCATTCTGGGAGTTCTGGTCCAATGGCAACAGAGAAAGACCCTGAACTCACCTCCTCCACAGACACAGCAAAAGTACATCTGTATATAGAGAAATTCCTCCGGAAGAACTGAGGTCTTACTAAACAGCTTCTGCACATACAGAAAGGCAAAAAAGATGGAGACATAGTAACAGAGGGAATCGCCACCCCTGGCCCTGTGAATGCAATGGGGAGGAATACTACCTACAGACCATGAGCCGATTCCTCTGCCCTGGGGCACAGACAAAAAGCTAAGGTTTAAAAAGGGCAACTAGTCTATTAAAACCAGCCCTAGAAACCTGCCGACGGTGGGAAAACTGCTGGAACTCTCTCTAGTCCAGGAGGCCCTGAGCACCGGTTTATACTACCCCACCGCAGGAGCAGGGTTCCAGGAACCATCACCAACCTGTCACCTCCGTGAGCCCCAGGCCCCTAGCCTACTCCAGCCGCAGACATTCTGGGACACAGAAAACAAAAGAACTTTGGTTTAAAAGGACAACTAGAATGTCAAGAAATGAGCCCTAGAATCCTGACAAATGGCAGGGTTGTTGCTGGAACTCTGAGTCAAAGGGGCCAGTGAGCAAGCACCATGGTTGATGTTCTCCTTCCACCTTCATAGCATGTCTGGGGGCGGGGTCCAGGCACTAAGGCAAACCTACGACGTCACTGAGCCTCGGGCCTCTAGCCCACACCTGCCCCAGCCAAACAACCAAGACCTCCATTGTGGTGCACACTGCACACCCCGGTCAGCGCTCATTACAGCTCCGGCCATTGTCCCAAGCTGCCACAGAGACAAAGCATCCTGAAACACTCTAGGTGCACGCAACTTTGACGCAAGATGACTCGCTAGGGTACCCCTGGCTCAGAGCACTTGGGGACCTCTGGGTTTCCATCTGCTTTGTTTCTAACACCCCATCAGGTGCCAGCTGCATAGGCTTTCCCTGGTCCCCTGGCCCACACCCTGCATCGCCTTGAGCCACCCTGCCAGGGTACCCCCTCTGCTGAGTATCCAGGGACACCCTGGCTTTCTCTAAAACTTCAGTTGTCTTGCCTTCTGTGTGGATTGAACTAGGACACCCCCACCCCAAGCCTGCACCACACCTCAGTTCTAGCAGCCCCACCGGGGTGGCCCTGTGTGGAACACCATAAGGATCTGAGGCCCATGCCCTGCCCCAGCTCTGGCCACTGCACCAAAGTGGGACCTGTGTTGAAGGCCCCAGGAAACGCTGACTTGCACCCACTTTAGCTTTAGCTGTCCTCCCAGGGTTTTTCCTGTGCTGAGAGCCTTGAGACAACACTACCACCACAATACACACACACACACACACACACACACACACACACAGCTTTTAGCTACTTGAGCTTTGGCTGCTCTGCCAGAGCACTCCCAGCATACAGAACCCTTAGACCACTCCCACCTATGCCCACTTCAGTTCCAGACGTCTCTCCAGGGCAGCCCCAGCACATGTGCCCTGGAATGCCCAGGCAAAACCAGACACAGCTCCGGCCTCCACCCAAAGTCACCAGGCACACAGAGCCTATACAGGGGATGACCATATGCAAGACCATTCCTTCAAGTTTAGGAGAGGTAGGTATTCTGTCAAATTCATAAAAAACAAACACAGAAAAGTCAAGCAAAATGAGGGGCCATTAACTTAATACAGACTGCTATATGCTTAGGATGTGATGTATGAACCTTGTGGTAACCACAAACCCAAAGCCTCTGATACACACACACACACACACACACACAAAATAGAAAGCCAAACATAACTAACACTAGAAAGTATTCAATTTCAGGGAAGAGACCAAGAAAAGAAGTAAAGAACAGGTAAGAACTACAAAAGTACCAGAAAACTACCAAAATGGCAATAGTACATAACTCTCAACAATTACTTTAAATATAAATGGTCTAAATGCTCTAATCAAAAGATATAGGGTAGTAAAGTGCATTAAAAAAAAAAAAAAAAAAAACAAGACCTATCCCTATGTGGCCTACAGGAGACTCATTTCAGACCTAAGACCTATATAGGCTTAAAGTGATCACTCACTCTCTCTTTCACTCGCTCTCTCTCTCTAAAACAAACACCTAAGTACATATAACAAAGACTATATGAAGAGACCAAAAGAGGGCATTACATAATGACAAAAGGATCAGTAAAACAAAAGGATATAAAATTGTAATTCTTGTGCACCCAACATTGCAGCACCTAAATACATAAAGCAAATATTAACAGATATAAAGGAAGAAACTGATAGTTATATGATAATAGTAGTGGACTTTAACACCTTACTTACATCAATGGATAGATCATGCAGGCAGAAAATCATCAAGAAAACAGTATCCTCTAATGACACGTTAGACTAGATGGCTTAACAGCTACATACAGAACATTCTACCCCAAAATAACAGAATACACATTCTTTTCAAATGCGCATGGAATATTCTTTAGGATAGATCACATGTTAGATCCCCATATATTTAAAGAGATGAAATCCTATCATGCATCTTTTCTGACAACAAGGGTATGGAACTAGAGGAAAAAAAGAAAAAAACAAAAGTAAATGGAAGTTAAACAATATGCTTCTAAGAAACCAATGGATCAATGATAAAAGAGAGGTAATTTAAAAATACATGGAGATGAATGAAAATGAAAACACAATGGTTCAAAATCTGGGATAGCAAGAACAATTCTGAGAGAAACTTATAGAGATATAAGCCTACCTCAGAAATAAGAAAAATCTCAAATAATCAATTCAAACATATACCTAAAGAAACTAGAAAAAGAACAAAGTTCAATGTTCATAGAAGGAAAGAAATAATAAAGATCAGAGCAGAAATAAATGAAACTGAGACAACAAAACAAACGCCTAGAATGGCAAAGATCTAACCAAAATCTGGTTCTTTGAATAGAAAACAAAACTGATAAAACTCAAAAGAAAAAGACTCAAAAGACTCAAAAGAAAAAGAGGACTCAAATAATATCAGAATGATTAAAACAGGAGAAGTACCAACTGACACCACAGAAATACACAAGAATTATAAAAATGCTACGAAAAATTACATCCCAACAAATTTGACAACTTCGAAGAAATCTGGATCATCCCCTAGATACAGACTGAATGTTCCAAACTTAATCAGGAAGAAAGAGAAAATCTGAACAGACCAATTACTAGTAATGAAATTCAATCAAGAATTTCCCAAAAAACAAAGGTAAAGGGCCAGATGTATTCACAGCTCAATTATACCAAATATTTAAAGTGTTTATACTGGGGTGCCTATTGGCTCAGTTGGTTAAGCATCCGACGTCAAGAACTCACGGTCCATGGGATCGAGCCCTGCGTAGGGCTCTGTGCTGAGAGCTCAGAGCTTGGATCCTGCTTCTGATTTTGTCTCTGTCTCTCTCTCTGCTCCTCCCCTGCTCACACTCTGTCTGTCTCTCAAATAAACATTAAAAAAATAATTTAGAAAATAAATAATTTATACTTATTCTCCTGAAACTGTTTCACAAAATAAAAGAGGAAAGGACTTCCAGGGAAGATAACAGAGTAAGAGAATCCTCGACTCACTTGTCCCAAGGATACAACTAGAGAACATTCAAAGCAATGCAAATAACTCAGAAAACATCCTGAAGACTGTCAGAATAAATTTCAAAACTAAATGTAGAGAAGAGGCCACATAGGAAAAGGATAGGAAGGACAGAGACATGAAGGACACAGGACCATCCCGGGTGGTGGGGAGGGGATGCCGTGGGTATGGAAAGGGGAGAGAAACAGATTTCCACACTGGGGACACTTGCAAAGGAAAGATGGATCCCCATAACATGTGGCTTTGAAAAGAAAAAAAAAAACAGAGAGGCCAAATTTTATGAATCCTTACCAACCAGCAGAACTTAAAGCCTGAAATTAAAAAAAAAAAAAAAAATGGGTTTGGCTTTGGGAGAGCCAGGAGGGCTAGAAGACACTAAGCCTACCCTCCCCCTTCCTTAAAGAGACAGCATGACAGCCCATGCAGATAGAGCATATAAGCAGTAATTTCCAAGGTCCCTGGGGCATATGGGAGGGAAAAGTATTTCCTCATCTCAGAGCCCATCCCAGAAAGACAGACATCTCCGGTGAGCTCCTCCAAGAACAAAACAACTTGTTGGCACCATTTCCCTCCCCCACCCCCAACACATACACGCAGGAACCTGCTGGGATTGGCTACCTAATTTGCTAACACTGCTGCCCAGCCTTCACATGCTGTGCTTCCCCTAATCTAGTCCCTTCAGATGGCCTACCTCAGTCCAGTGCAGCAGGGCCCCTCCTGCAGAGAACCTCAGTGCACAAACGTTGCTAGCATGCCACCTAGCTGCCCTGAATCCCCCACAGGGTACTTGCACAGAGCCAGAAAGCCCCCTTCAGTCATGGCAATGTCGGGTGTCTTCTGTAGAGAAAAAGAGCTAGTTACATACAAGGGAAATCCTGTGAGGTTATAAGCAGATTTTCAACAGAAACTTTGCAGGCCACGGGAATGGCAGGATATATTCTAAGTGCTAAGAGGGAAAAACCTACATCAAAAAATGCACCCAAAAATACTTTATCCAGCAAGGCTATCATACAGGTTGGAAGGAGAGAGAAAGCATTTCTCAAACAAAAACTAGCGGGGCCGTGACCACTAAGCTAGCCCTGTAAGAAACATAAAAGGGACTCTTTGAGTGGAAGGGAAAGACCAAAAGTGACAAAGACAAGAAACTATCAGAGAAAGATTCCAGGAACAATGACAAAACAAATAAAAAAATAACAATAAATAAATTCACAGGTGAGTTCTCGCAAACATTTAAAGAAAAGTTAATATCTATTCTTCTCAGACTATTCTAAAAAATAAAAAAAAAGAAAACTTCCAAATTTATCTATGAGGCCAGCATTATCTTGACTACCAAAACCAGAAAAAGATACCACACAAAAAAATAGATAACTACAGGACAGTATCTCTGCTGAACAAACATGGAAAAGTCATCAACAAAATACTAGCAAACCAAATCCAACAATACATTAATAAAATGGGACTTATTCCTGGGGTGTAAGGTTAGTTCAATATTCACAAATCAATCAACATGAAACATCACATCAATAAGAATAAAAACCATATCATCATTTCAATAGGTGCAGAAAAAAATTTGACAAGATACATTCATTCACAATAAAAACCTTCAACAAAATAGGTTTAGAGGAAACACACATCAACATAATAAAGGCCTTATGTGAAAACCCCACAGTGAACATCATACTTAATGGGAAAAAACTGAGACCCTTTCCCCGAAGTTCAGGAACAAGACAAGGATGCCCATCTCACCACCTTTATTCAACACACTACTGTAAGTCCTAGACCCAGCAGTCAGAAAATAAAAAGAAATAAAAAGTATCCAAGTTGATAAGTGAAACTTCCACTATTTGCAGATGACTTGATACTATATATGGAAAACTCTAAAGATTCCACCACCAAAATTATTAGAACTGATAAATGAATTCACTAAAGTCACAGGATAAAATCAACATCTAGAAGTCTACTGCATATCTATATACTAATAATGAAGCAGCAAAAAGGGAAATTAACAGTCCCATTCACAATTGCACCAGAATAATAAAGTACCTAGGAATACAGCTAAGAAAGGGGTGAAAGACCTGTACTCTTTCACCACTGATGAAAGATATTGAAGAACACACAAAGAAATAGAAAAACATTCATGCACATGGATTGGAAGAAGAAAAACAATTTAAATGTTTCTACTATCCATGGCAATCCACAGATTTAATGCAATCCCTATCAAAATACCAACATCATTTTTAACAGAAATCCTAAAATTTGTATGGCACAACAAAAGACCCCTAATATCCAAAGCAATCTTGATAAAGAAAAGCAAAGTTGGAAATACCACAATTCCAGACTTTAAGTTATACTAAAAAACTATAGTAATAAAAACAGTATGGTACCAGCAGATACAAATAAAATAGACACTCAGATCAATAGAACACAATAGAAAACCCAGAAATAAACTCACAATAATATCAATGAATCTTCAACAAAGGAGGAAAGAATATGCAATGTGAGAAAGAGTCTCTTCAACAAATGGTGTTGGAAAACTGGATAGCTACATACAAGAGAAAAACTGGACCACTTTTTTACATCATACACAAAAACAAACTCAAAGTGAATTAAGACCTCACTGGGAGACCTGAAACCATAAAAATCCTAGAGGAGAACACAAGACGTATTGTCTCCAATATTGGCCATAGCAACATTTTTCTATATAAGTCTCCTGAGGCAAGGGAAGTAAAAGCAAAAATAAACTATCGGGATTACATCAAAATAAAAACTTCTGTACGGCAAAGGAAACAATCAACAAAACTAAAAGATACCCTACTGAATAGGAGAAACTAGTTGCAAATGACACATCTGATAAAGAGTTTAGTATCCGAAATATATAAAGAACTTCTACAACTCCAATCCATCCAAAAAACAAATAATCCAATTAAAAATGGACAGAAGACATGAACAGACATTTCTCCAAAAAAGACATACAAATGGCCAACAGACACGTGAAAATGTACCCAACATCACCAATCATCAGGGTAATACAAACCAAAACTACAATGAGGTATCATCCCATACCTGTTGGAATGGCTAAAAGCAAAACTCAAGAAATGACAAGGGTTGGTGAGGATTTAGAGAAAAAGGAACTCTCTGACATGTTGGTGGGAATACAAAATGGTGCAGCCACTCTGGAAAACAGCATGCAGGTTCTTAAAAAAGTGAAAAATAGAACTACCCCACAATCCAGTAATCTTATTACTGGCTATTTAACCAAAAAATACAAAAACACTAATTCAAAGGGATCTATGCACCCCTATGTTTGTTGCAGCATTATTTATAGTAGACAAATTATGGATATCAGCCCAGTATTCATCAATAAATGGATGAGTGAAAAAGATGTGGTATATATATAATGGAATATTACTCAGACACAAAAAAGAATGAAAGTTTGCTATTTCCAAGATAATGGACAGAGCTAGAGAGTATTATGCTAAGTGAACTAAGTCAGTGAGAAAGACAAATATCATAGGATTTCATTCACATGTGGAATTTAAGAAACAAATAAGCAAAGGAAAGTAGAGAGAGAGACAAACCAAGAAACAGACTCCTAACTATAAAGTACAAACTGATGGTTATCGGAAGGGGGATGGATGGGGGCCATAGGGAAATGGGTGATGGGGATGAAGGACTATGTGTAATGAACACAGGGTGATGTATGAAATTGATAAACTGCTATATTGTACACCTGAAACAAGTATAACACCGTATGTTGATTATACAGGAATTATAATACAAACTTAACAAATAAAAAAATTTTTAAAAATAAACAAAGCAGAAGATGAAGGAAAGTTTTCAAACACATTCTACAAGGCCAGCATCACCCTGATTCCAAAACTATACAAAGACACTTCAAAAACAAAACCAAAATGAAAAACAAAACAAAAAGACTACAGGCCAATATCCCTGATGGACACACATGCAAAAATCCTCAATAATATATTAGCAAGTTCCATTCAACAATATAGTTAAAGGATCTTTCCACGTAGTCGAGTAAGATTTATTCCAGGGATGCAAGGATGATTCATAATTTGCAGGTCCATCAACCTGATAAACCGTATTACTAAAACAAAGATTAAAAATAATATGATCATCTCAACAGACACAGAAGAAGCGTGTGACAAAATTCCACATGTGTTAATGATAAAAACTCTCAACAGTGTACATTTAGAGGAATGTATTTCAACAGAATAAAAGCCATGTATGAAAAATCCACAGGAGAAAAAACAGAGCTTTTCCTGTAAGATCAGAAATAAGAATGTCCACTCTAACCACTTTGATTCAACATTGTACTTTAAGTTCTAACTACAGCAATCAGACAAGAGATAAAAGGCATCCAGGCTGTTAATAAGTTAAACTATCACTTTGCAGATGACATAATACTAAATACAGAAGACCCTAAAGACTCCACAAAAAAGCTTTTAGCAGAGTAACATGAACTCAGTGAAGTTGCACAATACCAAATTATTACACGTCAGTCAGTTGTGTATTTTTACACTAATAACGAAGTAGCAGAAAGACATATTAAGAAAACAATTTCTTACAATTGCACCAAAAAGAATAAAATGAAAAACATGTACTCTGAAAAATATAAAACATTGATAACCAAATTGAAAGTGGCACAAACAAATGAAAATATTCTTCTTGTTCATGGGTTAGAAGAATTAACATTGTTAGTTTGTCCATACTACCTAAACCAATCTACATATTCTACCAATCCCTATGACAATGCCATCAGCATTTGTCCTAACACTAGAAAAAATAATACTAAAATTTATGTGGAACTGCAGAAGATCACCTGAGCCAAAGTCATCTTAAGAAATAAGAACAAAACTAGGGACGCCTCAGTGGCTCACTCGGTTGAGCGTCCGACTTTAGCTCAGGTCATGATCTTGTGGTCTGTGAGTTCGAGCCCTGCGTCGGGCTCTGTGCTGACAGCTCAGAGCCCGGAGCCTGCTTCGGATTCTGTGTCTCCCTCTCTCTCTGCCCCTCTCCTGGTCATGCTCTGTCTCTCTCTCTCTCTGTCAAAAATAAATAAAACATTTCAAAAATTTTTAAGAAATAAGAACAAAACTTGGAGGTATCACAATTCCACATTTCAAAATAAATACAATGCTGTACTAATCAAAACAGTATGGTACTAGCAAAAAAAAATAAATAAATAAACACATAACTCAACAGAACAGAATAAAAAGCTCAGAAATTAACCCATGCTTCTATGGTCCATTAATTTATGGCAAAGGAGGCTAGAATATACAATGGGGAAAAGAGAGTCTCTTCAACAAATAGTGCTGAAAAACTGGGTAGATATCTAAATGTGAGATCTGAAATCTTAAAACTCCTAGAAGAAAATATAGAAAAATTTGACAAGAGCCTTACCAACATTTTTCTAGATGTCCCCATGGGCAAGGAAAACAAACATAAAAATAAATTAATGGAACTACATGAAAATAAAAGTTTTTGGTCAGCAAAGGAAACCATCAACAAAACACAAAGGCAACCTACTGAAAAGGAAACCATATTTGCCAATTATGTTCAATAAGTAATTAATATCCAAAATCCATAAAGAACTTAAACAATTCAACCCCAAACAAAAACAAAACAAACCAACAAAAATCAATCTATTAAAAAATGAGCAGAGGACGTGGGTAGACGTTCAGATACCAACAGACACAATAAAGTTGTTCAACATCACTAATCATCAGGGAAATGCAAATCGAAACCAGGTGACATATCACCTTAAACCTGTCAGAATCAAAAAGACAAGATATAACAAATGTTGATGAGGGTATAGAGAAACGAAAGCCTTCCTGAACTGTTTATGTATTCTGTTTTGTTGTTTTTTTTTTTTTTTTTGAGGAAGAGGGTATGAAAGCATGAGTGGGAAGGGGCAGAAGGAGAGGGAGAGAGATTCTTAACCAGGGTCCATGCTCAGCATGGAGCCCATAGAAGGGCTTGATCTCATGACTGTGGGATCATGACCTGAGCAGAAAGCAAGAGTTGGATACATAACTGACTGAGTCACCCACGTGCCCCCTGTTTGTGGAAATTTAAATTGGTCCAGCAACTCTGGAAGACAGTGTGGAAGTTCCTCAAAAAATTAAAAATAGAAATACCATAGGATCCTGTAATTCTGCTACTGGATATTTAGCCAGGGAAAATGAAAATATTAATTTGAAAAGACACACGCACCCTTATGTTTACAGTCACATTATTCACAAGAGCCAAGATACGGGAGGAATGCCAGTCTCCATTGATAGATCAATGTATAAAGAAGATATTATTATATATATACACATACACACAATGGAATATTACTTAGTCATAAAAGGATAAAGTCTCATCTTTTGCGACAACATGGATGGATCCAGAGAGTATTACACTAAGTGAAATAAGTCAGGGAAAAACAAATATGTCTGATTTCACTTATATGTAGAATCTATAACACAAAACAAATAAAGAAACCAAAAGCAAAAATAGACCCATAAATACAGAAAACAAACTGATGGTTGCCAGAGGGGAGAGGATGGGGGGACAGGCAAAATGGGTGAAGAGGAATGGGAGATATAGTCCTCTAGTCTCAGGGATAAAAATACAGCATAGGGAATATAGTTAATGACAGTGTAATAGTGTTAGATAGTGACAGATAGGTAGTTACATTTGTGATGAGCATAGCATAACATACAGAGTTGTCAAATTACTATGCTGTACATCTGAAACTAATAAACCATTGGTGTGTCACCTTTAATAAAAATAAATAAAATGAACTTTAGAAAACACTAACTAAACAAAGCAATGCATTGAGGAAGTTATTTGGATTTTTTTGTAAGATTTTATTTTTAAGTAATCTCTACACCCAATGCAGTGCTTAAACTCACAACCTGGAGATAAAGACTTGCACGTTCTATGGACTGAGCCAGCCAAGTGTCCCTGTACTGAAAACAAAATCATTTTTGCATTTCTGATTTTTAACTGTAACAGTGATATTGAAGATGAATTTTGGAGAAACAGTCCATGGCAGAAAAATCATTTTGGAGTCTTTTGCAGTGGTCCAAGAGAAAAATTATATAAACCTTAAAATGATACTAGATATGAAGGCTCAGGAACACAGTGGAGACCTACTTACTTATTAATAATCAGTAATTAATAGGATTTGTTCAAGTGTGTACTCTTGGATTCAGTTTAAGAAGAAAATTATTAACTTGGAATGATACTGGTGCTCTCACAGAAGACATGAGAAAGTTGGAGTACCTGTCTCATTAAAAATTAAACACAATAAAAAAAAAGACAGTTGAGAACACAGCCCAAGACTATCACAGGTGAATCTAGCTAGCATGCTGTTGGTGGCACCACACAGTCCTTAGCATCTCATAACTACTACTTTGGGTTCTACTCCACCTGAGTCCTAAGACCTAAGACTTGGTCATTTGTTAGGAGAAGGGAAGTAACTCTAAGAGCTTCTTCTGGATCCATCCTATCATAGCAGCCTCTGGGACTCAAGACAGAGATTATGTCAAAATGTGGCACAGATCTCTTTAGGCAGAAACTGGACAGATAACTAACTAGTAGATAAGTCCAAAGTTCCACAGAACCTTCCATGAGGAGCTATGGATAAAGTTTCGCTAATCCTATGACTGCTATGACCATCATAGTGATCTATAGGGACTTTCTAGCTCTCTAGAAATTACTGTTCCCTTGAAGCTTCCAACTCTTGAGGTCTAGGGTTTCTGTCTACCCTTACAAACAGCAGTAATGAATGACCCACTGGTTATTCTCAAAGTTTTAGAAAAAAATATTGCTATCAACTATTTAGGATAATCTTTCTTTTTTTTTTTAATTTTTTTAATGTTTATTTACTTTTGAGACAGAGAGAGAGCATGAACGGGAGAGGGTCAGAGAGAGGGAGACACAGAATCCGAAGCAGACTCCAGGCTCTGAGCGGTCAGCACAGAGCCCGATGCGGGGCTCAAACTCACAGACTGTGAGATCATGACCTGAGCTGAAGTCGGATGCCCGACCAACTGAGCCACCCAGGCGCCCCAGGGTAATCTTTCTTAAGAGCACCCACTTTCCTATTCACACAAGGAACATTGGGTCTATGAATGGAATTACATCTGGAAATTGGATGAGAAGCTATGACTTTCTTTCCTTCTGTGGCTTATGTCAGGGTACTATCTACGAAAGAGGAGATATATATATAAAGACCAGTAATGGACAATCAGGCCCTGCATACAATATACTAGATTCCTTGCATCTTGGCTAGGATAATTTTGACATGGACTATAGTTTAGATCCCAGTGTTCCTGGAAGAATATAACCACAGTTGTTTATAATGGTGACCTGCTCAATTCTTCATCTATTGCACTGGAAATCTGAGCCAATCCATTATGGGGAAAAAATAGTTTAAGATTATAAAGATTTGAAATTAAAAATTAAGAAAAAATGTATTGGGATATAATATAATCCTATAGGTAGAAAACTCTCTAGAATCTTAAAAAATGACGATAGAGGGGCGCCTGGGTGGCGCAGTCGGTTAAGCGTCTGACTTCAGCCAGGTCACGATCTCGCGGTCCGTGAGTTCGAGCCCCGTGTCAGGCTCTGGGCTGATGGCTCAGAGCCTGGAGCCTGTTTCCAATTCTGTGTCTCCCTCTCTCTCTGCCTCTCCCCCGTTCATGCTCTGTCTCTCTCTGTCCCAAAAATAAATAAACGTTGAAAAAAAAATTTAAAAAAAAATGACGATAGAATAGAATGGAATGATAATAAAAAATACATTTAGCATGGTTGTATGTTACAAGATAAAATACAAATATTAATTGTGTCAAAAATCAAATGTACTGTTGCAAAAATAAAATATGTTGATAAATAAATAGAGTTTCATTCACAGGACACTGAAAAAGAGTAATAAAGTTTATTACACCAAAAATGAAGAGTGAAAACTACAAAAGGTCAGATGGGAGACTTTAAATCTCATAAAGAGAGATATACCATGTTTGTAGATTGGAAGATTCAATAGTGTTAAGATGGCATTTATTTCTGGGGAAGCCTTGAGGATCAACCTCTCAGATCCAACTTGATGAACCATAATTGATCTAGGGCCATAGCTGTGTGCTCTGACATCCATGACTGCATTTGTACTATGTCCATGCATCTTGCAGGTTAGTCACAGCCAGTAACTGAGCACAGCAGAGGAGCTAAGGCTGGATTATTCCTAGTAGACCCAGAATGCTCTTATGAATTAATGGGACTCAAACGCTCAACAAATGTCTTCCAAGCTTCCCTCAGAACTGCCCCAAGTCAGGGTGCCTGGGTGGCTCAGCCAGTTAAGCATCCGACTTCAGCTAAGGTCCTGATCTCACAGTTCATGAGTTCCAGCCCTGCATTGGGCTCTGTGCTGACAGCTCCGATCCTAGGGCCTGCTTTTGAGTTCAAGCCCTGCATCGAGATCTATGCTGATATCTTAGAACCTGGGGCCTGCTTGGGATCCTTTGTCCCCCTCTCTCTCTGCCCCTCCCGGGTTCACACTGTTTCTCTCAAAAATAAACATTAAAAAAAATTCAGAGAAAAAGAACTGCTCAAAGTCTAAGATGCTTACATTCACGTTTTCTTTCTTCTTTCTCTACTTCATTTGGCATTATACTTGCATCATGATCTGATGGCTTGCCCAATGTCTCCTGTCTCCGTCTTGACTTTTTCCTCACAAGCTTGTTTCTTAGTATATTTCTTACATGTTTAATATTCTTGTGCTGTTTCTTAGAACTTAGACTAACAAACTCCCTAAATTTTTCCATACATTTAATATGATCCCCATTAAAATCTTGAGCTTTTTAAATTTAAATGGATAAACTTATTCTACAAGTAAAATGCAAATGCAAAAGCAATGGCAAACTAGAACAATATTTACAAACAACAATTCGAGTGACTTAAACTAGGAGGTATAATAATGCGGTATTAATATAAGGACAGATATTATGGATAGATATAGTAGGTTAGAGAGCCCAAAAATAAACTCACACACATTCAATCAATTTTTAACAAAGGTGCCAAGGCAATTCGATAGGGCAAAGATAGCCTTTTCAACAAATAATGCTATAACATATGTAGGGAGAAAAAAAAACTTTAATTCTCATCTCACACCATATGTAAAAATTAACTTTAGGGGGGCGCCTGGGTGGCGCAGTCGGTTAAGCATCCGACTTCAGCCAGGTCACGATCTCGCAGTCCGGGAGTTCGAGCCCCGCGTCAGGCTCTGGGCTGATGGCTCAGAGCCTGGATCCTGTTTCCGATTCTGTGTCTCCCTCTCTCTCTGCCCCTCCCCCATTCATGCTCTGTCTCTCTCTGTCCCAAAAATAAATAAACGTTGAAAAAAAAAAATTAAAAAAAAAAATTAACTTTAGGGGCACCTGGGTGGCTCAGTCAGTTAAGCACCTGACTTTGCTTCAAGTCATGATCTCATGTTTCCTCAGTTTGAGCCCCAGATTGGCCCTCGCTGTCAGCACGGAGCACTCTTAGGATCCCCAGTCTCCCTCTCTCTCTGCCCCTCCCACCCTCTTAAAAATAAATAAACTTAAAAAAATAATAAATAAAAATTAACTGTAAATGCATCATAGAACTAAACATAAAAGCAAATACTGGTAAAACTTAGAGTAAATAGGCTCTTTCCATAATTTGGCTATTGTTGAGAGTGCTGCTATAAACATTGGGGTACAAGTGCCCCTATGCATCAGTACTCCTGTGTCCCTTGGGTAAATTCCTAGCAGTGCTATTGCTGGGTCATAGGATTGGTCTATTTTTAATTTTCTGAGGAACCTCCACACTGTTTTCTAGAGTGGCTACACCAATTTGCATTCCCACCAACAGTGCAAGAGGGTTCCCGTTTCTCAACTGATGAATGGATAAAGAAATTGTGGTTTATATACACAATGGAGTACTACATGGCAATGAGAACGAATGAAATATGGCCTTTTGTAGCAACGTGGATGGAACTGGAGAGTGTGATGCTAAGTGAAATAAGCCATACAGAGAAAGATACCATATGTTTTCACTCTTATGTGGATCCTGAGAAACTTAACAGAAACCCATGGGGGAAGGGAAGGAAAAAAAAAAGAGGTTAGAATGGGAGACAGCCAAAGCATAAGAGACTCTTAAAAACTGAGAACAAACTGAGGGTTGATGGGGAGTGGGAGGGAGGGGAGGGTAGGTGATGGGTATTGAGGAGGGCACCTTTTGGGATGAGCACTGGGTGTTGTATGGAAACCTATTTGACAATAAATTTCATATATTGAAAAAATAAAATAAAATAAAACCAAATGAGAAAAAACAAAACAAAACAAAACTTAAAGTAAATAGTAGAAGAAAATTGTGTGACATTTGCTAGGCAAATATTTTTAAACAAGATGATGCAAAAAGCATAAGCTGTAACATAAAAAATTATAAAAATTGGACTACATCACAATTAAAATTATCTGCTCTTCAAAAGAAACGCTTCAAAATGTGTGGAAAAGATCACCTTTTTCCACTGTTGTTACTGTGGAAATGAATACTGGTTCAGCCACTATGCAAATGAGCATGGAAGGTACACATAAAATTTAAATTAGAATCCGCGTATGATCCAAAAATCCCACTTCTGGTTCTATAGCCAAAGAAAATTAAAACATGATATTAAAAAAAATAATAAATGAACAGTCAAGCGATGTACAGAAAATATTTCCAAAATATGTATTTTACAAATGACTGATCCAGAATATATAATGAACTCTTGCACCTCAACAATAAGAGAAGAGAAACCTCCTTCAAAAAATATGGGCAAATTTTTTAATAGTCATTTCACTAAAAAAAAAAAAAAGAGTCAAAGAGCTCAATATCTAATAAAGCACACTTGAAGATACTCAATATCATTACTGAGTGACTGAATATACAAAAATATCCACCATACCAGATATAAAAAATAGAACTCTGACCCACTACCTGCAGAAACCAGTCCAGAAGTCAAATAATCATCTCTGTAATAATCAGCCCAAAGGGTCAGGGTTTAATGAGTAACTGCCAGCTTCCCTAATTTTTGCCTCCATTTCCAACTTACAACCAACAGAGAATGCCAAATACACTTTCCTAATCAATCACGTAGAATGCTCTGCCCAATATGCCGTCTCTAGCTTCCCCATGCCAACAAACCCCACTCAGGGACTACCTGAAGCCTCTCCTTTCTTCCACCTCCGTCTGCCCGTGAGTCTGCCAAATTCAAGTGATGGTGGCTTACTCCCTTGCTATAGCAAGCCCTGAATACACAACCTTTGCTTGTGCTCATTTGTGTGTCTGTGTTTATTTCTACAGGAGTCTTTAGGGAAATACAAATTAACATCATAATGAGATACTAACCCCCCTCCCCCCCCCCCACACACACACTAAAACAATAAGGTTAGATGGCTGACAATTCCAAGTTTAGAATATAAAGCAGTGTTTTTCAACAGGAGGTGATTTTTGCCCCCAGGGAACATTTGGCAGTATCTAGTTTGGGTTATCACCTGGGGGGGTGTGGGGGGGGATAGTATGCTACCAGGATCAACTGTAGGTCTTGTCCAGGATGCTATTAAACATCTAAAATGCATAGGAATATCCCCCAAAACAAATAATTATTCAGCCCCAAATGTGTAGTGCTTCTGTTGAGAAATCCTGATGTAGAGCTATGCATATATATGTATATTATCATACGACCCAGCAATCCAAGTTATATTTACCCGAGAAAAATGAAAACATCTGTTCGTACAGACACTTGTAGAAGAATATTTATAGCATCATTATTTTCAATGAGTCAATAAACAGGAGACAACAAAAAGATGTACAGATAAACAATTTTTTCTATCTTTCCTATGGAATTCTACTCAGCAATGAAAAGGAACAAGATGTTAATATATCCACAGCACGGTGAACCTCAAAAACATTACACTAGATAAAACAAATCAACACAAAAAACTCATAGTATCTGACCCAGTTTATATAAAATTCTACAAAAAGCAAAACTATAGTGACAGAACTTAGATCAGTAGTTGCCTGGGGCCAAGGTCAGGAAAGTGCAAGGAATGTAAAAGGGACAGATCCCTTAGAGGGTAATGTAATTTCCTCTATTCATTTGTGGTTTTGGTTAACTGTACAGAATTACTAAAATTCATCAAACTGTTAGTTAGAAGGTACACATGATCAGTGGAAGAAATGCTCTGAGGCAGAGTCCCAAGTCACTGAAGAGGAATTATAGAGACAGGAGCAAGAGGCAAGGACGATGATAAATAGGTTACACATTAAAGACCAAGGGCACAACATCCTGACCTTGTGGCTTTCAAGACCTTGGGGACAACAAAGCAAGAGCCGCAGATGCAGAACATGCACTCTCTTCTACCACCTGTGCTCCCAGGGTAACCCCTAGACTCATAATGAATTTTACATTGCTGTTACAATCCCACCAGGGAGAAAGGCTGCCATGAATGTTCCAGTAAAAACCCTAAAGGAACAAAACCTCTCCCTCCCAACCTGTGGGAGGAGTCTCCCACATGATTTGAAGTAGCTTCCATTAGTGACCACCCCACCGGAGACGGAAGCTCCTCCCAGCCCACAGAGACACAACAAATCTCCCTCCAAACCGAAATCAACCTAAAGGCAGGTCCCACCTCCCAGAACCTGCTTGCTGAGGTCCTGCTTGAGAGTATACTTTAGTTTGATAAACTGCTTTGTGCTTGCTGCTTTCCTTCTCGCTGCCTTCGTGGATCCTCATGCAAATCTTTTCACGGGGAGTCTAAGAACCAAGACCTCCCTTCACACAATGCCAATGCTCCCACAGAAAACAAAACTGTACCCCTACAATGGGTGAAAACTATTCTATGAACACTTACCCATAAATATATTAATTTATTTTTAATTCAAACAAAGCACTAGAAAGTGTGCACTTAAGAATCATTAACCATTGAATGCTCCCAGGGAGATCAGTAAGATAGGAATGAAAACATGAGGTGACCATTGATGACCTCATCAAGAGCAGTTTGAATGAAGTGCTGAGTTCAAAAGTCAGATTTCAGGAGGCTCTCCATAAACGGGAAGTAAAGAAAGAGGATGGTAAGTACACACTACATTTTTGAGAAGCATGAATTGGATGACCGGAGAAACAAACACAAAGGCTATGGGGAGACTATTTTAGTAGAATAGACTCAGAGACCCAGTGAAGATACAAAGAGAAAAAAAAAAAAAAAAAAAAACGATGGGAAGGGATTAGCCCGAAAACTATACTGACGTGGTTGTCCTGGGTCAGGATAGAGGAGCCCCCTCACCCAGACTAGACAAAAAGAATTCAAGCCATATGTGGTCATAAATACATTTGTAGGAAAGGCAGGAGGCTCAGAGAAAGGGTGATTTTCTCCATTTTCTCAGTCAACGAGGAAGCAAGAAAATCTGCTTAAACTGAGGGAGAACAGTGACTTGAAGGAAAGAAGTCATGGTTTGTGTCCAGAACAGAGGAAATAAGTATGATCTATCACTAATAAAGGTCAAGAAAAGGATTTGCCAGTGGTATTTGTGCTGATGAAGTAGACCATTGACTGATTGTTTATATTTAAAAAGGTGACTGATGCCTTCAACAAACACAGACTTGGGTGTTAATTTGACTCCTTGTGGTGATCATTTTGCAGTATATGTAAATAGCAAACCATTATGTTAGACACCTGAAACTACTATGTTTTCTTCTATTATACCTCGATTTTTAAAAATTATAGTCTTACACATTTTTTAGATGCAAGCAAGTTTAATTTTAGCATTGATGTATTGATGTTTTGCTTGGCAGGTGTGGCTGAAAGGAAAGAGATATAAAAGTTTCAAGGATGTTGGTGAAAATGTTGTTTCAGATGATCAATTGTGGAATCCAGAACAAGTTAGGGAACTGAGTTCAAGAAATAATTATTCACTTTGTGAGGATTACTTGGCCTTCAGCAATACATCCCTATGTCTGTAAAACACATATACACACACACTGTTAGGCCAAAACAGTTTTACAGGAAACACCTTCTTCAGCATATGCTAAAGGAGGCAAATACTTAAAGACATTGTCGTGTGTTTTTTTTCAAAGACTATCACTGATGGTTTTGTTTTTTTATTAAATAATCCATTATATAAGTCAGAAGTAAAAATGTTTCAAGTCTTATACCCAATTTTTAGCTGGATTTCAGTGAAAGCTGTAAATAACAATTTGCAAATGATAGATCCCTTAGGTGATTGGGTTTATATAATTTATCATCACCTTGACATAACAACTAATATAATTCATCTGGCTTCATAATTACGCATAATTCTTTCATGTTTGACATGAAAATTATCTGTTAGGAGTAGGAAAATATTATGATCAAGTTTTTTGTGTACATCTTAGTATTTGTATATCTTAACAATTTAAACCGAAAGACAGAAAACAAAAAAATACCCCCATTCTGTCAAATCAAGTCTTCATCATTTCATCTATATGCAAAATAAAATTGTATACCTTGCTTGGTTTTTAGTTATATAAAGCAGTTTATGTATTGTGGTTTTGAACACATATATTTACATATTAATATATATCTTTTATATTGAAGATACCTAAAGTATAAATATACCGATAAGAATTTTAAAAGTTATAATTTTGAAATTTTCATGTAACAAACAAAAAAAAAAGCCTCAAAAGACATATTTCTTATCCATGTCAATCTTTAAACATTATCCACAGGCCAGTCACAATTCACTTCGCAGTTGAGATTACTAAACCTATGAACCAGTGTGTCTGTGTATATGTGTGAGAGCCACGTGTAACACTGACTTCGAATACACACCTTGGAAACCCATTCAGCAATTTATGGAAATTTAGGAGTCTTTTCTTTTTTCTTAGGATGTGCTTCATTTTGGATGTGTTGTGATCTTTGATAATGAAACCTTCCAAGTGAAGCCCAAGGTCGTTTACAAGAAAGTATTGATTATTTTAGAAAATAAGCAGTTAGAGAAAAGCCTACACATCTATACAAGCTAGGTTAAGTACCACTTTTGAAGGCAAGGAGAATTGCATTTGTCCGGGCTGTAAAACCTAAGTTTAGATAAAGAATCTGGCAATAAAGCTGAAAGGCAGAAGGGATAAAAGGAACAGGGTATTATTAATGCTTATCACTCCTTGGGTTCATGCAGTTCAATGACAGTTTCAAAGGGATGTACTGATAAAGGATTTGCCTGTAGTTTGACACAGTGTGAGGTGGTTCCAGTAAGCCTCTTGCAGAACAAAGAAAGCTAAGACACTTCTGAAGCTTGAATAGATGAATGACAGTTCTGAACCCAAGTGGCAACCAGACTTTCCCTCAGGCTTTGTTTTATATATGTGTATATATACATATGTATATATACATATACATATATATACAATATATATGTATATATATACATATACATATACACATATACACATATGTATACATATGTATATATATATGACTGTTACTTATGATATATAACAGTTGATATATATATATTTCTCATCTTACTGTGCTAGTACCAAAATAGTAACTGAAATTTCTACCTTAGTCCCAGAAATTCTTAGGAGAGCATATTGCAAAACCCTAAATGTTCAGGAAAATAGCATTGTTTTCACTTTATTACAAATCTTAAATTTGCTGGACGCTTCTAAACCCTATCACTGAAAATGCCGTGGCATGAGTAGCAATGACAAAAAACAAGCCAGAAAATATCAAATATATGAATTTCTTTATTCTACCAAATGAAACACATTTTAAATTTCAAGTCCAGTTCCACCTAAATGTTAGCTCATCATCTAGATAGATATATATAAGGTGTATTCGAGAAAATATGTAAATAATAGTTTGAAATTGAATATGTTACTCATAGTGTTTGAGAATCAAATTTACATACAGATTGCTAAATGTCCTATACACAAGCCGTAACCTGTATATGACAGGATAAAAGTTCTGAAAATAAGTCAAATGAAGACTTTTTGTTCCTTTATCTTTGTAGAAATTGAGTACTTCGTTTTATAAAATATAAAAATGACATGAGTTTGCTTTATATAATATGGAAAATATTAAAAGTTTAAATCTTCCATAATAAAAATATAATCACCATTAATACTGTGATATACTTAATTTTATTTTTTCCTGCACAATTTATTTGAAATTGTTCATAATATGCATTCTGAGACTTTCTCATTTGTATTTTCATGAGGAGGAGTCAAAAACTCATGAGGAAAAAATGGTCTAGTACGTATTTATATTTTCTCATAGAAAAATTTTACTGGATCGTCTCAAAAACGAGGACTGAGTGCTTTTGAAATTGATGTGTTTTTTTTTTTGAAATTGATGTTTAAATGTCAAAATAGTAAAGTTAAGCAGGTCAAACAGTCCTATGTTATTTGTGGATGATAAAAGTTAAAACGAGTCGTCTTCCTCTCCACAAAACCGTAATAATCCACCTGAGAGGCAACCAATTTATCTTTCTTTCCCCCCTTTTCTATTCTTCTGGATATGTGACTTCAGGAAAAAAGCCCTCTTTCCCTCTCCACACCCCCTCTCCTTTCTACCCCTCCCCACTTCTCTCCATCCTCTTCTCTCCCAACTCTACCTACATGTCTCCTCTTTCTCCCTTTTCCTCTGTGTACGTTAGTGTCTGCAAGATATGCATATATGCTTGGTAACATTTCCGTATCTGGACACAGGGACCTAAATGCAGTGTGAAGGCAGGTATTTCCCACTTTTCTAAAATTCACGTGTCACCACTTTACTTTTACGAAAGACCTACATTAGTATCTGTTTTCAGTAACCAAAAGAAATCTGTATTGGATTTTCACTCTTAAAAAAAGACAAAAGTGAAAACAGTGTTTTTGCAGAGAGCGGTTACAGAGGCATCACGCACCAGGAGTGGGGGAGTGACCCCACCAAGCTCCTTCCCCAGGAACTACACTTGCATCTCAACGTCAAGCCACCAGAGCTCTGAACTGTATCTATGGGTATCTGTGCGTTAGTCCTATTTATTTTGTGCATCTGGCAGCAAGATATGTCCTACAGTATCAGAAAGGCCACAGAGGTTATTTTGAGGGGTCTGAGAACTCTCCCCAGTTCCCACGTAAATGAATGATAATTCCTTCTTTGCCTTACATCATTTCAGCTTATAAAAGGCTTCGTAGGAACGCCCTACTTTCCGAGTAGAGGAAGCCTATAGTAGTAAAGTGATCCAGTACATATAACCACAATTGTTATACTTGTTACCTTTGAAGTCCCTGAAGTTGATTTCAGTCCTTTAGTTTTAAAACAATGGTGCATAGGACTATATAGATGTGTAGGACTATATCTGTAGAAAAGACCCCTCGAGGCGGAGAGTGTGATCAAACTTATGCCCATTTTTATTTCGGTATGTGTTGCTAAATGGTCTTCCAATGAAGTTACACAAATTCTAATTCCAATGATGTCTTCATATCCTATTTATCCATGTTCTGGCCCACTGCCCAAATGTTTGCTTTCAACCTAGTAGGTGAAAAAACTCACCTGTCAGTGTTGTTTCGTTTGTATTTCCTTACCTATGAGTGTACTTGATTGTTACACTTTTTACATTTTAGTATTTGTATTTTTTGTAGGATTTTTAAGAACTTATTCACACTAGTATATAACATTAATATAAAAAAGTACAAAAATCTCAAGTGTAAACCATTAATACAAAGGGAGTTTTACATATTAGAACTTTCTAGCATTTCAGAAGAGCCCATTTTGCTTCCCAACCACTGGCATCCCTTCATAGGAAGTAACCACTATCCTCTGTTTCAACAATACAGATTTACTTTGCCAGTTTTTGCACTTTCTCAATAAAAGAAACATATAGGACAAATTGTTTTGTGTCTGTGTTTTGTTTCTCAAAACTGTCTTTTTGAGATTTACTCCTGTGTTGAGAATAATTGTTTTAGGTTTCCTTTGAATTGCTGCACAATATTTGCATAATTATGTTACACTGTATTTATCCATTTGCTGTTGAACATTTGGAATGTTTCCAAAATGCTGCTTGTTATAAATACTGTTATTAGTATTTCTATACATATCTGGGGTTTTTAATGTTCTGTGTATTTTCTGGTATGTGTGTAGCGATTATATATCTTCTTACTAATTTGTATGACTTCTTTATATGTGCCTCAAACAAGCCTTTGTAGCTTGTACATGGTGTTACTGTCTTCTCCCACTGTAGATCTTACATTTTTAATCTCTTAAGAACATTTTCATAAACAGAAGTACTTTATGTTAACTTATCAATGTTTTCTTTATAGTTACAAATTTTCTCTTAAGAAATCTATTCTTGCACCAAGTTCATGAAGTTATTCTCTCGTGTTCTCAAGGCTACTGTTTTTTCATTCAGATAATTTACCTGAACTTGATTTTGAGTATGGGGCAAGGAAGAGGGTCAAGTTACAGTTTTTCCCCATATAAATATCCACTATATTATACAGCTTGGTAAACATCTCTTTCTCCATTTTTCTGCAATCCCCCCCCTTTATAACACTTTTATACATAAATCCATTGTCCCTGTTCATGGAAGTCTATGCAGACACTCTGTATTTGTCTTGTATTATATCCTAGCACAAAGAACCCAAGATTCAATAGTGAGGTACCGTAGTAATTCTTGATATCCATTAGGATAAGTCTTTTCATTTTTTTCTTCTTGAGACTGTATTTGCTACTTTTGCCCTTTAATTTTTTTTTTTTTCATACTGGAATTAACTAGAACTATATTGCTCAATTTTCAAATATAAAGAGATATTTAAGTTAACTTTATTTTTGACTTCTACATTAATTTCATGGTGACTAGACAGGATCTGTATGATTATCTCTATAATTGGTATAATTCTTGGAAATGATTTTAGAGTTCTCTTCTTGGCCTAGCATGTTGTGTAAAAATGCTATCTAACCTTGAAAAGAATGAATGTTTTGCACTTTGGCAGGAAGGGGTGGAGTTGGGAGCATGTTCTATTTATGTCAATTATACTAACTTTATACATCTTTTTCAAAGCTTTTATATCCATCCTTATTTTCTGATTCCTTATTCAAACATTTACTTAAAGAGTTACAATAAAATCTCTTCATGATTTAAAAAAAATTTAATGCTTTTATTTATTTTTTAGAAAGGAAGAGACCAAGCAAGAGCAGGGGAGGGACAGAGATAGAAGGAGACACAGAATCCAAAGCAGGTTCCAGGCTCTGAGCTGTCAGCCACAGAGCCTGACGTGGGGCTTGAACCCACAGACTGTGAGATCATGACCTGAACTGAAGTTGCACACTTAACTGACTGAGCCGCCCAGGTGCCCCTCTTTATGATTTTTTATTTGTCATTTCCTTTTCTTAAATTCTTCAATATTTTATTCTTATCTTTTGAGGCTATGTTATTAAGAGCTCAAACATTTTCAATTGTTTTGTCTTCCTGGAAAGTAACCCCTATGATTGCTATCAAAGAGCTATACCCACTTTTCTGTTTAATATTAGTACAATCTATCTTGACCTAAAACATTACTTTTCTATTCCCTGTGTTGATTTTTCAACTATAATTCTTATAAGCTGCATATATTTGTTTTTTGATTCAGGGTGAAATGTTTTCTTCTAAATGGAACATTTTTTTCAATTGAGTGTGATTATTATTTGAGTTTATATCAACTGTGTCTTTGGCTCAGTTCAGATTACACTGTAATTATGATTATTTCTCTTTTGCCATCTTTGTCATTTCCCTCTTTCTACTAGCATTCCTTGAACTATTATTTTACTGGTGCTTTAGAAATTAGGACCAATTTCGGGGTGCCTGGGTGGCTCAGTCGGTTGGGTGTCTCAGTTTTGGCTCAGGTCATGATTTCACAGCTTGTGAGTTCGAGCCCCACACCGGGCTCTTTGCTGACCCCTCAGAGCCTGGAGCTTGCTTTGGATTCTGTGACTCCCTTTCTCTCTGCCCCTCCCCTGCTCATGCTCTGTCTTTCTCTGTCTCTCAAAAATAAATAAACCTTAAGAAATTAGGACCAATTTTTAATCAAACCAGCATTTGACCTTAACCAGGACAGTGGCAGAAACATCACACATTAGTCTCTCTAGTGGTTGATCCCCTCCCTGAAATGTTGCCATCATTTTGACCCTTTTCACCCCCATTTAGTTGACTTTTTTTAATTTCATAAACATAGAAACATAGCCATATTTTTCTGTGTCTGTCTTAAACTCAGTGTTCTGCCTGTGAGATTTATCCATGCTGTTGCATGCATCATGAATATTTTATAGCTCCGTAATATTCTATTTTATGAACATGCCATCATGTATTTAGTGTATCAGAATATTTTTGACTGATTTCTGGACATTGTAAAAATACCCAAATGATTGGAAGGTTGAGATGATGTTAACCTCCTGTAAATAGGATTTACATTTACATTTGCTTTTACATTTGGTGTCTAGTGGCCAAAATTACTTTAATTTAAAGAAGTTTTTGAGACATTTGGAAACTGGGATTTTACGACCAGTATATTTCCAATTCACTTTTATTTTGGGGTGTGTCCCTTAGTAAAACAACCTGAAGCGTGGGTAATGATTCACACATCCCCATCATGAGTGGGTGCTGATCATCAGTTTTTATCCACTAATCCCAGTAAAATTGCCAAAATTTCTGCTCTGTTTTTGCAGTGGGACAAAATTATTTTAAAAGGAGTGGGGGTGGGGTCCCTGGGTGGTTCAGTTGGTTGAGTGTCTGACTCCTGATTTTGGCTCAGGTCATGATTCCCAGAGTCATGAGATCAAGCTTTCTGTCAGGCTCCACACTGAGTGGAGCCTGCTTAAGATTCACTCTCCCTCCCTCCCTCCCTCCCTCCCTCCCTCATTCTGTCTCTGCCCTTCTCCCCAGCTCTCTCTCTAAATAAAAAAGGTTTCTTTACCTATGCTTTAAAATACAGAGGAATTGTTTTACGTTGTCATACTTCTTAGCAGTTGCTACCTCATTTTTATATATCTTTACTGTTTCTTGCTTCTTAACACTAGCCACCCATTCAAGTTTAAAATGAATGAGAGTTGGGGCACCTGGGTGGCTCAGTCAGTTAAAGCATCTGACATGAGTTCCAAACCCACATCGGGCTCTGTGCTGACAGCTCAGAGCCTGGAGCCTGCTTAGGATTCTGTGTCTCCCTCTCCTTCTGCCCCTCCTTCCCTTCCCCCTCAAAAATAAATAAACCTTAAAAAAAATTAAATAAAATAAAATGAATGAGAGTTGCCTATGTTCAACTTAAGTCATTTTATGTGTTTCATTCTGTATTTATATAAAGTTCCAGGTTCTCTATTTTGACATCATTTTTTCATCAGTCTTTGCCAAATGAATTTAATTTTTTTCTGTTGCATTTCAACTTATTTTCCATTGCTAATAATAGTACTTGATTAATGTTAAAAAAAGTCTGCCTACCTCATTTTAAGCACTTTTTACACCATTTTCATTAGTTGTCTTTCTCGACCTAAGAGAGTGCATTATACAATTTAATAAGAATCAAGTTTGATTGAAAATTTTACAAAATAGATAAAAGAGATTTAACAGAAAAACTAAAGCTAGACTGCTAAGAGTAAGAGATGAAATGAAATGCAGAAAGGTCTGAAAGGGAACCTTTGAATGGGATATTAAAGCAATTGTTATGTGGTCTAAAAGCTGAACATATGCCTATTAGTGATTATTTAACAGACCAATCCTAAGTCCTAAATAAGAGTCATTCACAAAATTACCTGAAAACAGATATAGGACTAATTCTACACCCTAAAGAAATTTACATCTATTTGCAAATAGATATAGATGTAGAGACATATAGACAGAAATACAGACAGATATATTCCTATCGAATGCCTTTTGCGACTATGTCATAAACCAAAACAACAACAACAACAACAACAACAACAACAACAAAGAGGTGTATTTATTTTTCAATATTCTCCAGCTGGTGGTTTAAATATAAAGGACAGAGTTGGATTTCCATAAAGTGAAGTCACAAATCAGTCTTATTGCGTTAGTGCAATTATGTCACGTATAATGCAGTAATTAGAGGTTGAAATAAATATGCTATCAAATACATTTCAAGAATCAAGAAAACTTTAAAAAAAGTTGCTTTGCTTCTCATATGTAAGACACTTAAAAATTATTTCACCTCTCTCAATCCATTTCTAAACATGTAAAATCAGATTCTAACAATTCTTAACTCACATAACTTCTGTAAGGATTATTTGAAATAGATTACATGGAGTGCTTAATACAGTTACAATCTCTTTGTTATTTGCTCAGTAAATATTATGTGAATTTGAATATAAAATTGGTCTAAATGCCTAATTTATGTGTTTCATTTTCTATTATACCACTTAAAATGTGAGACTATATCACATCTATAGAAAAAATTGATTTTTATTTCAACATTATAAACATAAGGGTTCATGTCGATTTTTTGTTCTTGTTATTTAAAGAAGTAGGAAGTAAAACTGGGAACAAATGGCAGATCACACTATAAACATAACAAACAATAAATAAAATAAGAATAAGTAAATAATAAAAAAGATGTGCAAGATTATGGATTCGAATACAAAATATATTTTAACATATGTTTATTAGAAATGCTGTTTCCTGCTGCTACTATCCATGTGTCTACAGTTTTTCTACAAGGAACAACAATGCTCAGCCATTTGCTTTTGTTTGCATGAAATGTACAAGGACTCAAGCAGACAACGGAATAAATTAAGGAAAAATTCTGAAAATTCAAAAAAAGTAAATGTAAAAATAAATTTTTCAATACACAGCATAGCATTTTTGTGGCTGCTTTTGGTGTTGTTGTTGTTTTGTTTTGTTTTTTTAAACAGCACAGCCTGGTTTTCCAGTCCTTTGAGTGTCTATAATTTTTTTTAAATGAGGAAACTAAAGGCAACCTGTGGAATGGGAGAAGGTATTTGCAAACAATTTATCTGATAAAGGATTAGTATCCAAAATCTATAAACAACTTAGGAAACTCAACACCCAAAACAACAAACAACCTAGTTATGAAACGGGAAGAAGACATGAATAGACACTTCTTCAAAGAAGACATCAAGGTAGTTAGCAGATACATTAAAAGATGCTCAACATCACTCATCATCAGGGAAACGAATCAAAAGCACAATGAGATACCACCTCACACCTGTCAGAATGGCTAAAATTAACAACACAAGAAACAACAGATGTGGGTAAGCACATGGAGAAAAGGGAACCCCCTTGCACTGTTGGCGGGAATGCAAATTGGTACAGCCACTCTGGAGAACGGTATGGAGGCTCTGCAAGAAATTGAAAATAGAACTACCCTATGATCCAGCAATTGCACTACTAGGTATTTACCCAAAGGATTAAAACAAAAGCTGATTCGAAGGGGTGCATGCACCCCAACGTTTATAGCAGCATTTATCAATTATAACCGAACTATGGAGAGAGCCCAAATATCCATTGATTGATCAATGGACAAAGAAGAGGTGGTCTCTGTCTATATATGAATATTTATCTATATGAATATTACTCAGCCATCAAAAGGAATGAAATCTTGGGGTACCTGGGTGACTCAGCTGGTTAAACTCAGGTCATGATCTCACAGTTTGTGAGTTCAAGCCCCACATCAGGCTCTCTGCTGTGAGTGCAAAGCCTGCTTCAGATCCTCTGTCTCCCTCTCTCTGCTCATCAACCTCACACATGTGCTCTCTCTCAAAATAAATAAATAAATAAATAAATAAATAAACACTTAAAAATTTAAAAATAAATAAATAAAAATTAAAAATAAAAGAATGAAATCTTGCCATTTACAATGAAATGGATAGAGCTAGAATGGGTTAAGTGAAATCAAATCAATCAGAGAAAGACAAATGCCTCATGATTTCACTCATATGTGGAATTTAAGGGAAAAAAAAACAGATGAACAAATGGAAAGGGGGGAAACAAAGGGAGGGAAACTAACCACAGGAGACTCTTAATGATGCAGAACATACTGTGGGTTGATGAAGGGAGGTGGGTGGGGAATGGGCCAGATGGATGATGGGTACTAAGGAGGGCACTTGTTATGATGAGCACTGAGTGTTGTATGTAAGTGATGAATCACTAAATTCTACTCCTGAAACCAGTATTGCACAATATGTTAGCCAACTAAAATTTAAATTTAAAAAAATGAGAGAAAAGAATAAAAAATAAATATATAAAAATTAAAATACTATAAAAGAAAAATCTACTGAAATCTATACCATTAAAAGATTTATCAAAACAATTGAACAGAAATATTTGGAAAGTCATCATTTAGTTTTTAAATGAATGGGTTTTCCATTAAGACACATTTTATGTGCTATACTTGCTGTGTGTTTTACCAATATAGACTTCTCTGTTTTTTATATAATATATAAAAATTCAGAGAATTTATTACAAAAATAGAGAGCGCCTATACTATGCATTAATACATATTTGGTTTTGTTCTTTAGGACCAAATGTTAAACATTTTAAACATTTTCCCATTTATAGCCCCATTCTATTTCTTAATCACTACTGTTAATCTACTGGCTTTTAGAAATCAATTAGGAAAGAAAAAAATCCATGTATTCATTTGTTATAATTTAACTTCTAAAAATTCTATTCAATCTGTTTCCAAATATGCCTAAGATCCTTATTTAGTGAAAATTATAGTGGAAAACAAGGCTTTAGACACTGAGCTTATTTGTATTTTTTCAAGAATAGAAAGTATTATTATCACAACTTTAATGTGTGTATTTTATTATTTTTTGAAATAATTTGGAGTAACAGAAAGTTGCAAAGACAGTACAGAAATATCCTCTGTAAACCTCACCCAACATCCTTTCTTCTGACATATTGTATATATAGAATCAAAAGGTAACATAATGTATGATTCTATTTTATAATAATCTGAAAATGATGTAAGTATAGGGATGGAGAACATATTAGTGATTCCAAGGGTTAGGAATGGTTCTCAGAAGGAAGTTGGTGTGGTTTGAAAAAGGTGGCATGAAAGCGATCACTGTGCTAAGAGAGTAATTCCTTATCTTGATTTCAGCAGTGGTCCTATGGATCTACACATGTGATACAGCTGCATTAAACAACACAGACACCAATGCCAATGTCAATCCTTTGGGTCTGAGATTACACTATAGATACTCAACATGTAGTCAGCAAGAAACAGCATGGGCCTATCTGCCACACCTATCCAGCTGATGTTACTGATCAAAGTTCAACTTGCCAGGTACCGAGCCCCCTGAATGTGGTACCATCCTTTGAGGGTGGTTGTTGATTACGTGGGGCTTGTTCTCCAGTGGAAGAAGCAGTGATGTTTACTCAAAAAATATTCTGAGTATGAGTTCAACATTCCTGCACAGAGAGCCTCTCAACCTGTACCTCTATCCAAGGGCATACAGAGTGTTTTTGTCCATGAACCTGGTATACTACCTAAATCAAACATAAGGCACCCAGTTTATATTTAAAAATATGCAGATCTTCGGATACACTGGTGCTATCACATACTATACCACTAGAAGCTTCTGGCTTGTTAGAAGAATCAAAGTGCCTGTTTAAGGTGCAGCTGAAGGCAGACATACTGCCCGTGATCTTCACTGTCCTCCTTAGTTCACCATTATCCAGGATGCAGTCCATACTCTAACTCAAAAACCATTATTCTACCTTTATGGTGCTCATAATAGGTAGAATACATAGTTCTGGGAACCAAAGTTTAGAAGTAGGAGTGTCCTGCTTATAATCATTCCCTATGAACCACTTGAAAAAGTTGTGCTTTCTGTCTCTTATTCCCAGAAGGAAAATTATTTCCACCAGAATTTCTGTAAATGTTACATTAAATGTTAAGCTTTGTCTACTGACTGGTCACTTTGATCTTCTCACTCAAGACAAGAAGTCAAAGAAAAGAGTCGCCATTTAGGCAAGGGTAACTGACTTGAACATCAGAAGACAGAGCTTCTGTAACATTCTGGGGCCAGGAATAATGTATTTGGCACCCGGTCATCATACAGGGACTCCTCTGTCTTGTAACTTTCCTAACCAATTACTGCTCTGGAGAAGACAAAGATACTGTCACTTTTCCTCTTGTAAATAAACCACCTCTTTTTTTGCTTGAATATTCATGGTATCTTTCCATTTCCTTGATGTCCAAAAACTTTAGAATATATTCCAATATGGACCATTCTTTGGACCATTCTCTGGACCACTAGCCTGAAGGGTGCTAGTAACTTGTTCTAGTTGCATGCTGGAAGAACCCAACATCTTAAGTGATATTAAACATTAAAAATGTGGATATGCAATTACTTGATATTTATTAGTTAAATTGACTTGAAAAGAAGCAACACAAAGAAGCCCTTTCCAACAGGTAAGCTTTCAATACTTATAATTATATTCTTCTTCATCTCGTCATCATTTTTGTCTAGCACACAAACCCTCCAGATTTTCCCTCAAATAATTAATTATATCAGTGTTTCTAAGACTATGTCTACATGCATCATCAGATCTTAGGTGCAGCCTCAGAATCCTTATTCTCAAGAGAGTACCTGGAAATGTCACTGTTGCTCGTCTATGTACCACACTTTGAATAGCAAAACAAAAACCAAAAAAACCTAACTTCATATGGCATGCCACTAATTTTTATTTCAGCTCCATGTATTTTTCTTAATATTCCATTCCCATAATTTGAAGGTCCATTTAACTGCCCAGTAGGGATTTGGGCCATAACTGAAAGCCAGTGTATCTTACTATGTATTGAAAACCCCAAAGATTCCACCAAAAAGCAGCTAGAACTCATAAATTAACTCAGTAAAGTTGCAGCATACAAAATCAATGTACACAAATCTGTTCCATTTCTATGCACCAATAATGAGGCAGGAGAAAGAGAAATCAAGGAATCAATCCCATTTACAACTGCACCAAAAACCCTAAGATACCTAGGAATAGACCTAACCCAAGAGATTCAAGACCTGTACTCTGAAAGCTCTTCAACAACTGAAGATGACACAGAGAAATGGAAAGACATTATATGTTGATGGATTAGAAGAACAAATATTGTTAAAATGCATCTACTACCCAAAGCAATCTACAAATTTAATGTAATCCCTATCAAAATACCAACAGCACTTTTCACAGAGCTACAACAAACAATCCTAAAATTTTTATGGAACCACAAAAGTCCCTGATAGGCAAGGCAACCTTGAAAAAGAAAAACAAAACTGGAGGTATCATAATTCCAGACGTAAAGTTATATTACAAAGCTGTAGTGACCAAAACAGTATGGTACTGGCACAAAAATAGGTACAGAGATCAATAGAGCAGAAAAATCAGAAATGAACTCAGAACTGCATGGTCAACTCATGTTTGAGAAAGCAGGAAAGAATACCCAATGGGAAAAAGAAGGTCTTTTTAACAAATGAGGCTGGGAAAACTGGACAGTAACATGCAGAAGAATGAAAATGAACCACTTTCTTACACCATACATGCACAAAAATAAATTCAAAATTGATTAAAAACCTAAATATGAGACTGGAAACCATAAAAATCCTAAAAGATAATACAGGCAATAACTTTTTTTTACATCAGCCACAGTGACTTCTTTCTAGATACATCACCTGAGACAAGAGAAACAAAAGCAGAAATAAACTGTTGAGACTATATCAAAATAAAAAGCTTCTACAGAGCAAAGGAAACAATCAACAAAACAAAAAGACAACCTACAGAATGAGAGAAGGTATTTTCAAATGACCTATCTGATGAAGGGTTAGTATCCAAAATACATAAAGAATTCATAAAACTCAAAACAAATTATCTAATTAAGGGGCATTCACCTTTGAATGCCCCCTTTCTGCAAAGAGAACATTCATACTATTCTTCCTTTCTAATTTTATACTCTATAATCAACTCTTGCCTACTGCTCATTTTGTGTCCACCTCTTCATTCTTTGAAATGGCAAGACAACAAACCCTGGGTATTGATCCTGCAACATTTCTTTGGGGATTTGTTCCCAGGTATAAATATAAAGACCATATATAAAGATACGGTCTTCTGACCGTAAGTCAAGAGCAGCAGGTACCTCTTCTTATCTTTCTATCCTAAATAAAAGTCTCAAACCAAACAATGGGCACCCCTCAGCCAGTTAAGAGAGAGTATCATGGCTGACATTCTAAAGTCTCCAGTGGCAGGCTCCTTGGGTCTTCTCCCAGGGGATGCCCCAACATAGTTGGGAAAGTCAGTATGGTGGAGTCCCAATCTCCTTTTGAGAAAAACTTCTGGATGCACACAACTCACGGGAGTCCCAACAAAAACTGATGGTCCTGACCAAGACTCCTCCCTGGTGGATGCCTGCAGGTCATTAGCAGAACCCGATCCCTGACCACCCATTTGGGTATCCAGTGGAATTGCCCTCTTCCTGTCTTGGCCAGCCTCTCCCTTTGGGAAATGAGTGGAAAGGCCCAGGACTGATCCCTCAGATATCCTCCTAGGAGTGATCTAGGTGACTTCCAAGAGGTCCTACTACTTACAGGTTTCTCAACTACAGAGGAAGGTGGTCCTCTGCTTGCTTCCATTTCTGCCACTCCAGCATGACTCACCACCTCTCAGGCCCCCATTTTTTGGACCTTTAATTTTCAAATGTCTCTTGCAGAGCACAGAGCAGGGCTTACTTCAACCCCCTCTTGGCTCACCGCCCTCCTCCTGCCCCTGATGCCCACATCAGGGACGGGAGAGAAGGCATTTGGCAGGCTCCCACAAGATGAGAATGATAATTAGAACCAACTGTGTCTGTTTAGTTTACCTCAGGATGGGGACTTTAAGGAATATTCCCAAGCAGCTGCCAAAACTCGTTTTGTTTCGAGGAACTTCATTATCTTCTCTGGCTGGTCATGGACTGCCCAGTGCCACTTGTTGGATCTATATCTATATATATATCTACCAACAAGTGGAACTGGACTGTACTGGGATATAGATAGATATAGATATAGATATAGATATAGATGTAGATGTAGATGTAGATGTAGATACAGATACAGATGTAGATATAGATATAGATACAGATACAGATATAGATGCAGATATAGATATAGATACAGATATAGGTAGATATATCTTCATCTGCTTATTGGTCTGAGCTGACAGGCTTTAGAACTAGGAGACTTCTTTCTCTGCCCTCTGGGTTTTTATCTGATTCCAGGCTTCCTGGCAACACCCGACCTCTTCAGGCCTCCCCCTGTCTCCTCCTGTTTCTGCTGCCTAAAAACTGGTTCCTATACCATCCTCAGTGCCCTCAGGCACCTCTGGCTCCTCCTCCCACCCCCAGGTCAAGAGGGAAGAACACATCACTTGGACCACCCCCTTCAGATTTCCCCACTGGAGCCCCAGGTAAAAATCAACAATGGGGAACAAATTGATTGATTTTTACGTGGACACAGGTGGAACATAAACTAATTTAAGTTTGTTGGTTTAATTAAGATAGACATGTCTTTAGAATTATCAGCATTAAATATATGAAACTTTTTCTACCTAAGTTTACTGAAGGTCAAATAAGCTCGTGTTATCTGTTGCAATTTGTTAGCCAAAAGGTGACCTAAAATGATGGTTAATTTTGTCGGTCTCAGAGTTTTCATGGGTAATGGTTAAGATAGCTTTCAGGGTCTTTGGTAACCTGAAACTTTAGAATTTTGCTTGGATGATAAACTGGATTAAATTTGTTGGACATTTAGGCCTTTTCCAAATTGGAAGGAATGCTGAGGCATTACTTACTAAACAAGGCTCTGTGCTTTTGATTCATTGCAGAAAAATTAAGGATATTGGGTCTGTTGGAAAACACGCTTTGTGCTTAATTAATTTACAAGCTTGCCATCTAAGGAATTCTGATGTAACTGCTCACAATTGGTTAGTAATTCATTTTCACTGAAGACTAAGGTTTCTAAGAGTTAAAATTCTGCTAAATGTAGTTAAGACTGATGGGAAAAAAGGAAAGCAACGCTGTTTGTAGAAAAGATGTGTAAAAAATACAGAGAAGAAATGGAAATATATTTTTGTTGAAGGTAAAAGAAAATAATGTTGTCCTAAATGAGACTGGTTGTTTGCAGAGGAATGGCTTGGGACAAAATCTAAATGCAAAGGAAAGTTGCAGGAGGCTTGTGAAGGGAAATCTGTGGAAAGGAATTTTTTGTGTGGTCAGGATGGACTAAGGTTAAAATGAATGGATTTTAAAAGTACACTGGCGGGGTGCCTGGGTGGCTCAGTCGGTTGAGCGTCCTACTTTGGCTCAGGTCATGATCTCACGGTCCGTGAGTTCCAGCCCCGCGTCGGGCTCTGTGCTGATGGCTCAGAGCCTGGAGCCTGTTTCAGATTCTGTGTCTCCCTCTCTCTCTGACCCTCCCCCATTCATGCTCTGTCTCTCTCTGTCTCAAAAATAAATAAACGTTAAAAAAATTTAAAAAAAAAAGTACACTGGTATAAGATTAAAATTCCCCCTCCTCTGATCCAATAGCTGGGGACCTGGTGGCGATCCCCTCGCTGCTGGCTTCCAAATGTTTCACATTTGTGTGGTTTCTGTTTAGCAGAGGAATGGATGCCTGTGCCATATGAGGGACGGGTGATAAATGAAGGGCTGTTACCGGGATACATGGGAGCCATTTTGCTACACTTAGCCCAGGGTATGCCAATTTGTAAAAACCTAGATACTCTAAAGTGGACACCCACATGGCTGGAACATTTATGTGGGCATTGCTGATGAAGGCAGGAGAACAGACCACGACTTTGAGCCTTTTAGCCCCCAATTTTATCCTTACAAGAAATCATTTTTGATACATAAATTACTGTTGGGCCAAAACAAAATGAGTACATCCTTCTACAACCAGAGGAGTCTTTCTTGGTCAGTCGATACCCCCAAGGTCTCACAGGCAGGAAACGGAGGGGTAGGAGAAATTGGGCAAGACAAGGTCGGCTCTCAGAGGTAGAGGGTCAAGCCTGGGTAAGAGCGACCAGTCCCAGAATCTCGCAAGACTGACAGGACTTGTGGCTGCCAGTCACATAGCCAGCCGAAGCACAGGGCCAGGAAATGAGGTTTCTCCTGGCCATCTATAGGAAACTGAGATAAGGGACACCTTCTCCTCCTTTTGCCTATAAATTGGCAATTCCCCAACCAAGGTCAGTACTCCTTTACGATGGATTCTGAAAAATTGAGATGATTTTGGTCCACAATCCCTGGAAAAAAAAAAAAAAGCAACTCATTTGCTTTTGCACCAAGGCTTGGTCCCAATACAAATTGGAAGAGGAAACCTGGTTGCCAGAGGAAACAGTCAATTATAATACTAACCTACAATTGGACTTGTTTTGCAAACCTGAGGCGAAATGGGGAACAGTCCCCTCTGTTCAGTGTTTGGGCCTTAAGAAAAAATTGGGACCTGTGTAGGCAATGCAAGGTCAACCTTGGCTTCCTGGAGCCCTTTGCAAGGTCCAGCAATGAGGAGGGGAAAGAACTAAGGGCCCCCTGGCTGTACCCAAGGCAGACCTAGAGGAGGAGGAAGGGAAGCCCCCCACATCAACCTCCTCCTCCTCAGGTCCTCAATCTATATAACCGATCTATATAACACGCACTTCTGCTCCCCGCTGCCCACCTCATCCGGGCCCTCCCCATAATATAACAGGCGGGTTTCCCCTAAAGGAGCTAGAGTGCCAGGAGGAGGGATAAAGGGAGGCACCACTCTGATAAGATTACAAGTACCTTTTTCATTTCAAGATATAAGATGGATAAAAGGTGATCTAGGTAAATTTTCTGATGATCCAGATAAGTAGAGGCTTTTCAGAATATTACTTCTGTTTTCGAGTTGACCTGGGAAGGTATAATGCTTTTGTTGAATCAGACTCTTAACGAGACAGGGAAGCTTGGGGTTCTGGCAGCGGCTGAGGGATACGGGGGATGAGCAACTCATTAATTATCATGGGTCTGGAGGTCCTATAGGGAACTTCCAGTTCCCTACTGGAACTCAGGCAGTCCCATTCCAAGATCCTTATTGGGACTATGACCATCCCATTGGGGAATTCAGTATCATCACCACTTATAAGCTTGTGTCTTGGAGGGATTAAGGAAGTCTAAGCTTAAACCTTTCAATTTCTCTAAATTAGCCACTATCCTTGACACAGGATGAAACCCTGGTGGCCTTCCTGGAGAGGTTAAGGGAGGCTCTCCTTAAAGTCTATCTTCCCTGATACCCCTGAGGCAGAGTCAATTCTGAAGGAAAAATTTGTCACTCAATCAGCCTGGGATATTCAGAGAAAACTGCAAAAAATGGCTGTTGGCCCAGAAGGGACCCTAGAGGAGGTCTTACAAGCTGACAATTGGGTATATTGCGACCGAGATCAAGAGGAGAATAATAAACAGGAAAGAAGGCTTAAGAAAAAATGAAGTCTTAATTGCAGCCTTATGTACTGTGTCAGACAAGACTCTCTGAGGTCCTGGCACCAAGTGCCACTTACGTGGCCATTTAGGGCACGGGAAACGAGACAGCCCTCAGAGGGGACAATAAAAGTTGAAACCCTATAAGCCATGCCCCTTGTATGGAGACAATCACTGGAAATCTGAATGCCCTCGGAGACCTCAATCTGTGAGGGCTCCGATGACCAATGCCTCTGAAAGGGACGGGCCAGTGGTTCTTCACGGTGGCTCCCTCAAACCAACTACCTGTCAGAAACCCAGAGCTTCGGGTAACTCTAGAAAGAAAACTAGATGATTTCCTTCCTTCTGCCCTCCTTTCCACTCAAGGCCAACTACCCAAATACAGCGTGACAATTAGAGTCACTGGAAAACCTAGGACATTTTTTTTTTTCTCTCAGCCAATGGGGTGGACTGGAGAGACTTGATTTTTTCACATTCTTTTCTGATAATGCCAGAGAGCCCCACTGCCTTGCTAGAAAGAGACATTATGACTAAATTAGGGAAAATAAGTGCTACTAACTCCAGGACAGATAAACAGCTGCCTAAATTTATAGTAATCTGGATACTGAAGATCAGTCTTTCCTTGAGGTAAAATTAAATATACCTCATGGAGTTGTTCCTATGGAAAGTGGATGGCCGAAGAAGAAATTCAGGATTCAGGACCATAAACTAGTTCAGGTGCTTAAATATTCTAACCAGCAATATCACAAGATCCAAATAAGTATGGAAGAGGGAGGAAAAACTATAGTTCAATTGATTTTTTAAAAAAATGACCAGATATGTGAGGGATTTTTTGGATGGCTACAATGTATCTTTCCTTCCTACAGTGTGAACGCCTCCCTAGGAGGCATTGCATTTGGAATATTAATGCTTATTGGTCTAATATTTTTTTTGTATGTCATTTGTAGAAGCTGCTGCATATGCCAGAAAAATAAGACATCCAAGAAAATTTGGCTAGTTTGATGTTCCGAACCCCTCCCATTTTATCGGACCTCTGGATCGACCTCTGAACCTGCCCTGACTGCCATTCCCCTGTCACTGTCCCCCTGAGTCAGGAAGCAGTCAATATTGGTTTTTGCCCCAATTCCTAATGGCAGTGAGGAGTCACATGTTCAGAGGGGGGAAATATGATAGGGAAAAAGATAGGATAAAATAGGCAGAGTGGGAAAGGATAGGACCTGAGGTTCCAGGGTGAGGAAAAACAGCTATTTTGTAACAATGCTGGGAGTGCCTGGCCACAGCAAACCCTCTCAGGGGTAAGGTTCCTCTTAAGAATGTAACAGACCCCACATACACCCTCTCAGGTTCCCCTCAGGAATTTGTCAAAAGACCAGACTAAAAACAAGTAGATCATGAAATGTGTGACTCATATGGAACAGTATAGCTATAGACCACCCCTCATATAATGGAAACGAGTCAATCAGGAACGGACAGTCCAGCATCTAGAGTTATCAAGCCAACAAAGGTAGGAATTCAGGAGAAAGGATGGGGGGGGGGGCAACCAGAACTTTATAAAAGGACCCTTGCTGATAGTTTCAGGAATTCGCTTTTGAATGTCCCTTCTCTACAAGGAGAGCTTTCTTACTATTCTTACTTTCTAATCTTTTATTCTAATAAAGCTTTGCCTGCTACTCAAAAAAAAAAAAAATGAACATAAGACATGTAAAGAGATTTTTCCAAAGAAGACACACAGATGGCTAACAGACACCTGCAAAAGTGCTCAACATCACTCATCATCAGGGAAATGCTAATCAAAACTACAAGGAGCACCTGACAACTGTCAGAACAGCTCAAATCAACAACACGGGAAACAACCGGTTTGGGCGAGGATGTGAAGAAAAAGGAACCCTCTTGCACTGCCGGTGGGAACGCAAACTGGTGCAGCCACTGTGGAAAACAGCACAGAGGTTCCTCAAAAGTTAAAAATCGAACTATTCCGTGATCCAGAAAGTGCACTGCTAGGTATTTAACCAAAGAAAACAAAAATACTAATTCAAACAGATACATGCACTGCGAGGTTTATAGCAGTGTTATCTACAATACCCAAATTACGGAAGCAGCCCAAGTGTCCATGGATTAATGAATTAATAAAGTGGTATGAATGTATGTATGTGTGTATGTATAAACACACACACACACACACACACACACACGCATTGGAATATTATTCAGTCATTAAAAAACAAAATCTTGCTATTTGCAAGGACATGGATGGAGCTAGAGAGTATTATGCTAAGCAAAATAAGTCAGTCAGAGAAAGACAAATGCATTATGATTTCACTCATGTGTGGAATTTAAGAAACAAAGCAAGCGAGCAAAAGGGGAAAAAAAGAGACAGGCAAACCAAAAAACAGACTCTTCACTGTACAGAAAAAACTGATGGTTACCAGAGGGGAGATGGGAGGGGGGGGGTGAAACAGGTGATGGGGATTAAGGAGTGCACTTGTGATGAGCACTTGGTGTTGTATGGAATTGTTGAATCACTATATTGTGCACCTGAAACGAATATTACTCTATAAGTTAACTGGAAGTCAAAGACAATCTTGGGAAAAAAAATTAAAATAAAATAAAATATCTTAGATTCTTAGAGTCAGAGCCCATTTTTTCAGGTATCTGACTTCATGTTTTAAGTCTCTGGTTCTTTCCTGAGCTGTAAGGTCCCTCTTCTTTTCTAATCTGTCTCATGGGTTTTATTTCTTATGCTACCACCGTCAAGATGTTCGCATCGGTAGTCAAGATACAGAACAATTTCCATTACCACAAAGGTGTCTTGTGTTGTCTTTTATTGTCGTGAGCATTTCCCTTCTACCCTCCGGCTCTTCTTAGCCCCTGCCAACAACTAATACATCTTACATTCCTGAGTTATTTATTTATAGGAAGTGAAATTACAGTATTTCTAACCTTTTGACAATGGCCTTTTGACTGCTTGGCATAATTCTCTACAGATCTATCCAGGTTGGTGCATAGGTCAATATTTGTTTCTGTTTATTGATTACTTCTATTTCATGATATGGATATGCCACAGGTTGCTTAACCATTCAACCAATGAAGGACATTTGTATGGTTTCTAGTTTGGGATTATCACAAATAAAGCGGCCACAAACGTTCATGCATGTGTTTTGTATCAACACAGGCTTTTATTTCCCTGGGATACATACCCAGGAAGGCAATTACCAACACCCTTGCAATCCCTCTCTGTCTCTGGAGGGAGTCTCAGCTCCCTGTGAGGTCTCCAATGATACACAGTTTCACCATGTTGCTTCTTGGGCCCCACGCTTGACTGACTTCTTTCCACTTTTCATTCTTTTCTGTTTGTTTTACCTATCACGTCCAGGGTTTTCAGTTGTAATTAGCTGGAATATTAAGGGAAAGAACATCGACTGCATCTTTCCAAAAGCAAAATGCCTTGTTGATTTTTTTTTTTTATTTTGTTATAACTACACGCTTCTCTTAGTTTGAGGCATGTTGAGTCTTGTGACCAATTATGTGCCCTCCCAATTCCTGTTTCCTAGTGCATCCTGAGTCTACCAGTCTGGCTTTCCCAAGTCTCCATTTCCCTCAGGAGAAATTAATCATCTGGGATTATTCTGTTTTATTGCTCTCATCCACATTCACAGAGAAATAGGTGGTGAGTTGGCCTAACAGTAACAATACTTAGTAATTCCTTCCACACTAGATACAACAGAGGCCGCAGGCTGCTGGAAAAGTTCCTGTGGGTCTTCGTTGGCAGCTTTGTATCATCAGTTCAGCTACTTAGCCTTTTGATTTATTTAGAGAAGCAGCACAGACCTGAAGCACTCATGGGAGAGGAATATCATTTCTATACACATTTACTTCTAGTTCTTAAATCCATTTCTCAAAACGCTGTACTTCCATATATCTGGTTTTTTATATTCATTCTGCACATATATATATATATATAGCATAGATATTTCTAGACTTTCCTATAATTTCTGCCTATTGAATCAATATTTTTCTCAACAGAAGGTTACCGCATAAGTTGGCATCAAACTTCCATTTTTTAAAAGAACTCTGGTCATAAACATTCAAGTATCATGTTGGCTTATCTGCACTTACTTTTTTTTTTTTTTTTTTTCAAAGCAGCTAGAGAAATCTCTGACCATTAAGTCATGGACTGAGTTTCTTAGTAGGGGGCTTTCCATTCTCCTGTGACTTGCCCTTACTCCCCACCTCCCACCTGTACGTGCAGAGCAGGTCAAACATATTTGAGATGGACTCTTTTGTGGTTTTATATCCCTGTTGCCACAGTCTTTAAACCTTCTGCCACAGCAATACAATGGGCTCCATCCGGAATGATCGTCTTCCACACTGTTCGTCTCTGTCTCTGGCCTTCACTCTTTCAGATCTGGGGATCCTAGTAGGATTTTCTGGGATTTTCATTTCTTCTCTCTTTTTCCTCATGTCCTCAAACCTTTCCCCATGTCACTTTCATCAGCCTGCCCCTATCTTCAGTCTAAGGTACAGAGGTCCAGGACCCCCACGCTCAAGGTCTCCCAGCTAATTTATATTTGCTGAAGCTACTTCACTAAGAAGGCCTAATGAAGTTGCTGCCATGTTGCTAAATTATTTCTGAGACTAGGGCTTTGAAAAATCACTTTTACACCGATTACTGTAGAAATATCTTGGTAACCTATTTTTAAATACATTAAAAAAAATGTATTATAAAACATAAGGTCTTATGTTGCAGACCTAGCTCTCATAAGGTACAAAATTGAGTATGTATGTATGTATGTATTTATAGAGGCAGAGAGTGGGGAGGGGCAGAGAGAGAGGGAAAGAGAATCCCAAGCAGGCTCCCTGCTGTCAGCACAGAACCTGACACAGGGCTGGAATCCATGAACCATGAGATCATGACTCCAGCCGAAACCAAGAGGTGGAAACTCAACGGAGGTGCCCCAATATTGAGCTTTAAAACTGCGTTTAGCGATTGTTTTCAGCCGATTCTATGACAGACGTGACGTGGTCCTGGGTGGAGCTAATTCTGCTATGATGATGTTCACGGTTCGCCTTACTTTAAGAGAAGGTATGAACAAATGAAAATGAAAAATAGGAAATCCGCCCGAAACCCTGACATGCCAGTAGCCAGCAAAGTTTTCTTCGAGGCATATTCTTCTGACTATTCATAATTCAACAGAATTGTACTTAGGCTAGCCACTGCGGGACATTTTTAATGTCAGGGAACAGACTCCAGGACGCCTACTGTGGAAATAACACGTCTTCATGAGCAGCGCACACTATTTTCATTTTGGATTCTCAAGTCGCAAAGGGAGCATCTGCTTATGGAAGTCTGTCACGTGTGTGTAAGGTTTGTCACAAAGAATGCTGGGAGGGGCGCCTGGGTGGCGTGGTCGGTTAAGCGTCCGACTTCAGCCAGGTCACGATCTCGCGGTCCGGGAGTTCGAGCCCCGCGTCAGGCTCTGGGCTGATGGCTCGGAGCCTGGAGCCTGTTTCCGATTCTGTGTCTCCCTCTCTCTCTGCCCCTCCCCCGTTCATGCTCTGTCTCTCTCTGTCCCAAAAATAAATTTAAAAAAACGTTGAAAAAAAAATTAAAAAAAAAAAAAAAGAATGCTGGGAAGTCAGAGGAATCTAGCGCAAGGGACAGCAGTATGCAAAAGACAGTTTGGGAGACAAGGTGCCATTTTTATACTATATGCTCTTACAATGTCTGATAAGTTCAAACTTTCCAAAGAAGTTCATACTCCTCTATAGAGTTTACTTATTAATTTCTATGAGATTCTCATGAGGGGATGGTTTAAATATAATATCATTGATTCAGGCAGCCCCTTAGCAGTGAAAAAATGCCAGTGACCTTTCTTAGCTACTAGTAGGAAGGCACTTAGGTTGGGGGCAACATGGCTTTCCACATCTGATTGAATCGCACAGCATTCAGATCATGATCTTTCCTGCTCTGGGGCAGTGGAAATCAATTGTACAGTCTTTACCATTTAGATTCTACTGCCGTCAAATTCATGTAAGGTTTTCAGCTCGGGTAGATGTCTGTTTGTAGAAACTATTATAATCTCACTGGAAATGTGCCATGGACCAACACAGACTATACCAGGCATGTGCCTCAAGAGATTAAATATATATAAACATACAATATATAAATATTATATATTTAACATATATAATATATAATGTATATAATATCTATTGTATGTTTATTTATATATTATATTTTAATATATATTTATATATTATATTTTAATATATATTTATATATAATTTACACATAATTTATATATTATAAACATTATGTACTCACATATGTGTGTGTGTGTGTGTGTATATATATATATATATGTATATATATATTTACATCCACAGTTGGCATGAAACGATAGCAAAATAAAGAACAATTTAAAAACTTACAAGTATACATGATATGGGAGAAAGAAGGGAAAACATGTAACAGATCAGCCTACTTAAAATGAAACCGACAGGAAACTTTAACCAGGAGAATGAACTGTGCAAGTAGAATTTAAAATTAACTCTGGCAGACAGTAGACCAATCATTCTTTAAATTAAATTAGGATTTTGGCAGTAATGAACAAAAGGCAGGCACCCACTTAGATGTTTTTACACCTCAATTTTCAAGCAAGTTGAGGAGAATGCAGAAAATCTTCAAATCAATAGGATCAATTTCCCTGCCATTTTCTCCCCTGTCAGTGATAGAAGTGTAGATAAGGAGATAAGCCGGATTTTATTAGTTTCCTCAGGCACTGTAAAAATAATCATATGAATACAGAGGGTGCTTTTCTTAAAAGCCACTCACAGCTTTTTATGAAATCGTCCTCATGTTGTGCAAGTCAGTTGAATTCTTATCTTTAAGACAAGATATGGCAAATATGTTGCAAATATAACCACTTTGTTTTGATTTAGAACTTCAGTGTCTTCTCTGACCCGAAGTAAAATCCCCCAATCCTGAGCTTTCCAGGGAGTTATTACTTGTAAAATCAATATTGATTAATTACCACTACTATGTGGCATGACCTCTAATCCTGAAATTGTAAAAAGATAAATTGGTAAAATGTAAATTGTAGATACCGAGTGTGGATATATATTCTATCAAAGTTTTCTGATTAGCTTTGAGCAGTTGTGATACAGCTGTTTTAGTTTTATGTTTATTTCATGGCTCAGGGACTATATTTACCAAATAGAAATCTATACATCCTAAGGAACTGTCCGCTCATGAAATTTGACAGAATGCAATACTTAGCCCTATAGTGACAAGAATGGTCTTACTAAGCATTACAACAAAGTGTTGGGTGGGGGGAGGACTAAGTGTTAGGGGGGGGGGGAAGGCAAGAGTACATTTTTTTATGCAATAAGTGTTTTGATTTGTGTAGAGAATATTTTTCACCGGCACCATTGTTTACTAAGGATAGTTTGATTTGAATGTAACATTTCCCTTAGCAAAGAATATTGCTACATCATAAATCAAGACAGGGTCAGTCTTGCCTGGCAGAAAATTAATCTCATCTTACACAGAAGTCAATAGGAATTGAGGAGATATAATTAATATGATGCTAATTCCTCAGTTTTCTCTGCCTGCCTCTAAATTAATTAAAGTCTTACTGCAACTCTAACAGAGCTCCCATAATTTTATGATCTCTGAACGGTACAATAAAGGATGAGCTAGATCACAAAGGTTGCTTAAAGTTGCTCTCTCCTTGAAACAAGTCTCCAGTTTTATTCGACATGGACCCACAAGCCTGATTCTATTGCCAGAAGGAGGAGAAACATTAGGTTGAACTACGTGAAGTTGCTAGTACTCTACCATTTTGCACCTAAGAAAATTGCGTATGTTTTGACCTCATACTGGCTTTAAAAAAAATTGTTTTTACAACATTCAAAGGAGACATAGAATCAAGGCAAAGTATAATCTCTTTACAAATACTCAGGACCATCAACAGTGATGAGACTTATGTAAGTTAACAAATTGAATACCCACAAAAAGTAAAACATTTTTCAGGGTTGGAGCTGCTAGGAGAGTGAAAAGGAACATAAATTTTTATGACACATAATTTCATTTCAATAGGATTTACTCTCATTACATGAAAGGTAGTCTTTTAAGTGAGCAGTCCTAATTATTAATAGTTTTTGCATATTGATTTCTACTTTGGCTTGTCTCTAGACTCATTTCAAGGGATCGGCCATGAGTTTTCTATGAGCCCATGCGAAAAGGGAAACCTTGCATATGACGTATATTACAGTGTCCTTGCAATAGAATCTCTCAGGAGATAGAACATTTTGCCTACAAGATCTATCGAGGTAATGAACAATTACTTATATAAAATTCAGCAAATGCATAACAAAATGCATTGTGACACTATGAGGAACAGGGTGAACATGGCAAAGAGAAATGCAAAACTGTAAAAGGCAGGTAAACACATGTTAGTAATTTTCACTGGAGCTAGCCTAGGGACATAGAACTGTACTCCGGGTGCAACAAAAATAAAGTATGTGGTATTCATCTATTCATTATCAAAGCTATTCATTTATTTATTTATTCCATACATATTTGCCGAAGGATTCATACAATATAAGAGCTATTCTAAGTGCTGGGACACCTTCTCTTACGGAATAGACACTCAGTTGGTACTACAGGATTACCTCTAAGCTCCATGTTTGAGAATAAGATACAATATCCTCATACACAATGTAGTTATAGGACAACAAAGAAATATCTAGCAACTTCTTTCCTGCTCCACTATAATTTCCTTAGTACAAGACCCTATCATCTCTTACACAGGCTACTGCAGCCATATCCTAATACCTTCTTACAGTCTTCCCAAAACTGCACAAATATATTTGAAAAATATAAGCCAAATATTTTCCCTGCTCAGCTCAAAACGCTGACTTTTTTTTTTTTTTTATGTCCTACAGTTAAAAATTTTCACCATGGCTTACAATGGGTCACCCTTGCCTTGCCTTGGACCTAATTCTTATCAATCTCTCCTTGACAAAGTATCTATTACTCCAGATGCCTTATTGTTCCTTAAACATGACAAACATGTTCCTACCTCAGGATCTTTGCCCCTATTCCTCCTTCTGCCTAGAATACTCTGTCTCCAGGTATACCCAAGACTCAGTCCCTCGCTTCCTGTTGAACTTGACTCAGAAATATTTTTATTAGAGAAGGCTTTCCTAATTCTTTATATAAAATAGCCCTGGTCCCAGTTACACACCACCTCACCCACATTACTAAATGTTGCTCTATGCTTAAAACAAACTTGAACACCACTGCTTGTGTTTTTCAACTTGGAGTTATATAAAGAAGACAATTAAATTCAATATTAATGTATGCAACCCATATTACGAATGCACTCTGATGTTGATGTTTAGTTTCTCTCTAGGGGTCTGGTGAGATTCTTTATTCAGCATTAAAAAGAAACCATCACTTTGCCTCTTGCTTCTGGGTGCCTCTTTATCCAAGTTCACCCAATCCCCCTTCTGTTCCACAAGACCATCCTGTTCCTTACATTGCAAATTTTGTATTTTTTGGTTGTTTTTGGTCACCTACTACTATTAGCAGAATATTCTTAATTTTTCCTCTGCATCTATTTGAAGTTCCCTTTGAGTACAGTATGTATCAATTTATTTCTGTTGCAGTATGCTTTTCCAATAAATTATGCAAAATTCTCCCGGTTTCTATTCAACAAGAAACATCTGTTACGTATCAGACGTTGCCCAAATATTGTAGACGTCTAGAATAATTCACACAGACTGCACTCAAGTAAATAAAAACTAAGCTTCAGCTCCTCAAAGAAAAAGTATAAGGAATGTGTGGACATATTTTAAAACCATGACACAAATAAACATTTAAAGGAATGGATGATAGGGACACCTGGGTGGCTCAGTTGGTTGAGCATCTTTTTATTTTTAAATGTTTATTTATTTTGAGAGACAAAGAGGGGAGGGGCAGAAAGAGAATCCCAGCCAGGCTCAGCACAGAGCCCCATATGGGGCTTAATCTCAAGAACATGAGATCATCACCTGAGTCGAAATCAAGAGCCAGACGCTTAACCAACTGAGCCACCCAGGAGCCCCAAGCAACCAACTCTTGATTTCAGCTCAGGTCGTGGCCCCAGGGGTGATGGGATTGAGTCCTGCATTGACTCTGTGCTGGGCATGGAACCTGTTTGGGATTCTCTCTCTCTCCTTCTTCCTCTCTCCCCCACTCACATGCTTTCTTTCTCTAAAATTAAAAAAAAAAAAAGTAAATTAAAAAAATAAAGCATGGATGATCTTCACATCAAGTATGGGGGCTCTTCTCTGGCCATAAATAAAGTGAGAACTGAAAACAGACAGGTGAAGGAGCTATCTTGGGGCATTTGTCTGTTAAAAAAAAAAAAAACAGGGGCACCTGGGTAGCTCAGTTGGTTGAGCGTCTGACTTCGGCTCAGGTCATGATCTCGCGGTCCATGAGTTCGAGCCCCGCGTCCGGCTCTGCGCTGACAGCTCAGCATGGAGCTTGCTTTGGATTCTGTGTCTCCCTCTCTCTCTCTCTCTGCCCCTGCCCTGCTCATGCTCTGTCAATCTCTGTATCTCAAAAATGAATAAACGTTAAAAAAAAAAAACACACAAAAAACAAACCAAAAAAAAAAAAAAAAACACAAAACCCCACAAAATAACAACAAAACAAAACAAACAAAAAACCTAAAGAATCATTATGGAATATACCTGAAAACTCATTTCCCAGTCTCTTTTGTAATAACCTTGATCATGACGATCCTGGCCAATAAAATATGAATGAAAGCATTTAGTATGTTTCCCATGGCAATATGAATACTTACCCATTATGTCCTCTTCCCTTCTTTCCCTCTTCTGTGTGACTGATAGCAGAAAGTTCCAAAATACCAGTCACATGATCAAAAAGGTTTAGATTCCAAAGTTACCATTTGGAGAATTTCCCAGGAACCTAACTAGCACTAGACTTTCTCTTAGTGAAAAAAAAAAAAAATATTTTTATGATGTCAGGGCCCTAACATCTCAGAGTCCGTCAGTTCCAACAGACTATCTTGTTCACTCCCAAGAACCCAGACACTTGTACTTTGAAGTGGTGTTTTGTTCTCATGTAACAAAAACATATGTGGCAATGGTCAGTGCACTTTTGCAAAGGGCCGGCTTACAAATATCTCAGACTTTGCAGACTACATGGCCTTTGCTGTAACTACTCAACAACCCTCTACTCAGCATAGACAATACATAAATGAATAAACATGGCTGTCTTCCAACACCACCTCTTTACAAAAACAGGCCAAAGGCCAGATGTGGCCCTTAGGCAGTAATATGCTGAACCATGGCTTATAGTATGACAAGGCAATTGATAACGAAGGATGGAAATGCTGTAATGTATGTAATGCAGTAGCAAAACAATTACTAAAACTCTTGCTGCCTTGATATGGGAGGCCATCCATGTGACTAGTAATCTAAGAAATTCAGCAAAAGTGATTTTCCCAGCACTAGTGTGCACTTGCTAATACAGGCAGAATGGAACAAAATATAGAAAGAAAAGAGCCAAATTAAAAAAAAAAAAAAAGAATGGGTCATTTACTAAGTAAAAATGAAAAAGAAAATCAGACATTTCAAGACCCAGAAAAGCTGAATATTTTCAGACCCCAACAGAAGAGATTACATTTTAAATGACTATAAGCAACAAAGAGCTATGTTTCTCACTTCCACAAAATCAGTCGGAGATTACAAAACCAGATTACGAGAGTAGCCTGCACGTTTGTACCTTTAGGCACACCACGGGGTTGAGGAACGAATAGTGGGACCCAACAGCAAAACCGAACTGGCTGGAAACACATGTACTGGCGCTTAGTACATTTTTAAAAGATGTGTATTGCCAAGGAAATTATCAACTGAGAGCAAAAAGCTTTGGGGTAACTACAGACAATGGAAACTGTGTAGTAAAAAATTTCCCCACGTCTCCTCCCAGAGACAGAACTGACAACTGCATTGCTCACCTATAAAAAGCCGTGCAGAAGTACACCCTCAACATTGCTTTAAGACAGAGATTGCAAAGTTACTGTGAATAATGAGCAAAAGCACAGGACCATCAGTGCTAGGGTACCATATGCTCTCACCCATCGCTACGTGTCTCAGAGCTTCGCGGCAAGCACAAGCAGGAAAGAAAAGTGCAAGAAATGGAGAGGAGGGACACTGGCTGAGGAGCCTGAGGCTGAGTTAAAGCAATAACAGGAAAGATCAAATCTACACTAACGTTGAAGATACTTGAGGCAGGGGAACCGAAAAACAGATCATACAACCAACTGCCAGGGAAGGGATTTCCAAGTACAAGGTCATCAAACGCCAAATACCATAAAAAGGGACACGGACGGAGGATTTAAAGAGACGAGTAAAAAAACAAAGAGCAGAAGCAGACCTATAAATATGGTGGAAAAAAAAAAACTCATGGTTGCCAGAGAGAAGGGGGTGAAGAGGTAGGTGAAATGAGTGAAGGAGAGTGGGAGAGGCAGACTTCCACTTCTGGAATGAAGAAGTCCCAGGGATAAAACATATAAAATGGAGAATATAGTCCATGGTATTGTAATAACGTTGTATAGGGACAGAGGGTAGCTACACTTGTAATACAGCAGGAGTAGAGATGTTGAGTCACTATGTTGTACGTCTGAACTAATGCAACATTATTTGCCAACCAAATTCAAAAAATAATAAAAATAAATAAATAGAACAAATACAGAGATGGACTCCATTGCAGGCAGGCATGCCAGCCGAAGAGGTAAACTCTTTAATGGAGCAGGCTTCTTAACCAGGAATTGTGACTTTCCTGAGTTACGTGGAATAATCAAGGGAAACGATAGCATAATGCATGTTCATTATGGGATACTCACAAACTCATTTTCAACTAAACGTTGTCTTTGGGGGATATAAAATATTTTGCGTTATTTAGATGTCTTCTCCCTATCTCATCCAAGACTTGTGAGGGGAAAAAAAGAAGCATGATTTAAAATGCACGTGCGTGCACGCACGCACACACACACACACACACACACACACTCCAATATTCTAAACATATACCTTCTGGGGATGAAAAGGAACCAAAGAGAGGGTAAAATGTGTTCTGACAATCAGGTAGTAAAAGATAAAACGAGACTAAGTGAAAATGCAGGGTTTTCCAAGTCAAAAGAGGCTCACTTCTTCACCGCAAAACCAAACATAGGGTACAAACTTCCAGTTACAAAATATGTAAGTCACGGGGTGCCTAGGTGGCTCAGGTGCCTCTCTCTCTCTCTCTCTCTCTCTCTCTCTCTCTCTCTGTGTGTGTGTGTGTGTGTGTGTCTCTCTGACCCTCTCCCCCTCCCTTGCTGGCTCTCACTTCCTCTCTAAAAATAAATAAATAAAATAAAAACTTAAAATTAAGTCACAAGGATAAAGAAACACAAGAAATAGAGTCAATAATATGGTAATAATGTTGTATGGTGACAGATGGTAACTACACTTATTATGGTAAGCATGTCCTAATATAGAGAATTGTTGAATCATTATGTTGTACGCCTGAAACTAATATAACATCATCCGTCAACTACACTTCAGTTAAAATTTTTTAAAAACAAAAATTTAAAAACACTGCTAAGTGTTGAGTTCTTTGCTAGACTAACCAAAAATAATGCTAATGAAGTAAGAATCATGTGAAATACCTGGCTATCACTCAAGATAAACACAAGAAAAGTCAAGTCCACAGGGATCACAGAAAATCATAAAAAATTTTGCATGCTTCTTCAATGAGGAACCTTCCCCCAACACACACCCCAACACCATCAACCCAAAGAAATCTTTAAATCTACACTCTCCAACAGATATTAAACTATGGAAACAAGCATTTAAAGATATGAAAAGCTACCTCAAATCAGAAAGGAAAAACTGAAGGGACACCCGGGTGGCTCAGTCAGTTAAGCCTCTGACTTTGGCTCAAGTCACGGTCTCATGGTTCGTGGGTTCGAGCCCCATGTCGGGCTCTGTGCTGACCGCTCAGAGCCTGGAGCCTGCTTCAGATTCTATGTCTCCCTCTCTCTCTGCCCCTTCCCTGCTTGCACTCCCTGTCTCAAAATAAATAAACATTTTTTAAAAAATTTAAAAAAGAAATGAAAAACGGAAAATCAAAATGAATTTTAAAAAGCATAAGCTTCATCCAACCAACTTATGACTATGAAAATTTCAAAAAAAAGGGGGCGCTTGGGTGGCTCAGTCAGTTAAGCGTCCGACTTCAGCTCCGGTCATGATATCATGGTTCGTGAGTTCAAGCCCCACATTGGGCTCCATGCTGACAGCTCAGAGCTTGGAGTCTGCTTCAGATTCTGTGTCTCCCTCTGTCTCTCTGCCCCTCCCCTGCTCATGCTCTGTTGCTTTCTCTAAAATAAATAAACATGAAAAAAATAACAAAATTTCAAAAAAGGATAGCAAGCATTTTTTAAATATATGAATATACCTATAAAAGTAGAGATGAGAGGGAAACAACTGTACCAATGTTATATATATTTGAACTGAGATATAATTGACATATAACAATACTTTCAGGTATGCAACATAAGGATCAGATAACTGTACACATGGCTAAATGATCATAAGGCTAGTTGCCATCCATCACCATCCATAGTTACAAATTGTTTCCATTCTGGAGAGAACTTCTAAGATGTACTCTCTCAGCAACTTGCAAATAGACAATGCAGTGTTTATTATTAACTATAGTCACCAAAGTGTACATCGGATTCCTAGGACTTGTTTATTTTGTAAATAGAACTTTGTACCTTTTGACCACCTTTGCGTTCATCAATTTTGATGTCAGGAATAATGCAACTAAAACTTGGGATGAAAGGGGAGAGAAAACATGAAAAGCTTATTATTGAATAGGTAGTAGGTAGGTATTAAAGTGTCCCATCTCTCACCCAAACAAAACTGAGAAAGCAGGGGTGCCTGGGTGGCTCAGTAGGTTGAGCGTCCAACTTCAGCTCAGGTCATGATTTCATGGTCCGTGAGTTCGAGCCCCATGTCAGGCTCTATGCTGACAGCTCAGAGCCTGGAGCCTGCTTCTGATTCTGTGTCTCCCTCTCTCTCTGCCCCTCCCCTGCTTACCCTCTGTCTCAAAAGTAAATCAACATGAAAAAAATAAACTGATAAAGTAGATAATGAAAGGTTAAATAAGCAAACAGGGAAATAAAGTCATTAAAGGATATTTAAGTACCAAGGTAGCCCCTATAATAAAACATTTGCCCTTAAATATCCAGTTTTGGTTTTTTAATAAAAGTGCAGAGAGGGGTGCCTGGGTGGCTCAGTCAGTTGGGTGCCCAACTTTGGCTCAAGTCATGATCTCACAGCTGGTGGGTTCAGACCCCACAGGGGGCTCTGTGGTGACAGCTCAGAGCCTGGAGCCTACTTCGGATTCTCTCTCTCTCTCTCTCTCTCTCTCTCTCTCTCTGCCCCTTCCACACTCGCACTCTGTCTCTGTCTCTTAAAAATAAATAAATATTAAAAAAAATTTAATAATAAAAGGGCAGAGAATGTGCATCCTGTACATAAAAACGCCATAGCAAATTTAACAAAAGGCATAGAATTTTAAATTATAATTTAGTTGAAAATAAACAGAAATACGTCCTAATAATTAAATAATTAAACAAATAAAATTCAGTTGAAAATAAAATAAATTCAGTCCTAAAATAAATGTGAATCAGCTTAAACCATCTAGTGAGAGAGAGAGAGGAAAAAAACATTTCAACTTGGCACACACATGGGTACACAAAATCATGGTCATACTACTCCCAGCGTTAAAAAGGAAAGTAGCTACTAAGGCCTGACAGAACTCACTTCGTAATGGAAGAGGCTAATATCTCTGTGATCAAAATGTTCCCTTTTGTCCTCTCACTGAACCTTGTAGCTGCAATTTCTTCATCAGGAAATGTAGTTTCACGCAGTTTCACAGAGTGATCAAGAGAACATTAGGATAATGCATGTTCATTATCCGGGTAGTCCCAAGTTGGCTCAGCAGTCACTATTTTCAGCTGAGCACTGGTGTCTTTGGGGGAGACAAAACATTTTTGATTTATTTTGATGTATTTTCCTGTCTCATCCAAGACATGTGAGATTCCATCTCCATATGTGTTTTTACCTCCCCGTCTGCACCACGGACAATCGCAAATGTTCTGTTTTTGTTATTTAACGCGCTAACCCAGTTATATATGTCCTTCCATCTGTCATTGAAATAACAGTTATTTAGCCTTCCTTTTCAGTGATGCCTCAGTCATGCTGGCGTTGGTGTGGTAAGCGTTCTGGTTTTCTTTGCTCATCTGAACCCTTAGAAAACAGGCTCACAATATTTCCAATGCTAAAAAGTAAATTAACACCATCTCTGTACAAAGCACAAGAGTCCACACAGTCAAAGAACATCTGCTGTCATTCCCAGTTACAACCCGCTCAGCTGCACACACTTACATCACAATATCCCAAGTGAGGCAACAATGGATAGTCATCATCAACTGTCAATCACGGTGGCCAGTGTCAGTCATCAGAGACAGCAACGTCGGAAACTGACGCCAGTGACTACATTTGTGCGTAGTCACACACATCCGTCTGACACCGAAACGAAGGACAAAAAGCTCCCAACAAAGACTACGTGAAGATGAAAAGAGAAAGTATTTGGGGACTCCTGCAGCAAAGCCTCTTAGACTTAGGTTCACCCTACTTCCTGTTAGAAGGAGTGTTTCCAAAAAAAAGAAGAAAATATGTAGCATGGCTTCATAAGGGAGTCTGGAAGAGTTTGGATCACAAACACACACTAGCCTGCACCTACTTAACGACTTGCAACACAAAAAGGGAACGAGACGTCCTCCCTCTGTATAGGACCCAGTAAAGCCCAGAAAGGTCGCCACATTACACAACTCCGGGGTAGCTGCGTACGGCTTCCCTGAGTCTCAGATGCCAGTGAGTTAGCAAGAATGTGAAAACGCTCCGTGGAAGCCGGACACCTGCAGGAGAGGGAGCGGGATTGATACCGGTGATGGTGCCCGGCAGGGCCTCAAAGGTGCCCATCTAGAGCTGGAGTTCCAAGCAGATACCTTGGCTCGACAGCACTGGGGCACACCCATCCTATGGCAACTTATACAGACACTTGATTCCAAGTGGCTCATGAAATATTGCCAGCATTTCCGTCCCTTCTCAGGGCATGAATTATTAACTCTCCCTAGCAATGTATTTCCTCGAGTCAATTCGAATTCCCACGGAAGGTGCAACCTACAGGCTAGAAGCAGCACGTGTAGAGCTGGGCAGGAGATCAGGCTCCTTCTGACGAAAGCTGAATGGTCTCCAGCAACCTCAGAGGAAATCAGCTGCATGCCAGCGAGGTGGAAAGAAATGTTTAATGAAGCTGTCAGTGCAGTAGGCAGACGAATGTGTAGATCTTGAGCGTGCTGCCGTGTTCCTGGACACTGAAGACGGCTCTGCTCAGAGTTTCTGGTCTTAAAGGACAATAGTTTTTCTAAGTGTGAACTACTTTTTGCAGTTAATCTTAAATAAAGGTGATTACTGAAGAAAATTAATTCAATCAGATTGCTTCCTGTAAAGTTAAGGAGAGCTTGAAATGCAATAGTTGACCTCACAACATTGTCTTTACTTCGTACTATATTCTCTAAGTGTGTCCACATAATTCATTTACTCGATAGAGAACATTTCATTAGCTAGTCTTTATGTTCTTATTTAAAAAGCTTTAGGGGCACCTGGGGGGCTCAGTCAGTTGAGGATCTGACTTTGGCTCAGGTCATGATCTCGCAGTTCATGAGTTTGAGCCCCTCATCTGGCTTGCTGCTGTCAGCTCAGAGCCTGCTTCAGGTCCTCTGTCTACCCCCCCCCCCCGACCCCGGCCCCTCCCCTGTTCATTCTCTCTCAAAAATGAATAAACATTAAAAAAATAAGTAAATGTGGGGTGCCCGGGTGGTGGCTCAGTGAGTTAAGTGTCTGACATTGGCTCAGGTCATCATCTCGCATCCGTCGGTTCGAGCCTCTCATCTGACTCCGTGCTGAGAGCTCAGTGCCTGGAGCCTGCTTCGGATTCTGTGTCTCCCCTTCTCCTTGCCCCTCCTCTGCTCATGCTGTGTCTCCGTCTCTCAAAAAATAAAATAAAATGTTAAACTAAATAAATAGATAAATAAATAACTTTAATAAAATCGTCATATTTCTCTGAATATACGCGTCTGATCGTTATGTTAATTGACCTGGCATTTGACAGTGATTCACTACAATTGATAGGGCCCCTTTGAAGGTCTATTTCATACACACACACACACACACACACACACACACACACACATAGTTATATATACATATAAATTTTAAGTGAAACTATCAAAAATTATTAACTATTAATTAAATGGTATTACAAACTCCAATTTCTACACTGTGGGAAAGTATTTCTCCCACTCCATTTGGGAAGCAGGGGAAGGATCTATAGAGAAACAGAAAGGCTGATGGTGGAAGAAAAAGGAATCAGGGTAGGGCCAGCACTTCTTGGAGACTATTAACCCTTTGGGTACTGAGGTTGCCCCAGCCTCATCTTATCAGACAGCATATGTCATCCTCACAAGTTGTAAAGCCACCTGTCCACTGGGTGTGAGCCTGCAAAGTATTAGTGTCTTCAAGTGTAGCCCCTATTATGTTACTCGTGTTCGAGTGTTTTATAATTCACTTGGGCTGCCAGTACCCATATGTACCAATCCCAGTAAGCCCGGATGGATGCCCTTTAAGTGTTCAGACTCAAACCAGTCGCCAGCCTGTGACCTACAATGCTGCTGGTTCACTGAAAATTACATAAGCTTCTCTTTGGCTTTGCTTCCTCAATTTTATTTTAACTTTATTTTTTTAGCATTATTTTTTTTTAATTTTTTAAGTAGAGTTGACGCAGAGTTATATTAGCTCCGGGTGTATGATATAGTGACTCGACAACTCTCTCTGTTATGCCAAGCCCACCACAGTTAGCCCCCTCGGTCACCATACAACGCTATTACAATACCACTGGCTCTATTTCCAATGCTGTACCTTTTACTCCTGTGGCTTATTCATTCCATAACCAGAAGCCTGTCTCTACCACTCCCCTTCACCTACTTTGCCCAGCACCCCCAAGCTCTGCCCTCTGGAACCATCAGTTTGTTCTCTGTATTTGTAGATCTGATTCTGCTTTTTGTTTGTTTATGCATTTGTTCTTTTAGATTCCACTGAGTGAAGTCATATGGTATTTTTATTACTCAGCCAGACTTATTTCACTTAGCATAATACCCTCTATGTCCATCCATGTTATTTCCTTGATATTAAATGGAAATTATGAGAGTGCTTACTTCATAAGATTGTTTTTAACGTTAATTAAGAGGATACACCTAAAATACTTCCAACATTGCCTGGCACAGAATAAAGTTTATGAAGCATTAGCTTCCTATGAAGAAGACATAAATAAAGTGTAAAAAATGTTGGATATCATCCTACAAAGAAGGAGAATCAAGTTCATAAAGGTAACTCCAACAATAATTCTATTAATCTATAATATTTATAATCTCTACTAAGAGGTTTTTCTGTTCAGTAAAATCAGAGACGTGTGCTCACAGAAAAGTGAATGCCTGGTTCACACCCCACTTTCTTCCAGCTTTTCTAGGCATGATGCCTACAAAATGCACATGCATTTGTTTTGTTTTGCTTTGCTTTATTTCACTTTGAGCGATGGCTTCCTCTTGTTTCCTTTGGTCATCAATTATTTTGTTTTTGATATCTTAAGAATTTCTCCTGGGTCGCAGGGAAGATGGCGGCGTAGGAGGACGCTGGGCTCACCGCGCGTCCTGCTGATCACTTAGATTCCACCTACACCTGCCTAAATAACCCAGAAAACCGCCAGAGGATTAGCAGAACGGAGTCACCAGACCCAAGCGCAGACGAGAGGCCCACGGAAGAGGGTAGGAAGGGCGGCGAGGCGGTGCGCGCTCCACGGACTGGCGGGAGGGAGCCGGGGCGGAGGGGCGGCTCGCCGGCCAAGCAGAGCCCCCGAGTCTGGCTGGCAAAAGCAGAGGGGCCTGACGGACTGTGTTCCGACAGCAAGCGCGACTTAGCGTCTGGGAGGTCATAAGTTAACAGCTCTGCTCTGAAAGCGGGAAGGCTGGAGGACAAAGGGAGGGAGAGCTGCTGAGCCCCTGGATGACAGCGCTCAGTTTGGTGGGGAACAAAGGCGCTCGCCAGCGCCATCTCCCCCGCCCATCCCCCAGCCAAAATCCCAAAGGGAACCGGTTCCGGCCAGGGAAATGGCTCGCTCCGCGCGAACACCCAACTCTGTGCTTCTGCAGGGCCACCCCTCAGGCAGCAGCGGATCTGACTCCCTCCCGCTGCCACAGGGCCCCTCCAGAAGTGGATCACCTAAGGAGAAGTGAGCTAAGCCTGCCCCTCCTGCCCCCGTGCACCTTGCCTACCCACCCCAGCTAATACGCCAGATCCCCAGCTCCACAAGCCTGGCAATGTGCAAGTAGCCCAGACGGGCCACGCCACCCCACAGTGAATCTCGCCCCTAGGAGAGGGGAAGAGAAGGCACACACCAGTCTGACTGTGGCCCCAGCGGTGGGCTGGGGGCAGACATCAGGTCTGACTGCGGCCCTGCCCACCAACTCCAGTTATACACCACAGCACAGGGGAAGTGCCCTGCAGGTCCTCACCACGCCAGGGACTATCCAAAATGACCAAGTGGAAGAATTCCCCTCAGAAGAATCTCCAGGAAATAACAACAGCTAATGAACTGATCAAAAAGGATTTAAATAATATAACAGAAAGTGAATTTAGAATAATAGTCATAAAATTAATCGCTGGGCTTGAAAACAGTATAGAGGACAGCAGAGAATCTCTTGCTACAGAGATCAAGGGACTAAAGAACAGTCACGAGGAGCTGAAAAACACTTTAAACGAAATGCAAAGCAAAATGGAAACCACCACGGCTCGGATGGAAGAGGCAGAGGAGAGAATAGGTGAACTAGAAGATAAAGTTATGGAAAAAGAGGAAGCTGAGAGAAAGAGAGATTAAAAAAAATCCAGGAGTATGAGGGGAAAATTAGAGAACTAAGTGATACACTAAAAAGAAATAATATACGCATAATTGGTATCCCAGAGGAGGAAGAGAGAGGGAAAGGTGCTGAAGGGGTACTTGAAGAAATAATAGCTGAGAACTTCCCTGATCCGGGGAAGGAAAAAGGCATTGAAATCCAAGAGGCACAGAGAACTCCCTTCAGACGTAACTTCAATCGATCTTCTGCACGACATATCATAGTGAAACTGGCAAAATACAAGGATAAAGAGAAAATTCTGAAAGCAGCAAGGGATAAACGTGCCCTCACATATAAAGGGAGACCTATAAGACTCGTGACTGATCTCTCTTTTGAAACTTGGCAGGCCAGAAAGAATTGGCACGATATCTTCAGTGTGCTAAACAGAAAAAATATGCAGCCGAGAATCCTTTATCCAGCAAGTCTGTCATTTAGAATAGAAGGAGAGATAAAGGTCTTCCCAAACAAACACAAACTGAAGGAATTTGTCACCACTAAACCAGCCCTACAAGAGATCCTAAGGGGGACCCTGTGAGACAAAGTACCAGAGACATCGCTACAAGCATAAAACATACAGACATCACAATGACTCTAAACCCGTATCTTTCTATAATAACACTGAATGTAAATGGATTAAATGCGCCAACCAAAAGACATAGGGTATCAGAATGGATAAAAAAAACAAGACCCATCTATTTGCTGTCTACCAGAGACTCATTTTAGACCTGAGGACACCTTTAGATTGAGAGTGAGGGGATGGAGAACTATTTATCATGCTACTGGAAGCCAAAAGAAAGCTGGAGTAGCCATACTTATATCAGACAAACTAGACTTTAAATTAAAGGCTGTAACAAGAGATGAAGAAGGGCATTATATAATAATTACAGGGTCTATCCATCAGGAAGAGCTAACAATTATAAATGTCTATGCGCCGAATACCGGAGCCCCCAAATATATAAAACAATTACTCATAAACATAAGCAACCTTATCGATAAGAATGTGGTAATTGCAGGGGACTTTAACACTCCACTAACAGAAATGGATAGATCATCTAGACACACGGTCAATAAAGAAACAAGGGCCCTGAATGAGACATTGGATCAGATGGACTTGACAGATATATTTAGAACTCTGCATCCCAAAGCAACAGAATATACTTTCTTCTCGAGTGCACATGGAACATTCTCCAAGATAGATCATATACTGGGTCACAAAACAGCCCTTCATAAGTTCACAAGAATTGAAATTATACCATGCATACTTTCAGACCACAATGCTATGAAGCTTGAAATCAACCACAGGAAAAAGTCTGGAAAACCTCCAAAAGCATGGAGGTTAAAGAACACCTTACTAAAGAATGAGTGGGTCAACCAGGCAATTAGAGAAGAAATTAAAAAATATATGGAAACAAACGAAAATGAAAATACAACAATCCAAATACAACAATCGCTGCTTTGGGACGCAGCGAAGGCAGTCCTGAGAGGAAAATACATTGCAATCCAGGCCTATCTCAAGAATCAAGAAAAATCCCAAATACAAAATCTAACAGCACACCTAAAGGAAATAGAAGCAGAAAAGCAAAGACAGCCTAAACCCAGCAGAATAAGAGAAATAATAAAGATCAGAGCAGAAATAAACAATATAGAATCTAAAAAACTGTAGAGCAGATCCACGAAACCAAGAGTTGGTTTTTTGAAAAAATAAACAAAATTGACAAACCTCTAGCCAGGCTTCTCAAAAAGAAAAGGGAGATGACCCAAATAGATAAAATCATGAATGAAAATGGAATTATTACAACCAATCCCTCAGAGATACAAACAATTATCAGGGAATACTATGAAAAATTATATGCCAACAAATTGGACAACCTGGAAGAAATTGACAAATTCCTAAACACCCACACTCTTCCAAAACTCAACCAGGAGGAAATAGAAAGCTTGAACAGACCCATAACCAGCGAAGAAATTGAATCGGTTATCAAAAATCTCCCAACAAATAAGAGTCCAGGACCAGATGGCTTCCCAGGGGAGTTCTACCAGACGTTTAAAGCAGAGATAATACCTATCCTTCTCAAGCTATTCCAAGAAATAGAAAGGGAAGGAAAACTTCCAGACTCATTCTATGAAGCCAGTATTACTTTGATTCCTAAACCAGACAGAGACCCAGTAAAAAAAGAGAATTACAGGCCAATATCCCTGATGAATATGGATGCAAAAATTCTCAATGAGATACTAGCAAATCGAATTCAACGGCATATAAAAAGAATTATTCACCATGATCAAGTGGGATTCATTCCTGGGATGCAGGGCTGGTTCAACATTCGCAAATCAATCAACGTGATACATCACATTAACAAAAAAAAGAGAAGAACCATATGATCCTGTCAATCGATGCAGAAAAGGCCTTTGACAAAATCCAGCACCCTTTCTTAATAAAAACCCTTGAGAAAGTCGGGATAGAAGGAACATACTTAAAGATCATAAAAGCCATTTATGAAAAGCCCACAGCTAACATCATCCTCAACGGGGAAAAACTGAGAGCTTTTTCCCTGAGATCAGGAACACGACAGGGATGCCCACTATCACCGTTGTTGTTTAACATAGTGCTGGAAGTTCTAGCATCAGCAATCAGACAACAAAAGGAAATCAAAGGCATCAAAATTGGCAAAGATGAAGTCAAGCTTTCGCTTTTTGCAGATGACATGATATTATACATGGAAAATCCGATAGACTCCACCAAAAGTCTGCTAGAACTGATACATGAATTCAGCAAAGTTGCAGGATACAAAATCAATGTACAGAAATCAGTTGCATTCTTATACACTAACAATGAAGCAAGAGAAAGACAAATAAAGAAACTGATCCCATTTACAATTGCACCAAGAAGCATAAAATACCTGGGAATAAATCTAATCAAAGATGTAAAGGATCTGTATGCTGTAAACTATAGAAAGCTTATGAAGGTAATTGAAGAAGATATAAAGAAATGGAAAGACATTCCCTGCTCATGGATTGGAAGAATAAATATTGTCAAAATGTCAATACTACCCAAAGCTATCTACACATTCAATGCAATCCCAATCAAAATTGCACCAGCATTCTTCTTGAAACTAGAACAAGCAATCCTAAAATTCATATGGAACCACAAAAGGCCCCGAATAGCCAAAGGAATTTTGAAGAAGACCAAAGCAGGAGGCATCACAATCCCAGACTTTAGCCTCTACTACAAAGCTGTCATCATCAAGACAGCATGGTATTGGCACAAAAACAGACACATAGACCAATGGAATAGAATAGAAACCCCAGAACGAGACCCACAAACGTATGGCCAACTCATCTTTGACAAAGCAGGAAAGAACATCCAATGGAAAAAAAGACAGTCTCTTTAACAAATGGTGCTGGGAGAACTGGACAGCAACATGCAGAAGATTGAAACTAGACCACTTTCTCACACCATTCACAAAAATAAACTCAAAATGGATAAAGGACCTGAATGTGAGACAGGAAACCATCAAAACCCTAGAGGAGAAAGCAGGAAAACACCTCTCTGACCTCAGCCGTAGCAATCTCTTACTCGACACATCCCCAAAGGCAAGGGAAATAAACGCAAAAATGAATTACTGGGACCTTATGAAGATAAAAAGCTTCTGCACAGCAAAGGAAACAACCAACAAAACTAAAAGGCAACCAACAGAATGGGAACAGCTATTTGCAAATGACATATCGGACAAAGGGCTAGTATCCAAAATCTATAAAGAGCTCACCAAACTCCACACCCGAAAAACAAATAACCCAGTGAAGAAATGGGCAGAAAACATGAATAGACACTTCTCTAAAGAAGACATCCGGATGGCCAACAGGCACATGAAAAGATGCTCAACGTCACTCCTTATCAGGGAAATATAAATCAAAACCACACTCAGATATCACCTCACGCCAGTCAGAGTGGCCAAAATGAACAAATCAGGAGACTATAGATGCTGGAGAGGATGTGGAGAAACAGGAACCCTCTTGCACTCTTGGTGGGAATGCAAATTGGTGCAGCCGTTCTGGAAAGCAGTGTGGAGGTTCCTCAGAAAATTAAAAATAGACCTACCCTATGACCCAGCAATAGCACTGCTAGGAATTTACCCAAGGGATACAGGAGTACTGATGCATAGGGGCACTTGTACCCCAATGTTTATAGCAGCACTCTCAACAATAGCCAAATGATGGAAAGAGCCTAAATGTCCATCAACTGATGAATGGATAAAGAAATTGTGGTTTATATACACAATGGAATACTACGTGGCAATGAGAAAGAATGAAATATGGCCTTTTGTAGCAACGTGGATGGAACTGGAGAGTGTGATGCTAAGTGAAATAAGCCATACAGAGAAAGACAGATACCATATGGTTTCACTCTTGTGTGGATCCTGAGAAACTTAACAGAAACCCATGGGGGAGGGCAAGGAAAAAAAAAAATAAGGAGGTTAGAGTGGGAGAGAGCCAAAGCATAGGAGACTGTTAAAAACTGAGAACAAACTGAGAGTTAATGGGGGGTGGGAGGGAGGGGAGGGTGGGGGATGGGTATTGAGGAGGGCACCTTTTGGGATGAGCACTGGGTGTTGTATGGAAACCAATTTGACAATAAATTTCATATATTGAAAAAAAAAAAAAGAATTTCTCCTGTAAGAATCAGCCACATGATATGGAAAGCATAGGTAACTTTTTCTGCAAAGCACTAAGTGAATATTTCAAGTACTATAAATACTCCATCAAGGGCCTCTCCACTTGCCTAAGGTGATGGAAGATGAATGCAACAGAGAAAAATTTGGGCAAGTTTTCTTAACTTGAAAACATTCAATATACCTTTGGATATTTATTTCTTGCCAAGTCCTCTCTAGACTGGACTAAATCCTTAGCATATTAGATGTCATGAGTCAGTAAATTTCTTGAGATTATATCAAATATCCTACCTTTTTTTCTGTATTCTTTTATACTACTCCTGGTACCTAGCAGTCAAAGGTCACATGGTGAAAAGATTCTAGTAGCTGTGATACACTCAGGAATATATCATTTCTCGAAAAGGCTGACCTAAACTTATTCCAGATAGCATCAACCCCTCTCTCAAATCACTTTCTCTGCAATGATCTTTCCTGTGTAAGGATCTTAAAGTCTATTATTAATAACTTATTTCCCTAGCCTAGAAATATCCCCAGTCTTTAAAATTCCTCTAATTAAAATGTAAATGCTCATGTAAATATGTGATCATTTCTAGTTTCAATATTCATTGATAACAACTTAAGTTACCAATTTACACTTTACAGAGTTATTACTTAGCACATGCTAGAGATGGAGATCCTTTAGGAATGAGCCACAAAATAATGCATATGAATGAAAGTAAAAAAAATCAGTAAATTAGATAGGCATCAAAGTAAACATTCCAAATATATTATTTTGCCTGAAGCTGGTATTGTTTGACACTTATATAATGCAAACGATAATCAAAATTATAATTTAATGATGATGTATTATTCATTTCTCTATTATTAAGGTCTAGCAAAGGACCTACTTGATAGTAGGAACTCAATAAGTACTTATTAAAAAGCTAAATGAGTAACTGAATCAATTAATAATTGTAGCAACCAGACTGTAATTGCCCTTGCAATATGACCTTCACTCAAATTTAAAACTCTCTTAGTTCTTCCCAAGCAGCCCCAATTTTTCTCATTAAAGTAAAAATCTCTTGATTTCTGATTCTGGCCAAAATGGAGTAACAGGGGCAAGGTATACATATAAGAAAATAGGTCCAAGATCTGATCAAACTGTAGAATGTGGATCAAAGAAATCAAAGATGTAAGTAAGTGGAGAGATATTCCATGTTCATGAATAGACAGACTCAGTATCGTTGAGATGTCATTTCGTCCCAATTTGATTTATAGTTTCAATGCAATCTCAATCAAAATCCCAGCAAATTATTTCTGGATAGAGACAAACTAATTCTAAAGTTTATATGGAGAGGTAAAAGACCCAGAATAGTCAAAACAATATGGGACAGAGTCAGAAGACTGATCCTACCCCACCTTAACATTTACCATAAAGCTAAAGTTATCATGACAGTGCACTATTGGGAAAACAATGGACAAATAAAAAAAACAGAACACAGAACCTAGAAATACACCAACACAAATAGAGTCAGCTGATCTTTAACAAAAGAGCAAAGGCAATTCAATGAGAAAATGTAGTCTTTTCAACAAATGATGCTAGAGCAACTGAACATCTATATGCGGAGAAATGACATAGACCCTATGCTTTCTACTAAAATTAACTCAAAATACATGACAGATATACATATAAAACTATACAACTTATAGAAGATAACACTGAGAAAAAATTCCAAGCGACCTTGGATTTGGTGATGATGCTTTTAAATACAACACCAAAGAATGATCCATGAAATAAAAAGTTGACAATTTGGACTTTATTAAAATTAAAAATCTCTGCTCTACATAAGATACTGTTAAGAGATTGAAAAGACAGCCACAGACTGTAAGAAAATATTTACAAAATAAGTATCTGGTAAGTGACTTTTATCCATAATATGCAAAGAGCTCTTAAAACTCAATAGTAAGAAAACCAACAACCCAGTTTTACACAGTGCAAATGAACATATGCCTCACCAAAGCAGATAGGCAGATGGGAAATAAACATATCAAAAGCTGCTCACCATCACTTAACATCAGGGAATTGCAAATTAAAATAATAAGATAACGTATTAGAATGCCTAAAATCCAAAAAGAAAAGAAATTATTGAATGGTGGCAAGGATATGGAGCACAGAACTCCCACTCATTGCTGGTAGGAATGCAAAATGGTACAGCCATTCTGGAAAGTAGTTTGACAGACTGTTAAAAAACTAAGCATCATCTTATCACACAACCCAGCAGTCATACTCTTAGATATTTACCGAAATAAATAGAAAACGGATATTCACACAAGTATTTGCACATAAATGTTTATAGCAGCTTTATTTTAATCATCACAACTGGGGCACCTGGGGGACTCAGTCGGTTGAGCGTCCGACTTGGCTCAGGTCATGATTTCACAGCCTGTGGGTTTGAGTCCCGCGTCAGGCTCTGCGCTGACAGCTCGGAGCCTGGAGCCTGCTTTGGATTCTGTGTCTCCCCCTCTCTCTCTGCCCCTAACCCACTCGCATTCTGTCTCTGTCTCTCTCAAAAATAAACGTTAAAAAATTGAAATTAAAAAAAAAATCGTCGGTTGTTGGTAAAGGAATAAACACACTGCAGTACAGTGCTGTACAAACAGTGGAATATTATTCAACAATAACAAGAAATGAATTATCAAGCCATGAAAATATATGGAGGAACATTAAATGCCTTTTGCTAACTGAAGCCAGTTTCCAGAAGGCCATATACAGTATGATTCCCACTACTGGAGAAGGCAAACTATATAGACAATGAGAAGATTAGTGGTTGCCAGGAACTTAGAACCAGTGGAGGAAAGATCAAAAGATGGAATATTGTGGATTTTTAGGGCAGTAAAACCATTCTTTATCATACTGTGGATGACGGTTATGTGGCACTATAAGCATTTGTCAAAACCCATAGAATCGTATTACATACACATACACACACACACAATGTCACCAGTGGGGTTCAACCATTTAAAAATTAGAGCAATTAATTCTATCAACAGGCTGAAGAAAAAGCACACAATCATCTCAATAGAGAATGAAAAAGCAGTGATAAAATCTCTCAAAAAATTTGGAATTGAAGGGAACTTCCTCAGTCTCAAAATGGCCATATACAAAAACCTATAGTTCACGTCCTATTTAATTATAAAAGAATGAATGTTTTTCCCCAAATTCAGGAACAAGACTATGACAGCTGCTTTTAACACTTAGACAAAACACTGCTTTAGAAGTTTTAAGAATGGATATAGATTGGAAAGGAAGAAATAGAACAGTGTTGATTAACAAAAGACATGATACATGTAGAAAATATGATACACCAAAAAAGCTCCTACATCTAATAAGTATGTTTAGCAAAGTTGCAAAATACACTGTTATATACATAAATTAGTTGGAATTCTGTATAGTAGCAACAAATAATCAGAAGCTGAAAATAATTTTAAAAATCCCATTTACAAGAGTCTCAAGTTATATTAAATACTCATGGATAAATATGAATGAATATGTGAAACTGACTGAAAACCACAAAATATTGCTGAGAGAAATTAAAGACCTAAATAAATGGAGGGATCATCTGCATCTACATGGGTCAGAATACTTACTAGTGATTCTTGTCAATTTCCTGAAATGATCTGCAGATTCAATACAATCGAAGTCAAAGTTGCAGTGAATGTTTTGGTAGAAATTGATACATTGGTTTAGGAATCAATATAGAAACACAAAGTAGACTAAACAACTTGGAAGTAAAAGAGGAAAGTTGGAGAAATGACACTCTATGTTTAAGATTTGTATGTTATGTAAGTGTATACAGTAAAACCTTAGTTTGCGAACATAATTTGTTACGAAAGCATGCTTGTAATCCAAAGCACTTGTATATCAAAACGAATTTCCCCGTAAGAAATAATGGAAATTCAGATGATTCATTCCACAACCCAAACAGATCCATAAAACAATAAAGAAAATACAAAATATAAAGAAAAATAAATAAATGAACCTGCATTTACCTTAGAAAAACCTTCGTGGCTGGTGTGAGACGAGAGGCGGGTTATTGCGTAGGACCATTTTCACTATCACTAACAGAATCACTGCCATCTACTGGTCAATGGAATCTTTCTGCATGGGGGCCATTGTAGATGCTCACACACATGTTGACTACAGTGCGATATTAATAAACTCTTGTCATATACTGTATTTAATGTAACTGCCAATAAGGCAGCAGAGCACAGGGTCTCTCTCTGCAGGGAGCCTGACCTAGAATGAAGCAAAGCATTCCTAAGCCTACTCTCTTATGGAAAAGCAAAGGACTGTCCATGGGTGCGTTGAAGTGACAGAAACTACACTAGTACCAGTTGTGGACACCTTGCGACGTTCTGAAAAATCACTGATTTCTGCCAAACACCATGGCCTGAGACCGAGCATCAGAGCATAAGAGATGATCACCCACAATCCTATAGCGAGAGAGAAAGAACAACCAGTGGCTCAGTTGTGATCATGTGACATTCAGCATCACGTACTACGAGTATTACATCACTCATTCATCAAGTTAAAATTTATTAGAAATGTTTGCTCGTCTTGCAGGACACTCGCAGAACACGTTACTCGCAATCCAAGGTTTTACTGTAGTATGTTAAGACTATCAGCTGCGTAAGAAAGACAGTACTATACTGATTTAAACACAGAAAGAGTAACCCAGAAACAGACCCGCACATACAGGGACAACTGATTTTCAACAAAGGTACAAAGGCAAGTTAGTGGCAAAACAGTCTTTTTGATAAATGATGTAACAATTGGATATCTATATACATGAAAATAAATATTATATCTTAATAAAAAATTAACTCTTATTATTTTACAGGCATAAAGATAAAATCTCCAACTATAAAACTCATAGAAGAAAACATAAAACATTTGCTTCCTTGGATTACACAAAGATTTCTTAGTTCTGACATAAAAAGCACACTCCACAGATGGACCAATTGATAAATTGAACTTCTTCGAAATTATAAACACAAGCACTCTGAAAAAGAATAAAAGGATGATCCATTTACTGGGAGAAAATGTTTTAAAAGCATATATATAGTAAAGGATTTGTATTCAGAATATGTAAAGCACTCTGAGAATTCAATAATCAGAAAATAAACATGTTTTTTAAATGGGCAAATATTTGAAAATGGGCTTCATTAAAAAAAGAAAAGCAGAACACATAACCTCATGAAAAGATGACCCATATAATACATTAGAAAATGTAACATTAAAATTGCTTGAAATAACATTGTCTATCTATTAGAATGCCTACAATTTAAAGCCTAACTATATGAAGTGTTGAGGATATAGAGAAACAGGAAGTTAATATATATGGTGGAAATGTAAATGGTACAAACACTTTGGAAAACTATCAGACAGTTCTCTTATACTTTAAATTTGCACAGTATCATATGATCTAGCCCTTCCACTCCTAGGGATATATCAAGAGAAGAAAGAATGCATCTATTCACACAGACACATGCACACTGATTTTCAAAAGAGCTTCAGTTGTAATAACCAACATCAAAAACAATCCACATTTCTGCTAGCAGGTAAATAAATGCTTAAGCAATTGTGGTACATCCCTGCAATGGAATAGTACTCAGCAACAACAAAATAAGAAAGAGTTGATATATGCAATAACATGTATGCATCTCCAAATTATTATGAGAAAAAAAATCCAGACACAAAAAGAATACATGTGGGGCGCGTGGGTGGCTCAGTCAGTTAAACATCCAACTTTGGCTCATGATCGCGCAATCCGTGAGTTTGAGCCCCACGTTGGGCTCTGGGTTCTGATAGCTCAGAACCAGGAGCTTGCTTCGGATTCTGTGTCTCCCTCTCTCTCTGCCCCTCCCGCACTCATGTTCTGTCTCTCTCTCTCTCTCTCTCTCTCTTTCTCTTTCAAAAATAAACAAACATTTAAAAAAGGATAAATGTTACATTATACAATTTATGTGAAGTTCTGCAGGTAAATCTATAGTGACAGAAAGAAAATCAGTGGTTAGGGGGAGGGGTTGGATAGAGGGATTATCAATTGGTTTAGGTAAACTTTCCAAATGATGGATATATTCACTTCCTAATGTAGTGGGTCTTTATTTCATGGGTAGACACATGTCAAAATGCATGAAATGATACTATGTAGTATGTTCAGTGTATTGTACGTCAATTACACCTCAATACAAATTAGGAAAATAAAATATTAAGAAAAAAACAGATTGATAAATAAGTGGAAAAAGAGTTCTTTAAAATATGCTCAGGGTAGTCAAACAATTATTTTCATACAATTAGATGTAGTGACCCAATAGTATTGCCCACAACTAAGATTCCATTTAATTCTAAGAACATTTAGTTTCTACATTATTAAGGACTCCCTACGTGTCCAATGCTGTGCTATGAGCTGAGAATTTGAAGAGGCAGTAGGCTCTAGATGGAATATTTTAGTATACTGGTTAAGAACCCTGGGTTTATAGCGTGCTGACCTGGGTTCACCACCCAGCACCATGCCTTCCCACCTGAATGATCATAGGTGACCACTCAAGTTATCAAAGCCTCATTTTCTTCTAGTATAAAACAAGATTAAATGAAATGATATACGTCACATATAACGGGGCTTGGTATGTGTTCAATACATTATGACCACTGCCTATTACTGCTAAAATGAAAACAATGCTTTCCAGCAGCTCTTATAGAATCAAGCGAAATAAAATGAAAACCTGATTTGGAAAACAATGAAAAGCCTTTACTGGGCTCATTTCTCCTAAGAGAAGCCGTAATAACTTGTCAGTCTAAAAATACACTTTCTGGAAAACTTCTGCCTTTAGTATCCTATTTTTCAATGGCTAAAGAAACCCAAGGTTCCTTTAAAGTGTCAGAATGGTACACTGGGTACCAACTAGTGTTGTCTCAGTTAGCAAACTGCAATTCAATTATCCACATGCAAGATGAAGAAAATAAACTTCAGAACCCATTTTAAAGGCCTTCTGTCAGCTATAGCAAAGATCACCTGCTGTTGGCAAGTTGTATTCAGCCCAAACATCTAATACACTCTCAAAATGCCTTTTTTTCATTTCAATTAGGACACAAAATAGCTCTACTGGCAATCCCCAGGGCTTTCTCAACAGTATTGAAATTGTGAACCATAGGTTGATCTAGTTTTGATCGTCACCTTTGCGAATAAAGGTAGGCAAAGCAAAGAAAAAAATGGGAGAATAAAATGCATGTTTAAAGCATACTTTTCCTTCAAGAACATCAGCCGGGTATTCCGTGGTCCTGTGAAGGATGTAGGCACAGCAGCAATGTATACACCGCTACTGTCTTCTTCAGAATTTCCAGGCTGAGTACCTATTTCAGTGGCCAAGAAGGATCAATGCTCAGTGACAGAGATGTTTTATAAACCTCTATGAATATGATAAAATGCCTGTGCCAGAGGATACCCTCATCAAGTATCTAAGCTCCTCGACGCCAAGGTCCAGGGGTGGTCTAAAAGAGTAAACAATAATTTGTTATTTTGAGGTTGGATCGCTTTCTGCCTAGATGAGCCCCCCTTCACCCCCAATCACTGATGGGACACAAATGACCTCTGACATTTTATTGTCAAACTTCTATCAGTGATGAATTGGGCTAGCACGCTGGTTAAGGGAACGCATTAGCTGGGACAATGTACCCACTGGGCATTTAAAACTAATGGGAACAGCAATTGTAAGGGCAGTGGGATGGAGTGGTTATTGCTAAATGACATTGATGCAGTAGGGAAAAATAATGAAATGCTAAAGACAGTTATCGAGCATTTTAAAATCAAGTCTGTAAACCAAATGGTCTGTAAGGTAGCATGCAAAGACCTCATCAAGCCCAGGATATAATAATTTGAGCAGCTGAACTAGAAAAGGTTAAATATTCTATCTAGGGAATCTTTTAGGTCAAGACCAGTGTCCTGGTTAGGAAAACCTAGGAGCCTGACACAGGGAATAAAGATTTCTGGGAGGAATCCTGTAAGAGTTTAAGTACCTCAGGGGTACCTGGGTGGCTCAGCCGGTTGAGCATCTGACTTCAGCTCAGGTCATGATCTTGCATTTGTGGGTTTGAGTCCCGCATCGGGCTCTGTGCTGATAGCTCAGAGCCTGGAGACTACTTTGGATTCTGTGTCTCCCTCTCTCTCTCTGCCCCTTCCCTACTGGTTCTCTCTCCCTCCCTCCCTCTCTGTCTCTCTGTCTCTGTCTCTCTCTCTCTCTCTCTCTCTCTCTCTGTGCATCTCCCCTGCTTGTGCTCAGTCCCTCAAAAAATATAGTTTTAAAAAAAACTTTAAAGATTCTAGGTACCCCAGATTCTTCTGGACCTTTTGAACCTACAGAAATGGCTGACCTCTAGTAAGAGTTAGCACTTTCCACATGCTGATGGGCAATGCAGATACCCCTCCCCATCAAGGACACAGTTTCTCCCCTAAAAATATGCCCCCTCTCCCTTTCCGACTAACTACGCCCATAGCTAGGGTTGACTCATAGCATAGACTAGCTGGGGACATACCAGAACTGCTAAGGAAAAAAAGGTCATATATCCCAAAGGAACTGCAAGACCTATTTGGCACATACCTACCAAAGCTGAAGGAATATGCATGGAAATACATTCTGGGAGTGATTGTTCATGGGATCCAGAACAAAAAAGTAGACCAGAGAGAGTCTACAGTTTCTACAGATTGGAAAAACTCTCCAAAGATTTAAAATTTTCAAGAATCAAGGACTTCAGAAGATGGTTTCTCATAACATGGAAAAAGCAAAGAGAAGGCCGATATTAAAGCAAAGTTGAATTGCTGTGGCAGATGGTGGGAGAAAAAATTCAAAGGCTCAGGTAACCGAGCATTCTTTAATAATACACTATCTGTGTTCAGACCACCCACTAGATGATTTCCTCCCATTGGAATATACAGGGCCAAAAGGAACACTGCTGGTCAGAGACGTAAGAACTCGAGAGTTAACTGGTGATTCTCTTCTCTAGACAAGAGCTGAAGGGAAGAGAAGACTTTACTGCACTTGGCTTGCTGATGGTAACCAGGCTCACAGACACTATTAACAACAGGAGCCAGGTGTCTGAATTTGAATGCCTTATGCAGGATCATATTGATTGACAGGGGTGCAGGTGTACCCAAGGAGGCCTGGCATCTAGAAAGTTATCAAACGGACCAACAGAACCGTGACAATCATGGGGGCACAATAGATGGGCATCCAACAGGAGTACCCCTCAGCTTCCTACAAGAATGACCAGGAGGCTGACAGTAGTGACTCCAATCAGAAGTCATGACACCTTGCCCAGCTCACAGACCTAGGTCAGTTTTTACACCTTTAGGTGGAACCCTTTGTTTTGTCCTCCAGAAGAAGGACCCTGCAAAACCACTAGTATACAGGATCACATCTCCTCAGTCCTTTCTCAAAGGTACATATGGCCATTGATTCCGGTAAACATATTCCAGGAAGAACAAAACACTCACATAGTTTAAGGGGTATTGAAAACAGGATCGGAGTTGATATTAATATCCAGAAAAGCAATGTGGCATCTTAGCCTTGCTTCTACACTAAGTATTTAGGAATCTGGTAACAAATGGGTTCCCCATCAAGGTCTGACTTATCATGGGTACCCTGATTTTGTGGGTACCCAAGCAAATATTCCCTGATTCCTGAATGGATAATTGGGATTGATATACTTGGTGGTCGATGCAGTTGCCCCCCTGAGTCCCTGGCCTGTGGGATCAGAGCTGCAGTGGAAAAAACCAGCAGAACCTTCTGAAACTACCCTTATATAGCCACAAAATTAGGTCAAAAGCACTAAGATATTCTGGGTTGGGGCGGCAGAGATTAGAGCCACACTTAAGTATCTTAAGGATTTTGATAGTATTAATCCATTCTTATTACTTAAAAAAAAATTAATGTTTATTTTTGAGACAGAGACAGAGCGTGAGTGGGGGAGGGGCAGGGAGAGAGAGAGAGGCACAGAATCTGAAGCAATCTCCAGGCTCCAAGCTGTCAGCACAAAGCCCATCCTGGAGCTCGAACTCACGAATCCCAAGACCGTGACCTGAGCTGCAGTCTGAGGCTCAACCGACTGAGCCACCCAGGTGCCCCATTCTTACTGCTTTTAATTAAGACTGGTTTTGGACATTCTTGTACCACCTCATTTTTTTGTTTTACCATCTTCTCTGATTCTTTTCTTCCCCCCTTTCAGCCCTCTGAGGGCAGAACACAGCATTTTATAAATACCCACCTGTTTGGAAAGAATAAAATTTATTTCTTATCTTTTAATGTATACTTTTGCATTTTTACCTGATACTTATTTTTTTGAAGTCTGAAGTTATTCAAGCTTCTTTCCTCAATATAAAGATGTTAATAGTTGTGCCCACTACTGACTAGCCCTACTGTTTTATTATTTGTGGCTTAGTTTTAGCTTTCTTTTTATAGCAAAAACAGGCGTTACTTTTATAGTCCAGAGTAAGTTAAATGTACCAATAATTTTGTCAATTACCATGTTACTTTGTTACCTTGTATTCCTCTATCTTGCTATCTTCCTTTTCCTTTTCACTGCAACATATCTTTAGTTGTTACACAAAGTTCTCTGTTAAAATATCAGAGTACTTGTATTTCTCAGTATGTCTTTTTTAAATTTTTTTTAATGTTTATTTATTTTTGAGAGAGAGAGACAGAGCGTGAGCAGGGGTGGGGCAGAGAGAGAGAGGGAGACACAGAACCTGAAGTAGGCTCTGGGCTCTGAGCTGTCAGCACAGAGCCTGACATGGGACTCAAACCCATGAACCATAAGATCATGGCCTGAGTTGAAGTCTGATACTTACCCAAATGAGCCACCCAGGCACCCATCAGTGTGTCTTTAGTTTACCCTTACTCTTTTTTATGTTTTGAAATTAGGGAATCTCTACACTCAGTGTGGGACTCCAACTCATGACCCCGAGATCAAGAGTCACATGCCCTACTGAATGAGCCACCCAGGCACCCCATACTTTCCCCATACTCTTGAAAACAATGATTATGCAGGACATATATTTCTAGGTTGATGGTTATTATTCCTCAAAAACTTTAGATATATTGTTTTATTGTATTCCAGCACCAGTTGTTGCCAAAGAGGAGTTTATTAGGTTTAATGGTCATTATCTTATCATTCCTCTGGCACCTTTGAAGTCTTTCCTTTAATCCCGAGAGTCTGCAATTTGACTATGATGTATCTAGAGGATGTCTGTATGTTTGTTTTTAATTTTTATCTTATCCAGAACTCTAGAGGATGTATCAAACTGATGATCCATTCGTTTTTCACTATCTGAAAATTTTCAGTTATTATCTCTTCAAATACTGCTCTTTTTTTCATTTTCTGTTTCTGGTTTTGGATGTCTTAGATTCTTGATCTATCCCTCAGGACCCATTTATTGTTTGTCTCTTGACCAATCAGTGATATGTTCTGGGGTAAATTCATTATCAACATATTCCTATTTACTCTACCCCATTTTATGTCCAATCTAGAGCTTTTACTGCCTCTTAAATTTTTTATTTAATGAATATATAGGTTTATTTCCAAGATGTTTGTTTTATAGATGCAAACACCCTAAACAAGCTCATTTTGAACTTTATTAGATTGTTTTATAAAAACAATTTCATTTAGGAGCACCTGGGGGCTCAGTCAGTTAAGTGTCCAATTTCTGCTCAAGTCATGATCTCACAGCTCATGGGTTAGAGCCTCACTTGGGGCTTTGTGCTGACAGTTCAAAGCCTGGAGCCTGCTTCAGACTCTGTGTCTCCAGCTCTCTCTGCCCCTCCCCTACTTGCTCGCTCTCTCTCTCTCTCTTTCAAAAATAAATAAAACATTAAAAAAGTTAATAAAAAAATAAAATCAATCTCATTTAGAGTAAATGTATCTTTTGGTTGCTGATTTTGCTTTACCTGCTATGCTCTTTCTTTAGAGTTCCTCCTATGTTAATTTACCAATTTAACATGTCTATGGTAATATCATTAGCTCCTTCCTGTTCATGAGTTTGGGAATTTTGGTTTGCAGAGACTTACTGGAAAAATGAAAGGTTACTTTTTGTCTCCCTGCTTTCTTGCCCTCCTCCCCTCATTCCCTTCATGTCTTTGTCTAGTCATTTTGAAATTATGTCCTGGTCCCTAGACTCTAAGTTACCCCCTCAACTCTAAGGTAAGGAAAAGGTCTTAAAATAGGAATTTAGAGTAACTTTTACAAAGTTTGAGTATATAGCAGGTCCAGCAATGGAACCAATGTTTGCTTTCACAGTAGTGTATCTGAACACTAAAACTTCCCTTGGTCCACGCTCCTATATAAAATGTAAATGTAAATATCAATGTAGGATATTCGTTTTCCTTTTCTTTGTGCAGGAGGGGCTGTGGTTATAGCTCAGGCACTGGTTTCATAAAGTGGGTCAGATTTATTTCTTCATCTTGAGTTGGGTACTTTTATTTTTTTTTTTAATTTTTTTTTCAATGTTTATTTTATTTTTGGGACAGAGAGAGACAGAGCATGAACGGGGGAGGGGCAGAGAGAGAGGGAGACACAGAATGGGAAACAGGCTCCAGGCTCTGAGCCATCAGCCCAGAGCCTGATGCGGGGCTCGAACTCCCGGACCGCGAGATCGTGACCTGGCTGAAGTCGGACGCTTAACCGACTGCGCCACCCAGGCGCCCCATTGAGTTGGGTACTTTTAGCCCCAACCATCAGACAGAAGTAAACTCTCAGATACCAATGCCCATTTGTAGACCAGGAGCCAAGCAAGTCCATGGATTCACATTAACTCATCATTTCCCTTCCTCTCTGCTATTTTTAGCCCAAAGTTTAATTTATAAAGCAAAAAGTTATTTAAAATGCTTTTGTTTTAATAACAACCATTTGTAGGAAAAATCAATCCCATGTATCAAAGTGTTATTTTGATTAATTTAAAATGAAAACTTTCAATCCTATTTCTAACAGAGTGATAGATTGGAAAGAAAGAACACATAGAAGATTCAATTTGTTGAACATGGAAACAATCTTTCTATGTCTAACGTGGCTTACATCTCACAGATAAGTCGAGTAAGGAAAATCGAGATGTAACCCCCCCCACACCAAAAAAAAAAAAAAAAAAAAAAAAGCAAATGCAAGTTAGGTAAACTGGTCCTATGAGTAAAACCCCTGAAAATAAATTCCTTAGCTTAGAGAGGAGCTCACTGAAGGGAGGAAGGACTGTTACCGGACATTCAGAGATGGAGAATTGAATATCTAACTGAATGTGAGTAGCAATTCTGTATCAGGGAAGGGAAGAAAAGGAGAGAGGGATGGAGAGAAGGAAAGAGGGAGGCAAGATGGATGAAATGATAGGAAGGAGACTCAGTGAAAAGACAAACTCCCTGATCCTAAGAACCGTGACTTATTATTGCAAAATCCTACTCCCTGGGGATTATTTAGAAAAGGGTAAACACCTCTCTTTATGAGCTAGAACTTATTATTGAAGTTCCTTCCAGCTTAGTCATTCTCTACCATGCCTTGGAGCTAGACACAGTGCTCATAAAAGTTCTTTCAACTTCTGCATATTCTAGGCAGGAAACTTTGGGCTAGTTTTGCTGAGATTCACTCTTCAGTAGTACTGATCTAAGAGGTTTCTGAGCATATATAAACCTTTGGATACTGATTTGAACTACACTCTAGGGCTTCTAGAGTTGTCTGCTACTTAATTAGACCTTTCACATAAGAACAGAGCAATGAGCTGGTGTCCCATCTCCAACAGATGCCTTTGCCAGATGCTCAGAGAAACACACACTCCATTTCCCATAATGGTGTCTACTGTTCATTTTTATACAGTGTCAAAGAAGCCTTTCTGAGAATACTTCTAGAATTTACAACAAAAACAAACATAAACCAAAAAAAGGGCTAACCTCTATTTCAATACTTTTGCTGCATATGCTTTTTGATGAGTCCTCTCTCTCTTTTCTCTTGTTCTGTTGCTCATACTTTAACTTCCACTTAATTCCCGTTGGTGGTTCTAAATTGGAGTTAATGTGCACCGATAAGGGCCCTGATTATCCACAGTATTACAGAGCGCTGGGTGAGGCCTGCATGTCCACATTCAGACAATCTGTTCACCTTAAGGCAGGATTTGATCAAACAATACGTGGATGGCATTGCCACCTGATGTAGCGGAGGAAGGGACAAGAAAACAAAGAATATTTCTGAGGAGAGGGGAAAATTCTGAAGAAAAACAAACTAGTGACAAATGATATCCACTGGGTTATTTTTCTCAAGGCAGTCTCTAAAAAGCTTCCATGAGGGCATTACAGGGAGGAACTCAAAGAGAAGGACATCCAGCCAGGCAATAAGTACCATTTATTTGGCATCACCATAGAGTTTGTCATTAAAAAATATCAGGCATGTCACTATTTGTGAACTGATATTACATCTGACAACAGCATGTATTTGAGAATATATTCCTAGAATTGGGTGAAAGTCTAGATCCAGGGGCATCTGGGGATCACAAATTCTTACTTTACATATTCCCGAACACAGAATAAGATGAAATAGATCATAGGTTTTGATGGCAAATGTTCCAATTTTTATCACCTACTAGCTATGTAGCCTCTCTTCAGCTCCTATGTGTCACTTGGATACTGTAAGAATATACTGAGTCATTAAGTTCAAATGATAAAAGTATGCCAAGCATGTAGCACGGTGCTGAGTGCCTAGTTGGTGTTTAATACATCTTGGTTTCCTGTCCCTCACTCCCACCGTCACCACCAAACTTTTTTCTCAATCATTATTTTACATATGGCCCATCCTCTCCCTTCATACATAACCTCAGATAGTAGCTAGGGACATCCTGCCTTTGGATCTTAAAAAAAAATTGTCTCAATCATCTGCCTCATGAGTTAGGCAAAATCCAAAGCCCTTTCTAAAATTTCAGCCAATTCCCAAGAATTTACATTCATAGTCTTATCTGGATCCTCATTTCTGCCCCAGTGAACTCCCAAATTCCTGGCATCTCACCATCTGCTGCCATTTGGTTCTCTCTGCTCCAAGCTGATCCCTTTACCAAACAAATTCTTCCCCTTAATTTGTACGTAAAAACAATTACATAAGCCATAGAGATGCACTGCAAAGATAGAACTTAGAACAAGATACATGGCCTTGTTTCTACCTTCCCTTGTATGACCCGAGTTGGAAATTTGTTTCTGGACATTGTTTTTATCATTTTTTTTTTCCACCACTGAATTCATGTTCATTTCTTAGCGTTTAAATAGCTTTTCTATGTTTTCTCAACTTGCTTCTTCAGGAGCTCACCCTCCATTAGCTTAGCAGACCACATTCAGTTCTTTCACTCAGCTGAGCTTTGATGCCAACAATTAAATTGTTTTTTTTATATCACATTAAGAGTTCTTAATATACTTTCTGAAAGAAATGGTTTTAGATAAAAGTATTACTGAAAATATAAAGATGAAATACCTTTCTACAGGAAATCAAAGTAAGCGTTATTTTCCCTTTCCTTTTTCTCTGCTCTTTAATTTTTATTCTCTAGCAGAATTACTTTTAGGACCCATGAATTATCTGATCCTCAACATAGCACTTACACATCGTACCCTGAGTCTCGGCCCAAGAATAAACCCTAACTTATTATCATAGTCAGAACAAGCTTTTCTGCCACAGAGCACTCAGTACTAGAAAGTTCTCATGTTGCTCTGACCCCAACTAGACTGCACTCTTGGTGAGGACAGTCATTTTGTGTTTTTCACTGCTAACCCCCTCTAATGGTTCAACAATGCTTGGCATAGTAGATGCAGAAGCCTATTCTGCACATATTTATGTTATACTATAAAATGAGAGAATGGTCTTTGAATCATTTTCTCATTATTCTGTCCATGTAATAGTAGTAATATATTATGCTGATTATTTATTGCTATGTCACAACTACCAGCCCACTAGATGTAACGGCTTAACACAAAAGTTGATTATTTCTAATGGTTCTGTGGATTAACTGGGCTCGACTGGATACTTGTCACTTAAGGATATACAACGCCAACATGAGATAAAGCCCGAATCTGGAGTTACCAGAAGACTCAGCTAAGATGTATGTGCATTATGACCTTTTCATTCATATGCTTGGCCCTTCAGTCCCTTTCAGTGTGGCCTCTATCTCTAGAAAGGAGTTTGAATTTCTGTTTTCGTAGGTCAAGATTCCAGGACAGTAAGGCAGAAGCTCCTAGTTGTGCTGAGAAACTGAGCATGGGACTAGATTAGTGCTATAGACTGAATGTCTTTTTCCAAGACTTCTTGTTAAATCCTAATGACCAATGTGATAATATTTGGATGTGGGGCCTTCGTGAAGTGATTAGTCATGAGGGCAGAGTCTGTACGAATGGCGATAGTGACTGTATGAAAGAGGCCCCAGAGCTCCTTGGCACCTTCTACCATGTAAGGGCACAGTGAGAGGCTAGAAATCTATGAACCAGAAGTTGACTCTAACCAGAACCCGACCTTGCTGGCCCCCTGATCTTGGACTTCTCAGTCTCCAAAACTATAATAAATGTTTGTTGTTTATAAACCACTCTATGGAATTCTTCTCATAGCAGCCCAAACAGACTAAGACACATAATATTACTTCTTCCATAGTCTATTGTTCAGAAAAATCACTGGCAGCCTAGCCCAGATTCAAGGGGAATATGTTCCACTTTTCAATGGGATAAACAACATCAGTAACAAATACATTGAACCCTAACTATGGATCAACCCCATTCAAAACTGACAATATATATTATCTCATTTAATGCCCCCAACAACTAACTGGGATAGGTACTACCATTGCCATAGTTGCACAGTCAATGAGTTGTTCCTTGTGGTCTGCTTTTAATACCCAGGCTCTTTATCACTCTGACACATGGGCTCTGATTTAATTCACCAAAGATTCTTCTACTATGATTTGCTGCCATCCATCTTTTAGTGCATGGCCAGCAGATGACACTTTCATTTATTTTTGAGAAGTCCATACAGTTGTTTTTGCAAAAATGGGAATGCAATTCAACCTGCAGTTTTTGTTTGTTTTTTAAGTCCATTGCTGACTACATGAGCCCACACCTAAGAATGCAAATGGATTTAAACTTGGGCATGGTTGCTTTTGAGGAGACAAAATCCACCTATGCTTATATTCTGTTGATTTTTAAAATTTATAACACATATTGACTTGATATTGGGTTTCAAGCTTGGGCCAGAGCTCAGAAATATTTTGTTGCCCAGCACTATATAGATCTTGCCCAGAACAGCATGTCAGATAATTATTTCAAGCTCTTATTGTTTTTAGTAGCAAAGATGTTGGTCTTTTAGCCTGATCTCCCCAGTCTCAAATGTAGGAGAAGTTTTATTTGGCACAGGAACAGGCAAAAAACTACTATAAGGAAAAAATATTATAGCTTACTTGCTTTCAGGAAAATCTTTTATAGTAATCTAGCTAGCTTGTATATCAAAGCCTGTAGAACAAAAAACATTCTTCATTTTTGACAAGAAGTTTCTTCTTGATGTTTAAGTATCATTTTTTTCTAATTGAACTCTTTTCCATTTCACCAAGAAATCGTGAGAGAAAAAATAAAGACTTCCATACCTATGGAGGTAAATCATTAAAATAGATCAGAGTAAAATTTGTTTTGTAAAGCACTTTACAACTTCCATTGCTCGAAATTGTCCTAAAATATAAATAAAATATTATATAGATCTTAAGTCACTTCGACAAATGTTTGAATTGTTTAATCTTTCCTTTTTGTCTCAAATCTACTCTGAAAAGTTGATAGTTTCAATAGTCTTGTAAAAACCTGACATTTTGAAATTCACACATGCAGTAATTATGCTTTTTTTTCAGTAATATACTTTCCTGTCATCCTATAGCTTGTCATTTTGTTAGGAACACAGTATCATTGAATGATGTTAGCATAGAATTAGCCTTAACTTTCAGTCCCGAGTGCATTTGTTTAAAAAGAACGAATTTATTTGTCTCTCATCATCAAATCCTTACAAAATTTGTTCCTATGATTATTGCAGCACACTGTGTTTCAGAAAAGCAGATCTAGCATTTCAAATTTCCCAAGTGACTGTGAGAAACAACTCAGTGGTAGCGGAGACTCAAAGGGGAATGTGAACTTGCAGTTTAAAATTAAAAACAAAATGATAATCCGTGGCAATCAGTCTTTCTTATTTCTTTTCCTTACTCTCCAATCATCTTTAGGGACTAAGAAAATGGAATGGGGCCCAGAATTATGATAATAGCCCAGAGCGTAATCATATAAATAGGGCACATAGTCTGAAATCTTGAGTTCATTTCCTGGCTTGCCCCTCTTTGGTTAGGAATTGCTTGGAGGGGTGGGGGGGGGGGGGGGGATCGTGTGAATGCATAACCTAAAATATGTGTTTCTTCCAAAGAGAGGAGCATGATGCTATCTTTCAACCCTCTTGAAATCCTTAATTAAAATGTATAACGTTGGGGGTGGCAGAAATTATGTAAAACTTGGTCTAATATTATGTGAAGATTTCAGTATTAGACAAACCTTAGTATGATTTCAGAATAAAAGAAATCCTTTATTCTGAAGATTAAAGATAGCACCAAGAATAACTGCAAACTTTATAATGAACCTTTTTCAAAATGATGTTGTAATTTTCTATCCACACTTAGTAATCACGGTAGTCTTTGAATAATGATGAGTACTTTCTAAATTCTAAATGCAATTCCTAAACTATGGCTTAAAACTGTAGAGTTCAGCCTTCCTTTTGTCTCCAATGACTTGACTAGTTCAGTGTCTAAGCTATGTACAAGTCCTTCTAACTCACAATTCTGTGAGTTAATGCGAAAAAGTGACCAAAGTCGAGGAACATGGGAATTAATAAAAACAAATTCCTGCTGTGAGGAAAAAGTAGAAGAGGGAGGGCAGGTGCCTCCTGATTGAATGGTTTATTGAAATACCAAAAAATAGATGACAAACAGTATCCATTGAAACACTGTCACTTCCATTCTACTAAAATACAAATCTTTTCTCCTGAAAGCCTAAGAGAAATTGTAATTCAGTAGAAGAAAAATATGCAGACTGCTCTCTTGATCTTTATGAAGTAAAAGATAATGAATTCATAATAGCCCACTTAGGAACAATGAATGTCTTTCATTCTAAGTTGAATGCGGAGGAGAAAATGAGGGGACAGACAAGATAGCAAGAAAGAGAAAACTGTTAAAACATCGTCCTTCAATTCGTTTCCACCACAGAGGATCACGTAGAACGTTGTCAGGAGCAGGGACCAAGGCAGTCAGGATGTGATATATTGGCTTGTGGCTGGGGTTGACTGATGTACTATGGCACGAGTATTCTACAGTAATTAGCTTCATTTTTATGGAAAAGTATTTATTAATGTTCACAGTGTACTTAAGTACATTGGAATGATGAGATGATTGGAGAAAAAAAAGTAAACTCCTCACAAGGGAGAAGACTATTACATCTTTAGTGAACTAGGTCTGTTCTTATCAAGCACAAAACAGGTTATCTCTTTGGTTTTAAGAAAACATAGCAATATATATATATATATATATATATATATATATATATATATATATATAATTTTTGTATATTATTTTAGAGAGAGAGAGTGCGAGTTGGGGAGGCAGGCAGAGGGACAGAGAGATAGACTCTCAAGCAGGCTCCACCGTCAGCCCAGAGCCCCATGTAGGGCTCGATCCCACGACCTTGGGATTATGACCTGAGCTGAAATCAAGCATCAGAAACTCAACCAACTCAGACACCCAGGCTCCCAACACAGCAGTATTTATACACTAACATTATAGGACATTATAACAATATGCCAGAGTTCCTAATAAACCTTCAAACTGAACAATAACATGTTTACTTTATGCAGTGCAAAGTTCCCATACAGTAATTTTGTTTCTTTTCAAAGGGATTAACATTTTGGTATCCAAAAATCAAGGCCAATATAGTGAAGTAATATTTTAGCGTGAAAGGTTACCTAATGAATTTGAGCAGTATACACAGCAAAACTGTCTGGTCCAGAAAAAATGGTCCTGTCTACTACTCAACACCATGTTAATTCCTCAATACTCTGTATAGCTTTGACTTGTAATAAAATGCCATTTTACACTCGTATGATTTTTTATATAAAATCATAAACTTGGGGGTACCTAGGTGGCTCAGTTGGTTAAGCATCCAACTCTTGATTTAGGCCCAGGTCATGATCCCAAGGTCGTGGGATCTAGCCCCATGTCAGGCTCAGTGCTGAGTGTGGAACCTGCTTAAGATTCTCTCTCTCTCTCTCTCTCTCTCTCTCTCTCTCTCTCTCTGCTCTCTCCCACTCCACCCTGCTTATGCACTCTTTCTCTAAAAAAAAAAAAAATAGGGGCGCCTGAGTTGTTTAGTAAGTTAAGTGTCCAACTTCGGCTCAGGTCATGATCTCACAGTTCAGGAGTTTGAGCCCCAAATGGGTCTCTGTGCTGAAATCTCAGAGCCTGGAGCCTGCTTCAGATTCTGTGTCTCCCTCTCTCTCTCAAAAATAACCATTAAAAAAAATCATAAATTTGTATTTGTTCAAGTTTAGATACAAGTTGAATTAAAACTAGTAGTTTCAAGCCATTTTAAGAAATGCTAATTACATTTTATATCTTAAGTCCTTGGAATATCCAGATTTATGCTAATATTTGGCATTACATTTCTAAAACTTTTTGGACCTTTAACTAGGCAAAAGCATAGCTGAATGATAGGCAAAAATATGCCTAAATATGCCTTACAGGATTTCAGAAATGTGCTTTTAAACTACCTGGCATCACACATTTTTCTAATGTTTAACTGAGATAACAATTGTAAAAATTCTTGAGGGATATTAAGTTAATATATGGGGACATTATTGAAATACCAAACAATTAGATTATCGCATTGAAAAGGAACATAGCCTCAGCCTACATAGATGCATCATTGAGGAATTTCTGAACCATCTTGATGATGAATTCATGCTGATAAGGCTTTCAAATGTTTTGTGCTACCAGATAGATGTGAGAGATTTTACAGATGGAAATCTGAACTTAAATTATACAATTGTGAATGTGTCAAGGGGGATAGATAGAGACTAACGACTCAAGTTTTTTTTTTTTTTTTTTTTTTTTTTTTTTTACAATGAGGATCTAAAAATGAGTCTTGCAGTTTGAGCAAGGAACATTCATTTAAACCATGAGGAAAAATAAAATATAAAGTCTGATGTTAAAAAAAAAAAGAAATTTGGTTATTTTAGATTACAAAGCCAACCGCCTCAAAAACTTGAAGGCTACTAAATTTAAAGGGAACTTTTCTATCAACCCACCTATACCTTTTAAATGTCCAGCCTCCAATATAATGCAGATATGCAACCTGATGACCAAAACACAGATAACCCTAGGTCATTTCTTTCTCCTTACTGGACATTAAATGCAACGTTTCTTTGCACAAAAACGGAAAATCAGGGTTGTTGTTTTTTTTAATCAAGTTATTTTAGTTGATGGAATAAGACAATTCAAAGAGAATCAAAGTCTGAAGAAATTGTCAAGATACTGAACTAACAAGTTATCCTCATCTGGAAATTCTAGAACTTATGCTTTAGTTGACAAGATGGTACTACCAGTCTGAATCGTCTGGGTGGTACAGTTTGGAACTCTCAGCTGCTTAGTACTGTGGGGTCCAAGGGCAGTCTACCCCATGAAGGGCCACTGTGACATGAACATTTTAAATTAAAAGCAATCAAAACCCAGCAGATTTAGGGAACGCTCTTTACGTCCCCCTCAACTGCCTGCCTATATCAGGGAAAAAGCTATTCAAAGAGATTCATCTTTACCTAAGAAAAACTTGTCTATATATTAGGGCCACCTTTGTTTTCCCAACATCTCCCCTCGTTTTCCCACTAATGGTCCATCTCCTCTTTGGATCCTCGGACTCCACTCTTCTCCTTAGCTCAGAGAAGCCTCATGATGCTGGTCTGGAATATCCAGGTCTGTGTGGATTTCCCTTACATATGGTACTGTTTGATTTTCTCTTCTTCATCTGTCTCATGTCAATTTGATTCTTAATCCAGCTATAAGGAACTTGAAAAGCAGAGAGGATTCTTCCTCCCCAATAGTACAACAGAGCTCATTTGGGGTGCGCCCAAGTGGCTGGCAAAACCAAGGTTGGCAGAATCAAGTTATCATCTAAAACAATGATATCCAGCGTAAGTAAAGTAGTTCTGGATAAAACTAATTCAGTAAGTCAAAGTTCTAGAAGGCCTCCAGCACTACTCACCACAGTGGTTGGCATTAAAGTGCTCAGTCAGGGATCATTTTTCTCAATTACTTTATCCAAATGTTGAAGAAATACTTGCTGTGGTGGTGTCTGTCCCTGAGGTACATTTTACTACTGCCTTTATGTTTTCCAGACTTTAATCTTTTCTTTTTATGATTTGCTAAGTTTAATAACCTGAAATTTAAATTTTTGCAGATATATTCTACTTTGACAACTTTTTACATTTTAGAAAAGTGATCCTAAGAAGGCCTGCTCATCCCAGAGATAGAAATTGAAGTTGCTTTTTTTTTTCTAGATGTAGAATTTCACTTATATATTGAAAGGACAATATAAAAAGGTTCCTCACACTTATGACCCAGACATATGATCAGCAAGAGAAAGCAATAACTATTGTTATTTTTCTTGGTTTAAGAGAATCAAGTAAAACATGTACACATAAAATGATCACTGATACTTTATTTTGGTGTACAAGTTATAACTTTCATCACTGGAAAAAGTCAAGAAATAAACCCCACGATGGGGAAAGTTGAGACTCCCACTTGGGTCCACAAGTACATAGACTGTAATCTTGTAAACTAATTTTTACTTAGAAGTAAAATATTTTTACGTATACAGTAATTTTTTATATTTTAATTTTAAGAGAATCAAAGTCTTTTTTATCAGTTGGATTCATTAGAGCTTATTAAGGAGATCAAAAATAATTAATCAAGTTTTGTGTGTAAAATAAATTTCTTATGACAAAAATGTTATTATTTAGGTATAAGAACCTAAACATTTAAAATCAACATTCCAACAAAAGTATTTCCTCCTACAAGATATTTGTAGTTTTAGGGTTACAAAGTGAAAGTCATTCAAACTATCATGACCAACATTTTATTATTATAGCAAACCTCTTTTCCCAGTTAAGTAAATAAATATACTGAGACAAAAATTCAACTCAATAATAATTTCATCCAGAGTAAGTACTGATTTAACCTAAATCTTATAGTAATTCACATAGACACTAATATTCTCTCTTATCTAAACAGTGACTATCTAATAACTAAACCAGAATTCTTTATTGAATTACATAGACCTTCCCATCAAGTGCCACTTAGATCAACGCCTTCTCATTTCTGCTATAGTTTTTATTAAAGGCTGAAAGAAAGATAGTTGTGATTATGTAATGGGCCAGAATTTGAGATAATATATCTCAGATTTTTTGGATGGTTTTAGACGCTGTAGGAACCAAGGACAGGCCACCCCAAGATGGGCCACATGGCATGTAGATTATCTTGAGTTGAAAACAATAGAGACCCAAAAGACTCAAGAAGCAACTTTTATCTTCCCCACAATTGCCTCAAAGAATTTAGACAGAGCATCTGCTACATCACTTACATATAACACTCAGTGCTCCTCCCACCAAGAGCCCTCCTTAATGCCCATCCCCATTTCCCCCACCCCCATCAACCCTCAGTTTGTTGTCTAGATCTAAAAAATCAAGAGCACATTTTACACACTGTATGTTAGCCAATTTGACAATAAATTATATTTAAATAAATAAGTAAATAAAACAGACTCTTATGGTTTGTCTCCCTGTTTTTTATCGTATTTTTCCTACTATTCCCCTATGAGCATCTGTTAAGTTTCTCAAATTCCGTATGTGAGTGAAATCATATGATATTGGTCTTTCTCTGACTGACTTATTTTCTTAGAATAATACCCTTCAGCTCCATCCACATTGTTGCAAATGGCAAGATTTCATTCCTTCTCATCACAAAGTAGTCTTCCATTGTATGTATGTATATGTGTATATATAAATATATATTTATATATATATTTATGGGGTGCATGTGCCCTTCGAATCAGCACTCATGTATCCTTTGGATAAATTCGTACTAGTGTTATTGCTGGGCCATAGGGTAATTCTATGTTTCATTTTTGAGGAACCTCCACACTGTTTTCCAGAGGGACTGAACCAGTTTGAATTCCCACCAACAGTGCAAGAGGGTTCCTATTTCACCACATCCTTTCCCACATCTGCTGTTTCCCGAATTGCTAATTTTAGCCACTCTGACCAATGTGAGTTGGTATCTCAACATGGGTTTGATCTGTATTTCTCTGATAATGAGTATGTTGAACATCTTTTCATGTGTCTGTTTTGCCATCTGTGTATCTTCTTTGGAAAAGTGCCTATTCACGTCTTCTGCCCATTTCTTCACTAGATTATTTGTTTTTCAGGTGTTGAGTTTCATAAGTCCTTTATAAATTTTGGGTACTAACCCTTTATCTGATCTGTCACTTATAAATATCTTCTCCCATTCTATTGGTTGCCCTTTAGTTTTTTGATTGTTCTTTTGCTGTGCAGAAGCTTTTTATCTTGATGAGGTCATAGTAGTTCATTTTTGCTTTTATTTCCCTTGCCTTCAGAGACATAGACATCACTCTTTTCCCACCTAAGTTTCTTTAAAAAACTGTCCCTGACCTCTCCTCAGGGAGTCAGCCTGAGGATTCTTTCCTTCGTGCTGCCTCCCTTGCATTAGAGCATAAGCCCCAATAAAGCCTTGCCTGAAACTCCTGCTTGACCTGTTATCAATTTCTATCATCTTGACAGCCCAAGGGCCTGGATCCTCAACACAGGCCTAAATAAACTCAACACTTCAGATCTTGACTGAGTAGTATAGAACACACTGGTACTGCCTTAATTTAGAAAATTTTTTATTACTCTATTTCAGGTAATAGTACTTTATCTTTTCTGATGTCCAAATTCAACTAGTGGATTATAGATAGGTGTGAATTAACAGAGCATTCCAATTGCCTTAATGGGATATATAGTATAGTGTTTGTGTATTCAAATAGTTGTCAAGTTCTTTTAGGGCACCTCAACATTACCTACAGGCAGTCATGATACTCTTATGTCAATATGAAGTTTTTGAATAGATTAGCAAATGATCCCTGAGAAATTTAAAGCTCATCTATACACATGCACATTAACACAGCCTTATCTTAAGATATCAGTTGTATCGATAAATATATAAAGCACATAGCTAAGAAATCTTTTATCTTTTTCAATCCATATGTTCATTCTGCTCCATGATTCTTTCCAACTTTAATAGGGACAAAAATCAAACCTACTTTGGTAATAAGCATCTTACTGTCAGCACATAAAGAACCTCTCTCTGTCTCTCTGAAAATACAGAAGTTACCCTTTTGTAAGGGAAATCTACATTTATAAAGCAAATCATTTGTAAGGGTATTTCCCACTCTATGCCAGGCAGAGGAAAATTACTGAAGCACAAGAAATCTTATCAATGGAGAAGACATTGATTTAAATCCAAAAATAGCAAACCTTATCCTTGTTTACTGTGCTTTTCTCAGTAACCTACCATTCATGCACATTTCCAACCCAACACAATCCCAATATTTATTTTTCCCTCCTGAAGATGGTATTTAATATATTAGCTTGGGCCTTCTCTGGGAGTAACTCATTCTTCCTGGGTATCTCCCATATATACATGAGGTATACATGTTAATAAACTTATAGTTAAAAAAAAAAGTACCTCTCTCCCCCAAATTTGGAAGTATTTTTTTAGATGCATCTTCTCATCATGTTGCTTATTTCTTTAAAAAAATTTTTTTAACGTTTATTCATTTTTGAGTGAGAGACACAGAGCATGAGCAGGGGAGGGGCAGAGAGAGAGGGAGACACAGAATCAGAAGCAGGCTCCAGGCTCTGAGCTGTCAGCACAGAGCCCGATGCGGGGCTCGAACTCACAGACCATGAGATCATGACCTGAGCCGAAGTCGGACGCTCAACTGACTGAGCCACCCAGGCACCCCTGTTGCTGACTTCTTTTTAACAAACATGATTCTTGTGATCCAATTATTTTTCTTAAAGTAAAATGCACAAGATCTAGTATTTTTTTCAAGGTCACTCAAGTGACTACTTTGAGTTAAGAAAAAATGTCACATAGCTTTAAATACAAACTATGGGTCTGCATTCAGAACCAGGTTTAGATTTCTCCTTTAGTTCTGAGATTTGACTTGCTGTAGATTAGGTAATTAAAAGTAAAATAAAGAAATACCTCTCAAATAAAAAAAGATATTCTACAAATTTTACTTGGATTATCTTGTAATTCTAGTGTTGCTAAAAGAAAACCACAGGCCCAAAATGGTGCCACTTAGGCCAAGTCACCAAACCAGAAACATCAACCATCAGAAAAGTTATCTGTCATGTGACCAAAGAAATGAGATAATCTGCATGTTAAGAACCTCTGCCCTTACCCCTTAGACAAAGTGGCCTTGTCTATTTTCTTTTCTTTTGCTATTAACTTTTTGTCCCATCTCCTTCCTGTAACAGCCTTTCATTTTGTACAACTCCTGGGATCTCCCATTTACTTGCTGAACGGGATGCTGCCCAATTCATGAATCACCTGAAAAAGTCCTTAGACCTTCAAATTGACTCAGTTGAATTTTGGGTTTTAACACTGGTATGCCCCTATATACAGAGGTGAATGCACAAATTTTGGCAGTGTGAAGTCCTATATTTGACTTCACTTCCATTGTTACCAGCCATATGACCTGCGGCAGGTTATTGTCCCTGACAAAAAGCTACTGGTGTTCTGGAAAGTAAGTATTTTAAAGTAAGATTAAGAACTTCTCTCACATTTGTTTTAAAATGTTATTCCTTTTACTCTGCATCAGTGATCTGACATTATTTTGACTTCCATCTATAAGTTGCTTACTCCTAAATAATTATTATCTCCCAAGAAATGTTTTCTCTTAAATTCCCTAAGCATGTATCTACTTCCTTGAGATTTCTATTCTTTTTTTTTTTTTTTGTAGGCTAGGCAACTGAAATTAAAGATGCTCAACCTGAACTCATCATCTTCCTCCTTTAACCTTTCTGTCCTGCAACATCACACCCGTGTAAGTGTATAGAACTGAGTCCCACTTGATCTGCTGTTTAGCATGGTCATTTTTACTCTCCTCTACTTTAGCTACGGGAGTCATTGCTTTTGATAACTCAACCTTGCCATCCTCTTGCTTCAACACTTTCATGATTTCCTGTTTCTTACAAGTTAGAATTCACATTCCGTAATACTATCCAAGACCTACATACAGTGAACCCTGTCTACTCTCACCACTTTTTGACTCACTCATGAGTGACTGCCTCACTCACACAAACGTGTGTGTGTGTGTGTGTGTGTGTGTTTGAATTGCTAGTATTTCCCCACAAACATCAGGTTAGTTCCCAATTCCTCTCCTTTTCCTCATGATTCTCTCTTCATTTATTCTTTCCCACCTTCTCCAATTAATTAATACCATCTCTTAAGACAAGATCAGGTGTCCTGTTGAAAATAAAACTCTTTTCTAATTTCTGTTCCTGTCCTCCTCTGATTCATATAGAATAAAAACTCATTAATATTTTGATTGCTGCACTTCTAGTTTATTTCAATTATCTTTGCCTATATCTACATTCCCTTAATCCTCTGTGGTTCTTATCAGTTGACTCTGATCACATAAGAGACACTCAATGTAGATATGAAGAATGAAGGAGGAAATAAATGACTTCTGAGCTAAGCTTTAAAAAGATAGGCTAGGTAGTGACTTGTGCAAGTGGCAAAAAGGTTGTTTGAGGCGAAGGCATAACCTAAGCAGAGGCATCCAAATCAATGTGAAGCCAGTCAAAATGAAAATGATTATGCCAGCATGGCGCAGTGACTACTACTGACCTAGCTTTGTCCTCTCTGGGTACTTGAAATTGTCAGGAGAGCCTGTCCAATCCAGGTATTTTTCTTTACCTCAGCACTTTATATAGGCAACACAGGGATTTGCTGAGAATGACGGAATTCATACTTTATACTAAGTACCCTATCAAGTCAACAAAAAATGTAATCCCCTACATCACACTGTACCAAGAACAGAGTTCAGTATATTTCCAATTCCAACTTGATCAGGAAGTGATGAGAGTCTTGTTCGTGACTATTAACACAGACAATCTGTCAATTTTGTAAGACACTAGTCTCTGCTCTGGGCTTCATTGCTCTTAGAGCACACTGTCCTCGCGCCACACCATTCTGTGCTGTGTTTCCATCCTCGCGTTGCAGAATTTCTTCAGTCTCTGCTTTAAGGTCACCCTAGGTTTTGGTTTTTTTTTTTTTTTTTTTTTTTTTTTTTTTTTTGTCTTTCAACCAAAGTGACAGTTAGGGTAGCTTTGTGCCTCCCGGTTGTGCTCTACAAAACGTCTGGCCTGCATCACTTGGTTCTGTGGACCGACTTCTTTCTATTTGGGGGGACCTGAATTTTTCTGTCTCTAATCTTAGGACATTGTGTTCTCTAGCCATCTGTTTCTGGGTTCTGCCTACACAGCAGAGATAGAAAAAAAAAAGTTTTATATTCTACTTCTTTTGTTGGAAAGAGTAACTTCCAGATTGAGTGTGAACTAACAGCAGAACCCCCAGTGCATGGGAATTGTGACTTTCAGGTAGAACACAGTGACACCCACACCTAAATCCACCAACTGAGTAACTATCTAATAGACAAGAGTATACTCTTTTTCATGAACCACAACATGGGGAACATTTTGTGGTGGGAAAACAGAAGTTATGAAGCTACTACATTTGCAAAGTCAGATGAGGTCAAGATCGTGGATGGTTTTTAAATGAAGGGCTATATAAGGCCTGAATGAATAAAGGAATAAAGGTAATATAGTGACAATAGTAACATCCAAACAGCAATATTCCTCACAGTAGAGAGTCAAACAGTTCCGTTTTTACTTCAATATTGAGAAACTTAAGAAGGATGCAGGTGTTGTCAGTATATAAATTAGTTTGATATATCATGTGCTCCAAAATTCTAAATAGATTTTTTTAAACATTAGTTGGAATTTTCCATCAAAAGATGTGACCTGCTTTTCAAAGCAACAATAAAACCTTTTTTTTTTTCAGGTTGTTTTAATACTAAAAATAAATTGCCCCTGAGCACCCATGCATTTATGCAGTCTTAGGACATTGTAGTATCCACCATAGCATTATTCCTGAAGGACAACCCTATCTGCCTGAAGTATAAAAATTGACCTCTATTTACCCTTAGAAATTAAAAATTCTTAGCAGAGTCTGTTATGTTTGATAACAATGTTACTTGGCAGAACAAATTAGTGATGTTCAATGAACATCAAAAAGGCACATCGGAACTTATCGGACAGAAAGTTCTTTTTGACACATTGAGAAGGTGGTATATATTGAAAAAAGAGATCCTTTTGAGTTCATTTAAATGAGGATTGTTAAGGTTTGATCTTTAGATAAATGTTCCATCTGTAATTTAATTTTTGTATATTTGCTATTTAATTATCAGCTCTTAAAATATTTGGGCTATTATGGCACTTCGGGGTTTTTTTCCTTTGATATTACTGGGTTTTCTGTGTTGTGCAGGATATCTCTATTTCAAAGATAAAGGAATATGACTATTAGGTCCTTAAAAATGTGCAACATTTAAATGTAAAAACATCAAATCAATTATATATGTAAAAAGTGAATATTTTAAAACATCAAGTTCATAGCAATCTTGTTCACATTGGTTGTTTTGTCATTAGGACTTGTTGTTTTGAAATTGTGATAGAAGCTTTCTCACAAATATTTCAATTAACGCACAGATTTAACTAGGCCATATTAATAGCTCCTTATTGTGTGTGTGTGTGTGTGTGTGTGTGTGTGTGTGTGTGTGTATTATTTTGTTACCTCAGTATTTCTGTGTCCTGATATTAAAAAAAAAACTCATGAGAGGTTGAATACTTATAAAAGAATGACTTTCATGGTATTTTCCTTTAAAGAAAATATCAAGGTATAGAAATAAAACACCAATTTCGAATTTTAGTCCTAAAATTTTTATAGGCTCATTATTAGAGCATTTGCTCTCATTTATAATTTAGAAAATATGAAATGCTCACAAATGTACTAAAATTTTATTATGAATAATTTTTCTGACCCTTTAGGAGATCCTATGGGATGCCACCCAAATCTTCCCTTTAAGGCTAACACACACATCCCTCAGAAGCAATTTCTGACTTTTGTTGGTCACACATGACCTCTTCTTTAGGAAGAGCTCTCCACAAGAGAGAGATTTCACTCAAGGTTATCCATGCTCATTCTCCCCCCGAGACAGGCAACAACCAATAATTCTACTGATGTGAAAGTGCAGAGATCTCCTTGAAACAATTTTGAATCCCTCTAAAGGATTAGAGTTCCAGAACTTCAGTGGGTTCTGAGGACACCTCTGCTGATACTACAGCACTTTTCCAGTTCTCACTCTGCCCACTTCTACTTCCCCAAATCTCTTGTAGGAATTATTGGTACTACCCTGTAGATTAACTACATGTAATGTGTATCTTGGAGTCTAGTCTCCGAGGAAAATGACCATGAAATTGGTGCTGGAAAATAGGCACTAAAATGAGATTTTGGAACCATGCTATCCACTGTCTAGACACCATTCATCACTGGTGTTAGAGGGATCCAACATAGACCCTAACATGTGGTTTCTTTTCACTGGTGAACTGGGACAGGAAATCAATAGAAGGGAATATTTTGGTGATTATATGATCTCAGACATTTGAGAGCTTCAGTGAGATTCTAATTATTATGACTATAGAAAAAATGGCTCTGGCTGAGTGGTACTGATGCTTTAGAGAAAAATATGAAAAGGTGGAGAGTGATTAATTCCTAATTCAAGGCAAAGTATGAAACCCAGAAGACCTCCCTGGTAAAATATAACAAGTATCATCTGTCCTGTATCCTGGCTGTAGTAAATGCTGAGGATCAAACCCAGGACTTAGAAAAGTAGAAAGGCTCTCAGGAATATTGAATTCCCAACTCCAATAACCCATAAGTCTCTATGCCAAGGTCAGATCCATTATCGGGAAGGAGTGAGAATGTAAGATTAAGTTTGGAAAGTCTCTTTCTACCAGCTAAAATACATTGAATTCCCACATGCTCCAGAACTCTCCAGTCTTGAAAAGTGTCTCACTGCTCTTTGTTAATGGCTGGTGCTCCTTCCACTCACTTGAACATAAAGTTAGAATTTACTAACGTTGTAAAACTCTCTGTGATTCAATATGTAAAATTCTAGCACGGGCCCAAAGAGGCAGGTACTAACATTCTATTAAGATGACTCTGGAATCATGGAAAAAAGCAATACCCTGCACTGAGTCAAGTAAAAATGATAAAAATGCCATGCAAGACTATAGAAGAATTCACAGAAGGCCAAGAGAAGTGGTCATGCTAGAGGAGATTTACTACCTAAAAACCAAAAACTTTGAAAACCCAACAAATGACTATGTTCCACAGAGAAGACCTGGAGGACCCTCTGTTTACCAAACTGTAAGAAATTTGTTAGTGATAAGGGCACTGGCATTATTAAGTAGCTCAGTGGTAGCTGTCCTCTGTAAGGCAAGGATAACAGTAGGATATGCTGTTACTAAAATGGTTTCTCTGATAGCAATAGGAAGGATGTAATCCCAAAATAATAGAGTCCACATGGTGGGACTTAACCATTAGAGACAACATTGGAGCAATTATCCCAATGAGCAGCAAGGCTGGACTGAAAGCAAAAGTGGACTGACTCAACAGAAAGCCTTTAAAATGGTTAACACAACACAGTGACCCTAGGGAAAAGATAGGGTATTAATTAACACCAACAGAAATCAGGCTGAATGATCAGGAGGCTAAGGATGGCTTCCCTGTAAAACTCACAATCTCTTGCAGGACATACAGACCTGAGTCAATTTGCAGATCCAGAACCCCTTCATTAAAGGGCAGACCAGATTCCCAGGAAGGACTCCATCTCACTACAGAAAGCAAATAATAAAATTTCCTCTAGCACTTTACTAAAAATAGCTATGGCCATTTACTAAGTTAACTTCACATTGAAGAAAGGGACTAGGCATATTTTTGGTAATGCCTGGACGCTGTGTCTAAGTTGTTATTTCTACCCAGAAAACTCAAGCATCAACATGGGCACTCCCTATGGCCACCTCTGTCAGACTAAGGAAATGTGGAGGCCAGACATTTATCTCTGGCCCAGAGTAGGACTGGGTTCAGTGTGTCTACTGGGTCCACTAATCTGTATTACAGTAATTTTTTTTTTGTTCCCTCAAAGTATCACTGGAATGGCTCCATAGTATAGTTGTCGGAAAGGCCACATTGGTTCTATGCCTTCTGAGGCAAGAGCTATTGTAAAGGGGAAAGCAACATGGAAGCCTCTGAAACTAACCCCACCCTCAACCAAGATATTAAGCCACTCTACTATATCTCAAGGAGAATTATCTTCATATTTAAAAGATAAAGTGTTGACAGTCACTATCATATCCCCATTCACTTTTCCATGCAGGCCCTTGTGCAAACTAGGCAGATCTTGAAGAATAATAATGGACTACTGCAAACTCAACCACGTATTAACCCCCGTTACAGTTTCTGGGTCTAAGTGCTGTGTTTTGCTAGAAAACATCGGTAGACGTGAGGTAAACCACCATTAATTTCAACGTGTTTTCCCCCTATAGGTATCAAGAAGCAATTTATGCACACACGGGAATGACTCCAGTATATACTAACAGTTTTCCTTTGGGGATAGCTTTAGTCTCCAGTACTCAGTTGCTATTGTCTGAAGCAATACACATCATTTATATAGTCTTCAGAATATTACATTACTGCAGCCAGTAATGACAACATATTAATCAAGCCGAATTACTAGTTCAATTTGGCTAGTCACATAAAATGCCAACATGTTAATCAAACCAATAAACACATTTATGCTAAATATGTTTCAGAAGGTACACTAGAAAATTTTGTCAGCAAATTTTTTCTATGTCCTATGGTCTGTGGCATGCCAGGATATAACCTTTATGAATGACTAATTTTTTATCACATCTCTTACCACCAAGGCAACATGAAAATACAAGGCTGGCCTGTGTAGTATCTACAGCTGTATGATCCAGACTTGGGAATACTGAGCTAATACATTTACATCATTACACAAAAGCTGCCTGCTTTGAGACCAAGAAAATAATAGAATTGGACATCAGGGTTAGCGTTCAGTCCAAGCATCCTTGCCTCCCGGGCCACATGATCTGGCAGACCCTATAGTGTGAAAGGTATTTATGGTGGACAAAATATGCCATCTAGAGAATTCTCCAGCAGGAGAATTCCAACATCAACTCTCAGCGTTCTTGATCATGGTCATGTGACCTCCAACAGAGTGTTAAACATTTGAAAAACAACCTGTGTTGTCCTTCTGGGCCTTGGCAAGGATATGTCAAGCGTCCATACCGCCAGAGTATCAAATGTCCATGCAACCAGAATACCTCATGAGTTGTGTTCTATCCCAACATAGGGTGAAGCCAACAACAACTCCTTGTAATACGGAAATGGAACATGTGGGACTGGGCTTGAGTAGGTTCAGAGGGTCTAAGGATCTGTTCACAAAAAGATTTTGTTCTCTTTCTCTGTGTCTCTAGATCTCTGTCTCTCAGGTCACAACTACGACTGTATCCCAGGAAAGGATACCTTAAGACCAGATGATGGAGGAAACAGAGGCCAACCTCGGATCGTGGATGCAGAAGCTCAGTATGTGAATTTGACAGAAAAAGTAAGTGCTACTGCAGGCCACGAGCCCAAGTAGCCAAGTTAGGCATTGGGGAAATCCTTGCAATGGTCAGAACTTTGGAAAGTATAGACCATCTGTTGTGTGTGGGGGGGGGATGGGGGGTAATGTCCTGAAAGAAGATTAGTTACAGTCTCCTAGGCAGCAGTAAATGACTTGTCTCTTGGGTCATGGACATGGAAACAAAAATAGATTGGGAAACTAGAAGGTCTGAGAAGAACGTATGTTGATGGATCTATGTATTATACGTCCACGGCCACTCAAGACCATTTGCCACAGAAATAGCACTAATAGGTCATTATTATATGATAGGTTATTATTATTATACAGAATGACTAAGCTATTTGGTATCAGCCTGCCTCTATCATTGGCTATTCCAGTGTTCTGTATTTGAACAGAATGAGTAGCTTTGACACAAGGGATCTAAGTTATACACAGACCCAATAGCGTGGTTTCTCATTCACTGTGTCTGATTGAGGTACTACCAAGTATCCAAATTTTCAGCAAGAGATTGAATCTCAGGTGGTGTGCTAGTAAATGGGTATCAACTGGTTATCCAAGGGAAAAAAAACACAACAACCTCTTATTTCTGCGACATACATATACAACGATCCCTGCATGCTAAATTTCAACTTAGCAATTAGATATTACTGAACTCTGAGATGTAAAGAGATGTGCACAATCACCTCTTGAGAGACAATTCAAGTCAACTATTACACAGCATTGCCAGTATGCCACCATCCATTCAAGAGAGCAACCAGGAACATAGTGTCAGGGACCCTTTCCATGATGGACAGTGGATCATCTTGACTGAGATATATCTATGTTTCACTAAAGCTGCTTCTTTGACCAGCAAGGCTTCAATGAGCACTACTATCTTAAGGTTACTGGAATGTTTGATCCCCTGAATGATCCCATACACCATATTGAATATGAGACTTGCACAGCCAATAACTGGGGCTATGGGAACAGTATCATGGGATATAATGTTTCTATCACATACCATACCACACAGCAGCTGCTGACAGATGAAATTGACTTTTGAAAGTATAGCTACCTGCTTAGAATTAGGATATTGCATACGAGGCACTGTCTTCTAGGACTCAGAATGCACCCCATGTCAATGACAGTTGTTTCTTTAACAAGTTGACTGCATGGAACCAAGAAAGTAGACGTAGAAGACACCATGGTTTTACTAAGAGCCCTGATGTCACATTTGGCAAATTAGTGCTTCCAGATCCTGAAATTCTAAGTTCTACATTTCTAGATGTCTTATTCTCGCGTCAAGTAAACATTTCTATCAAGGGACTCAGCAAGAGCCCCAGGGAAGTTCAAGCTCTCATTCCCCAGCTGAAGAGACTATTATCCACTGTGAGCTAAAAGCTCAATTGCCCTCTGAGAAAAGTTGCTGCTTCCCCCAAGTCCATATGCTCTTCCGAGGGACAGATTGCACCAAAAGTCCTGAACACCTCAGCTCAACTTGAGCTACATCTGAAGGGTCATCTCAGATCCAAATTCCACTTGTGCCAGATGAAGCCTCAGCTGCATTGCATCACAGTTCAAATCCTCCACCTGCCCCATTCTGTTTCCCTCCCCTCCATCCCTCCCTCACAGAAGCCGGTAGGCACTTCTTGTCAAACCACTTGCCTGACAATCTCCATCTACTTCCAGGGCAACTCCAACTATGCCAGATACCACTGATCTCAGTCTCCTCCTCCGAAACATTTCCCAAATCCACCACCCTTTATTTTTCTGGCCACTTTATACCAAAGTTCTAACATTTCCATTTTTCTATTCTTACTCTTACATTAAAAAAAAAAAATACTGGAAGCAGTGTTCATGCAATCTGGTACTCAATTTTCAGGGCACATTTATAGGTGCTGGATATGACCATTTTTTGAGGAACAAATACCCAGCTGTGAAAGAAATCACCCCTCACCTACCACCTCCCCACAGAACACAGTCTGACTTCTCCTATCTGTGCTACAAAAAGAAAACAACCACAACACGACCGCTGGATTTAAAACAAAACCACACACCTTGTAGCCAAGTGCCGCATGTCATCCCTTGGGTCTATAATTGCCTCACTATAAAGAGCAGTTTCCTTTCCCCTTTGAAGTTGCTTCAAAGATTCGTGTCCAAGTTCTCTTATAATGTTGACAAATGTACAGAGGATGAGGACTTCCTCCCCTTCCAATTGTGATAAAGGCTTTGTGAATTACCAGCACTATTTGGCTCTTTTAACACATCATTAAATCTCTATGCACTTTTAGAAGCTTCTGAAAAATCTACTCTTCACATCCACTCAGTGTATAAGTAGTACTAAAATAAATAGGGTGTTATGATAAAACTTCTTTCTAGGCCATCGTATAGGTGAGATAAACAGTACTTCCAGGTAAAAATTCTCTTGTTACATTCGTCTTCATTTCACAAACTCTTCTTCTTCCTTCTTCCTTCTTCTTCTTCTTCCTTCTTCCTCTTCTTTTTCAAAAGAGAGAAATAGCCTGAGAGCAGGGGCAGAGCAGAGAGAAAGGGAGAGAGAGAGAATCACAGGCTCCATGCTGTCATTGCAGAGCCCACCATCCATGAGATCCTAACCCGAGCCAAGGTGAAGATTCCCGACGCTTAACTGGCTGAGCCACTCAGGTGTGTCTCTTCCTTTTCTTTCTTAAAGTCATTTAGCACCATGAGAATTCACAGAGCTCAGGTACTGCTTCTGTTTTCCCTTCCTTTTCCCCCATATTTTCAAAAATATTGCTTTCAAAGCAAAAGAGTAATGTTCTCATTGGCTTCCAAGCCATGCATTTTAAGGAGATGTGCAAACTAGAAATGAGTAACAAGACAAATGTATCTCTGTATCTATTGAAGTCTATGGTAAGATATTATGGTCACAGAATCCAAGGCGTTTTTGACACGTCAGTATGTGATGTACGAGCCAGACGTATTAGATCAAGGCATCAATTGCACTGCAAATGGTACATTACAATGTCAATATCTTGTATCACTTTCTACCCCCATAACTCACCTTTTTCCCCTCTTACTATCCCTTAGTTCTAATGATCAGCAAATTTTAAAGTCTATTATAGAATTCATCTCTCACTTTTTCTCTAATGTTTCATGTATTATTTCAACCGCAGATGTAATCACTAAGTCATTCTCAAAACGATATGAAAATAACTTTGCTGTTTAAACGATTAATTATAATTGGCTTTAAGATAAAATCTACATCCAACACATGCAGGACTGAAGAGAGGAAATATTCCTTAAACGTACAGAAAACTAAGTTTATAATGTGTAACATGACATCCAATGAAACATACCATTCAATGTGTATTGAGTAAAGTTACATTTAGGAAAATCTAAATATTTCACTACCTGTTTGTCTTTCTGTTTCTCTTCTCCCAGCCTCCAAGTGTATCATTTCTTTTAGAACCCGAAACATAGCAGCACACAATTTCCACAGAAAGCTTTTAATAGGAAATCAATGAGCGATTGAATTTGTAACTGTTTGAATTTAAAATAAGTTATAGCAATAAATCTACATCAGCAGAAAGGCAAATCTATTTCCAAAAGTAGATCAAATAAGTACACCAACTGTATTATGGGACTTCATTGAAAATTAAACATTTAAGAGGGTCACAGAGTGTTGCATAAAAGTAAGTGCCATCGGAACTATGGGAGAATTCTTAGGAACTACCAGATCTTTCAACAAGGTGAGTATGAAGAATTATTTTTTACTTCTGTTCTTATTACAAACTTAAATGAAATAATTAGCTCATGTTAACAGTATACAATCCTCCTATTTCAAATAAAAAATCAAACTGGTATTGAAAAAGAGTAATTCCAAATATACAGTCCTGACCATGAAGGCTGGCCATCTCACAGAATTCATTGTCTATTCCCCCAGAAATCACTGTCCAACAGTCCCTGGAATCTGTGGCAGATTGAGTAGAGTTAGTAAAGCAATAAATGAACAGGCCTGCAGCATTTCAAAGTGAAAGCTACCAGTTACACCAAACTGAGCACCATAATAGCTTTCTTATAGTGCATGACAGTGGGAAGTATCTTTTACTCAAGAATCAGTATGGTCGACTAGGAATTTAAAACCCCATTTACGGTTTCGCGAGATTAAAGAATTCAAATACACTTCATTCAGTTCACTACGTGAGCAAATCACCTCTCCTCTGCGTGCTCTCATCAGCTTGTTTTCGTCAACCGGGGGAATAACCTCATCTTCCCTTGCACCTCAACAGCCAATATGAGGTTTAATTGAAAAATGTAGGGGGAACGGATCTACAAATAATAATAAAATGCTGTTTTTATCCTAAAGTGAATTAGGTCTTTAGACATCATTAAGCTCTTTGCGGCTGTGTTTAGAATCTGCCACAAGCCCATCAAACCTCAGGTTTTGTGAACATGGGTTTCTTTTTTCTTCCTGCCTTCTCTTTACTTTTTACCAGATGAGAATTCTGAGTAATTTGAGAGACTTTTAACTAAAGACAGAGTCCTCAGCCTACGCAATTTATCTCCTTCCTCCAAACCTTACTAGGAAGAAAGACACCAGATCACTAACTTATACCTTACAAGAACAATTTATGTGTTTACCCAGTAGACCCTCGGTATCTGTCCACCATCAAGCCCTACTTTCCAACTTTGGCAAAACAGAGATGAACGTGATTATCGTTTTCCACAGGTTAAGATATCACAACCCAATGTCTAGAGATTCCTAAGGGATGTGACTCTGCAGGACTCCTGGGGGATAATCATTACCAATGCATTACTTGAGGCCACTCACTCTGGAAAACATCAGGGCTAATCACAGACCTAGGACTATCCTTTATGATGAAGCTCCAGGCTTCTTGGGAAAGTGCTTTGTCCGCAAATCACAACCCCTTGAGCTCTGCCTTTCTCCCATCACATTCTTTTAGCTTCTGCACACTAGCATTCCCTACAGTGTAATCCCATGGGGCGGTATTGAAGAGCTCAGACTCCCCAGTTATACTATACATATTCAAATCTTGCTTCTTTTACTTACTAGTGTTGTCTACTTTGGCAAATATGGAAGAATTCTAGGTCTCATTTCCTCCCTCTTTAAAATAGAGGTAAATAGTACCTAGGGTTGCTGGGAGACAAATTAATATACATGAAGCACATAGAATGGTGCCTGGCACACAATGAGGACTCAATGCCAAGTATCGTCATCATTGCCATTACTTTATGCCATGGATAAACTTAAAGGTGATTGGTAGCAAACTGCTTAATACTGAAGAGCGTATTCCCAAAAGGCAAATGACCCAATCATTTTGAATATTCCATCAAAAGTCTCTCTGTATTGAAACAGACTAAAAATGGGTAACCTGATATTGTACAATAGACCTTCATAATTAATCATTTCTTCCTAGGACATAACAAAATTTGACCTTAGAGTAAAGAGACACAGGATCTAGAGCTCTCTTCTGAGTCAAACGATTGTTGTGCTCACCCAAAGACTAGAACCTTTCATAGAACTGCCTTTGCGTATTAACAGTCATCCTTGATCCATTCCTCTTAGAAACTGCACTTTCCATATGTATATAATCAGTCATAGATCCCATTGGACTTTATTTTTTGAGATATCTCTGGATTTCATCTCTATCTTTCCATTCTCATTCCGAGTTACCAAGATCCCTGACCTGAACTGCAGGAAATGAGGGGATGGCCTGTCTTGCCACTCTGTTAATCTGTGTCTGCCTACAGCCCCAAGAACAATGTGTTGAAGACACAAATATGAGTCGGTTTCTTTTCTGTCTTATAAAAAAGGCTTTGAGGGAAAAAAAAAAGATTTTGATGGTTGCTGGAATGAAATCTCACCATGGACTACAAGGGCTTCCAGGATCTGTAGATCAAATACAACTCAGGTCAGTCAACATCTTCACCACATTTCTCTCCTAGACTGCACTTTTTCAAATCCTCCAGGCAACTGTACTCTTGTTGCTTCCATAGTTGCTATTCCCTCTGCCTGGAAAGCTCCCTAACACCCAGTCAATATCATCTTGACCTGCTAAAGCCTATGCATCCCTCAACTGTCTACTCTACATCCCTTTCTCGAAAGAAAACAGTCTAGGTCATATCATCTTCTAGAGATCATACTTCTCCTCGCTGAGGGTTAACACTAACGTAATTCTATTATTAAGGGTACAATTCATTAACACGTTTCCCCCAGTTCCATCTAAGTTCCACCACAGGAGGGGCTTCATACTTTTAGTCACTGCTGATTCCCATTGCTACTTATTTGTACATCAAAGAAAAATACTGAGTAATTCATAACTGTATTTATTAAAATGCAGCAGAGTTATCACAGGCCAATTAATATTTCAGAGAGCTTAGATTTACTAAATTTCAACTCTGGATTCTCCGCTCCACATTTAATTTCAGAACAAAAAGAACCACCTCCACTTCATAATGTTCCACTGTTCCTTCATTAACAGCAAATTCAGGTCTCAGTTCTGGAGGTTTGCCCAGCTTTTCACAATAGACCAATGATTAGCACTTTACTCATATGCGGAAGAAGTGAACATATTTTTCACACACACACACACACACACACACACACTGTAAGAAGTTATCTCCATCTCTGGGCACTTTCATTTTGCTTGCAATCAAAGGGGCAAATAATAATACCAAGTCTAAGGCCTCAACAAACAAAGAATGAGAAATTAAAAACTAGCCTGAGCTTTTCAAAAAATCAAATGTTTCAACTATTAAGAGAATTTCGGAGAGTATTTCTGACTTTATAGGACAGTGTATCCAAACACTGAATTAATGCATTTCTTTTGTATTTTCCTTTCCACTTGCCTGTGACTTCACATCTTGCAGGATGAGCCTTCTGCAAGAAAGGTTTAACAAATTTTATCCCCACTGTCCTACAATTTTTAGTGATTATGAAAAGCTAATATACCTCTTCTACATAAATTCTTAAAACATTAATGCATTTATACAAATAAGATTTTTTCTTCTCTATTTGAGGAATGATACTTGATGCATGTTTTCTAGTTATTATGGCCCATCTCTTTCAGCGTTTTTCGAAGGTATGCCTTTTTCAAGAGTTACTTAAATGTTTCTATTCTCTTGGATTTTAACTCGGCAATCCTCGTAGATCGTTTTTGTTCACCGACTATCTACTTTCCTTCCCCAAGAGAGACTTTCACTTCCTCACCCCTCAGCAGTCAGAACTTGGGATTTTTTTTTTGATCGTGAGCAAAAGTTTTAGGTATTACAGGCAGAAGTTTTAAGGCTCCATTCATACTTCATCACATCCTCTCTTTCCCTCTGCATAATGATAAATGATATTCTATCCAGAAGTTGTTTAGAAAGGCTGTGTCCCAGAGATCAGAACAGAGTCAAAGCCCACACACCAATGACAGGTAGCAAATAAGAGAAGTCAAGCTTTGTTACTGTAAAAGATTGAGGTTTGAAGGGGGTGTTACTGTAGGATAACCACACCTACTCTGATTGATACAGCTATCTTCATCTCGCACTCAAGTCCTGCTCTCTGGCTCTGTGGTCATAGCTTTAGTTGTCACGTATATACTAATTATTCTCCCTCCAAAAACCTTTGGCTCTACCAGGAAATCACCTCATCATTCTATGTGTATTTTATATGCCTCCTGAACAATTTCATCTGGATGCCATTCAGACAGTTTGTAATTAGGACCCAAATCAAATTGAGCATCTTTCTTTAAAAGTTGCTACTTTCCCTCACTCAAGTATTACTCATCTGTGACAATCTTCCTCAAATATTGTCTCTTTCTAACCTCACGCCATATGCAATTGATGGTCAAATTTTGTCAATTCTGTAACCCAAGTAGCTATTAAATCTATTCCATTCTCTTCATCTCATTGTCAAAGTTCTGGTTTAGAATCTCATCATTCATCTCCTAGGACTTAGAATTAACTTACCCAATTGTGTCTGCTTCTAATCTTGCACAATCTCAATTTATTGTCCCAATTTTCACCAGCATGGTCTTTCTAAAATTCAAATGTGCTTTTATCACTTCACTGCTTGGAATCCACCAATGGTACCCCAAGACTGCACAACGTCTGAACCTTTGGTACAGCATTTGAGATTCCTCATGATCTGACTCTAACCCCCATCTTTAGTTTTACCAACAGATACAACCCCACATTCATCTTCCAATTTGACTGACTTCCTCTGATGGCATCATGTTCTCTAAAACCTCTGCTCTCTTTCATATGTGTTGTTGTTGTTGTTGTTTTAATCAATGGTTCTTTGCTTCCCATAAATGGCTGGCTAATTCTCCTCATCAATGTGAACCTAAGTCCCAACACTGGACATCACCACAATAGTAAGCAGATGTAAATGACTATCTTTGGAACGCATGCAATTTGGGTATATCATTTGGGAACAAAAAAATTTCTATTGGATTTAGCTATTACAGAAGGCAGGTTGCAGCAGTTTAACAATTAAATGAAAGGCGGGACTTGGAGACACTAAGTGCTAGCAATTTTCTGACTAGTGTGGATCAGTCAGGTTGGGGAGACGTAATGAAATAGCTTGAGTAGAAATAATAGGAAGAAAGGATTTTCTCAGAATAGGATATCAGCGTGAAATTTGGAGACCAATTAGTTAGAGCTGCTAGAGGGGATTAAAGTCATTAGAATCTTGTTTGAGGGAGTGGGGGTCTGACACAGAGCAATGGTAGATCCAAATGGAGTCCTTGAGAAACTTCACTGTTTTGCCAGAGGGGAAGTATGGAAGTTTATGTTTACTCATGCAGAGTTTAAAATGAGAGTAGCAGGGCAAAGTAGAAATATCCTACAGATTTGAAAATACTGGTGTGATTGTAGACGAAAGGTCACAGTTGACCTTTTGTAAATCCCATCCATTGATTTCCTCAGAAAACAAGCCCAAGAAACTATCAAAATTGTTCTCAGAGGGCTGAGGCACGAAGTTCCATTTATCATCTTCCAAACTATTTTTCAAAACAGCATTTTTAATATGATTTCACCAAGTATCCTTGACAAAACCATCTGACAACACAAAATGAATTTTCTGTCCTTAAAAAGCGTGAATGGTATCTAATACCATGTTTGAATGATGTGGAGAGCTGGACAGTGTATAAACCATGCAAACATAGATAGACAGAAACAAAGAGCCCCCAATAAATACTTACAAGAAACAAAAATGGAGAGCGTAGATCTTTTTTAAATTTCTTAATTTTGCTGAAGAACAGTCTTGGGCCAGGGTGGGGGTGGGTGTGGGGTATGCACTGACTTGTCCTTACTGGAGTCAACAAATTCCTTTCAAATTCCCTTAGCTAAACTGACCTAACAAAAATCAAAATCCTGATCTCCAATCTGTATGGATGTTTTGAAGATTAAATGTTGCTTATAAATCAAGTGGTCACCTTAGCTAAAGATATTCTCCATTTGTAAATTAGGAATTCACATGCAAACTCGGAAAGATAAATGCTGAATATATGACTTTGGGGGAGATTTTTTTTTTTTTTTTTTTTTTTTGTCTAAAAGCTCATCCTGGTCTGTAATTAAAACTATCTTTCCTAAAACCAAGTTTCTAGAGATTCTGTGGTTTTCATTCACGTACACAATGTTTAATACTGTGTTGGCAGGTTCCTCTCACCTTAGACTTTTAGACTGGAGCATGCTTTGTTAGCAATACTGAGGGCTGGTTTTACAACATCTTCGTGATATTTTATTGAAATTTCTACACTATTTTGATTTTATTTTCCTAGAAATGGAATAGAAATGGATAGGGACAGTTATACTGTCTATCGCTCCAGCAACACTTCTGCATTTACTGTTAAAAAAAATACATGTCTATGTTTACAACATCAAAAATCCATGATACGTGAATATTCAAAGAAGTTACCCCATCAGGCGGCTCAACATTCCTACACATTTTCTTTCCCTTTTTACGCTGATTATTTCTATTAGAAAAAAATATATATCCATGATCCTGCCATTAGGAAAAAAGCAAAACAAGATTTTTATGCTCTGATTAACATTAAGATACTTCAAACATCATGAAAAGGCACTTCAAATACTGCTTGGCACCGCTTCTGATGTTTTCATTTCTGGTTTTTATATCCTTTTAGAAGTCTTGTGTTTTCCTCTTTTCATGCTACAGCGCTTTAATTTTTCCTTGTTACAAAGCCCCAGAAACCAAGCCAGTAACTTCGGACTTGTAAGAACCATTTGGCCGATTCCAACCTGGCAAAGAAGGGGACACTTACACGCTCTCTGGCGGCCTGTGGGAAATGCATCGGTGGCCTCTACCCAGAGCAGGGAATGAGCGTCCATATCAAGACAATACACCATTGCAACGGATACTGAGTCACAGAGGAATTCCATTTAATGAGAAAGTTCCAGTTCATGGTCTTTCGTCAGTCACAATACTGCTCTAAGTTCTCTTTGTAAATTCTTTATCCATGCCATCGAACACTAGCTTATCTTCTGTGAAAATTATAATCCAGTTATTGCAGTCATTAACACCGGTAGAGACCAGAGAGCTATTTTAAGATGCCGATTTTAAGGGTTGGGTCCACTAAAAGAGCATGTCAAACATCAAAGTCTTTTCTGGGGCCTTAAATTAAGAAAAATAATAAAGCATAAAGAACAGTGAAAAAAGTCATCTCTGGTTTAAGAACAATATTATTGGTTAGAAAGTCATCTCACATGCACAAGCTCCTTGACATGGTTATAGAAAACTAAGTTCTTTCTAAGCTTATTTTTACTTTTTAATGTTTATTTTTGAGAGAGAAAGAGCACTAGCAGGGGAGGGTCAGAGAGAGAGGAAGACAGAAGCCAAAATAGACTCCAGGCTCCGAAGTTACTTTCTCTTTCCTTTACATTGTGTAGTTCTTCGGGTGTTTGTTTGTTTTTCCTTCTTATCTGAAATGATATTATCTGTCTACTTGTTAACTTGGTTCTTGTCTGCTTGTTTCCCAACAACATATGCTAATGGGACAGAGGCTACCTGTGTTTTATTCATCCTTACCCCAACCCCTAGGACATGGTCTGCCCCATGAAGACGCTCATTGTTCTTGAATGAATGATGACAATCAGCTACTTTCATATAAAGTTACCACATTCCAGAGATTTTTTTTTAATTTTTTTTTTAACATTTATTTATTTTTGAGACAGAGAGAGACAGAGCATGAGCAGGGGAGGGTCAGAGAGAGGGAGACACAGAATCCGAAAGAGGCTCCAGGCTCTAAGCTGTCAGCCCAGAGCCTGATGCGGGGCTCGAACTCACGGACCGCGAGATCATGACCTGAGCCAAAGTCGGACGCCCAACCGACTGAGCCACCCAGGCGCCCCCATTCCAGAGATTTAAAAATGTATTGTTTTCGGTGATGTTGGAAAACCTATTTTATCCCTTCCCTCCCCTACCAACATCAACATTTAAGGCACTCTAAAGATCAAAAGAAAAAGTACACAACTTTATCATTCTACCATCCTGGTACAACATTCCTTTTATGTTCCATCTTTAGTGTATTTACGTGACCCATCTCTCTGGGGAACGAGACACATACTGCATTTATAGATATGGAGAGAAAGTTTTTGGTTAGCTTCAGACCATGTGGGAGGTTATCTTCCCCAATACTTACTATTATCTTAAAATTTTAGAGCAAAATCACTGTGGCAATATCTTCACAATAGCATTGACATGGAACAGCATGTAAGGGAGGGAAAATATTAGTAATTAACAAAACTTCACTGAAGAGAGGATGTTGTACAAGTCTCTGAATCTGTGCTGATGCCTGAATAGCACTTACCTTAGAGGCTGTCTTCAGTTTAAATGGGACTCATCATCAGCAATCACTCTAAGTTTTGTCAAATATACCACCGAAGTCATATGTGTACTAATGTCAAAAGCGCAAAGACAAAAATGTACGGTCATTTTTTATCCGTTTAACCTTTCAATTTCCCAAAATCATCTGAATTGTTACCTTCAGGAAAACCTCTGGGAAGACAGGTATCCTCTCAATTTCTTGCCTTCCTCGGGGAAAGGAGAAATCAAAGAATCAAAGAGGGAAGGAAGGGGGAAATGGAGGCAGCAACCCATCAGCTGTTCTAGAACTTATTCTAGCACACACAGGTCCAAGTGATTACTGCCTTGGAGAGATTTCACTGACATTATCTCGATTCTCCTCATCTGTGGATTGGTATTAGTATTTTCATTCCTACTAGCATTATCTCTCCTACATATTAATAACAGCTATAAATATCGCTAAAGGAATTGTGACCTGAATTTGACTGATTTTCCTTATTCATGTAAGAGGGAGGAGTAAAGGAAAAACTAGAAGGGTAGAGTAAAAATACACTCACTAGTGAGACCTAAAAGACCATTTCATAGATTGACCACGTGTTAACTTGGACTCTCCTCTCACTTTCCTTTCTCTGAAGCCAAATGATGAAGGAAGTGCTAGGGATGCTTTTTGGCTTTTTCTCTACAACATGTAGGTGTGATTTAAAATATGCTAGATGGAAGGATTTCACTGCAAGTGAAAAATTACAACACCATTGCAACATGCATAGCCTCCAACCATTCCCAAGCTTGTAACAAAATACCAGTGGGTGTTACCTAGCATATTATTACTTAAAGGAGAAGGTTTCTGCTCCCCCCCCACATACACATATCCAATTTTTTTTTTCTTTCCATATCTCAACACTGTGTCTACAGTGACCAGTCAGGAATAGATCTAGCTTGTATCTCTATGATAGCTATGTATTTCAGTGTAGCAAATGAGGAATTGAACTTTTGAATATCATTTTATAGGCATCCTCACTCCATAATATACTCTTTTCAAACAGAGTGGTACAGAGGGGGGAAAAAAGGATCAGAGACAGACACAGAGATAGACTCAGACAAACAGTCAGTCATGACTGAACTGTCATGAACATAAAATTCAATATAGTTGCATTTTTTCTCTTTGGGATCGGTGATCTCCTTCCAAAACTGTCTTGTTTCATTTGTCCTTTCTCTCTTCTCCGGAACCCAGCCCTCTGTAGTCAGAAGTGATCTAACTCCCTGCCCTCTAACAACACAACTTCCAGAGAAACGTTAGGAGAAAGTGGAATATTGCCAGTAAGTATTATAAATAGGTGTTTTACATATGCTATCTCATGTAATAATAACAATATATTCCTGATTGTCATTATACCCATTTTACAGGTAAATGAACTGAGGTTTCCTAATTTGTCCATTGCTGCCAAGATTATAGGTGAAGGATACAGATCCATGCTATACTTTGACCTTAAAACCCGGGTCTTTTCAATGCACTGCACGATCTGTCCCTCTGCCTCCTTACCCAGACTCTTACTTGGCCAGCAGTTGGACTGAATTAACTAGCTCCAGCAGAGCCTGAATAATGAGGGATACTTAATATGCTTTCCCTCCAAGGACTGCACATATTTACAAAGGAGAAAACATCCTTCACTAATGAAGGATTTCGTAAGTTACAATTTCTGGGCTAAGTATCACTTTTCTGGTAGAGCGACATTGGGGCTGAATGCTCTACTTGCTGCATTCAGCAGGCCACGGCTCTCAAATGGTCAAATATATTTAGTGCAAACAGACAAGTGAGCGTTGTGTTACACACTGTGGATGTGTCTTCTGTTTGTTTTGTTTTTCTTCCGGTGATCGTTACTGGCAGGCTTTGAAGCAGTTGCAGTAACGTTTGGGAGAACATTGTTTGCTGGGGAAATTTGGTTCTGTTCTTAATAAATGCATTTGTCATGTTTCGAATTTTCTTTCTGTCTTCTTCAAAGGCTTAAATTGAGATAACCTCCGTTTGATTTTGTTATTGTCTCTCTTGTCTCTTTTAGGGTATCTAGAGGGAGAGAGGCAATGTGAATTCTGGGCAGTAATAGGCTTTACTGCAGGTATTAATGCATCCCATTCTAGGGTTGTTTGAACTGTCTTAGCAGTTAGCAAGTTAGCAACAGGGAATAATAAATTAACCTCACTTTGTAGCTACTTCCTCAACTACTAAAGGTGTTAATAGTACCTCACTGGGAAGTTGTCTAGAGCAATTGGCTTCCCATACACAAGTAGTTTCAGAGTTAAGGGTCAAGTTTCAAAGCCAATCATTCCAACCTCATATCTCAATGTTAACTCATGGTTTTGTGAACTGCTTCAATTCGCTTAATTTCTCTTTGTTAGATTGCGATTGTACACAAAGAGTAATTAGTACCTACCTCACTACTCCTATGATTCAACAATGTATATTAAATGTATCAAAGAACACCTGTGTGATTATATGCGAAATTGATTTGTAATTCTCTAAGTACTTCAGAAACACGGGAAGTTTTTGTGCTGCATCCTATGTAGCAGGAAGGGATTTCTTGTTTTCTTCAGTATATGAGAAAATAGGATTCATAGGAGAGCCATGTATTTGCCATGTACGCAGAGTTCACCAACTGGATCAGGTGAGGAACGAGGGAAAGAAACAGCTAGAACACTGACTGCAGCATGAGCATTCTAAATGATTTCTCAGAACCAAGGAGGAAAAATTTCCTTGAGGCCTTAAAGACGAAAATCTAACTTAAAAAAAAAAAAATTACAAACTCGTTTAGAAACCATGGGTCACAACGATCAAGTATGATCATCTAGAATTTGTCTTCAAAGCCCAAGTGATTACGGCAAATTTAGGGAATATTAGAGACAAAAGGAAGGGTACGGTTGAGCATACAGCTCTATCTTATGAGGTCCCAGGCTACAGTGTACCCGGGAAAGATTTTGAAGGCTCATGCTGACATGGGAAAGAGACTCTCCAGAAACGAGGAGAAATCATCAAATAAAAAAATATTGTTGGAAAACTCGTTTTCACTGAGGACAAATTCATCCATAAAGACCCTGGAAAGTAGTGGAAAGCAGAACAGATTATAGGAAAGTTCCAGAGACCAGTTCATATGTTGGTCCAAACCAACAAATAAATAAAAATGTCTACCACTACTTGGGCTCTTACCCGCACCGCCCATAAATCCTCCACAGTGCCACGGGCTACTTCTTGAAATTAGTCATCGTACAAACCAAACACACAAAGCTTTTCACAAATCTCTAGATTTGAAAATGAAAATAGGTAAAAAAAAAAAAAAAAATTAAAAAAAAACAGCAACATTCCAGGAAACTGGACCATTAATGAATATTCCCATTCAGAGATTGCCTACAAGTGAGTCCTTTGCTCCAAATACATTTTTTTCCATGTAAACTGACCATTTTAGCATTTTCTGTTATGTCATCTGAATGTTTTTGATTAGAAATTTGAAATGAAACATCTACTTCTCAGAATGAAAATGTCTCTGGGGATGTGAAGAAATTCGCCTCTCAAACACTTAACAGAAATGAACTCCATTGGATAATTGGTGTTGTACTCCAAGAGAGACACAGGTAAATAACTTGGAAGAAAAACTCAAGGAGGCAAGGCACACCTCGCTGTGGGTTGAGTCAGGACATACAGTGACAGAGAAGTATCCCTTAGGAGCATGGGAAAAATCAAACAAAGAGAGCACTAAGGGAAATAGAAAAAGAAGGACTATTGATAAATTTTGCATACATTTTAACTTTTGCTTTGGACCATCCTGACCCAAGAAAGAAAAGCCAGTCATGTCTTTGTGATTCCATTCTTTTTTTTTTTTCTTTAGTGTTTATTTATTTTTTTTTTTTTGAGAGAGAGAGACAAAGTACGAGCACGGGAGGGAAAGAGAAAGAGAGCTACACACAGAATCCGAAGCAGGCTCCAGGCTCCAAGCTGTCAGCACAGAGCCTGACGTGGGGCTCAAACCTATGAACCCTGAGATCATGACCTGAGCCTAAGCCAGACACTTAACCAACTGAGTCCCCCAGGAACCCCTGTGTGATTCCATTCTAAACTTCATGGCCCCTGAACTTGGATTAGATTTTTAAATTTTTTTTTTTCAACGTTTATTTATTTTTGCGACAGAGAGAGACAGAGCATGAACGGGGGAGGGGCAGAGAGAGAGGGAGACACAGAATGGGAAACAGGCTCCAGGCTCTGAGCCATCAGCCCAGAGCCTGACGCGGGGCTCGAACTCCCGGACCGCGAGATCGTGACCTGGCTGAAGTCGGACACTTAACCGACTGCGCCACCCAGGCGCCCCGGATTAGATTTTTAAATGAATACTTGATTTCAGTTACATTCATTGTAAGTTAACAGGCTTCTGGTCACTGGTTTCAAACCTAATTATGGAGACTTTTCCAGGCACGTGTACCCAATGTCCATTTGAAGTTATCAGAATATATTTTCAAAATTCTGACTCAAGCTAGAGAAGAACTAACAAACTTCAAGTGGAAGAAAAACAAAGGTTCAGAGAAGAGTAGGTCCGCGTATAAAGGCTCAAGCCATTACACATAGACAAGAACAAAAGGGAGGCCCCAACCACCAGAGCTACTGGGGTAGGAAAGGAGGTGTGGAAAACCTCAGCCTTACCAGCTCAAGGTGCCACAGAACAGACTTCAGTGCTGGCAGAACAGCTGGAAATTTAAAGAAATCCTCACGGCAAGAAAACAGAAGAGTAAGACAATCTAAGTACACTATCTTCCCAAATCCCTAACAGCTAAATTCCTCATACATGGGGAAGTGATCCTGAAGCATGGTGGGAAATTAGGCAGAAACCAGAGGAATCCACTCTTGAAATACAGAGCTGTAGAATCAAGCGGTGAGTTTGATGGTTTTGTAACTGAGAAAATTTCACCGAACATTAGACAGCTAACTTATGGAAGACTGACAATACTATGCCCTGGTGAGAATGTAGTCCAACTAGAACTTTGCTGGATGGTAAATTTGTCCTGCCAATTTAGAAAATACGGCAGCATCGTAAATTGCGATGTACAATTACCATGTGATCTACTAATCACACTCAGGTATTGACCCAAAAAAGAAAACCTACGTCCAAAGATCTGTGAATGTTAATAGCAACCTAATAGTAATCACTCAAAACTGTTATTAATACAAACATCCAGCAATCAGTGGATAAAACCAATTATAGTATTTTTGTAGAGTGGAATACTACTAAGCAATATACAATAATTGAACAGCTGACAAAACAACATGGATACCTCTCAAAATTATTAAGTTCAGTTGAAAAAGCCAGATACAAAACGGTCTGTAATGAATTATCCATTTTGTATGAAATTCTAGCAAATGCAAACTCGTAGTTAGTAACAGAGAGCATGTCAATAGTTTCCTGGGCTGGGAGAGACGAACTGCAAAGGGAAATAAGCCAACTTTTGGGGTGATGGGACTGATCTTTCTCATTTTTTTTAATGTTTGTTTGTTTGTTTATTCATTCATTTATTTTTATATAGAGAGACAGAGAATGCAAGAGTGGGGCAGAGAGAGAGGGAGAGAGAGAAACCAAAGCAGGTTCCGCCCTGCCAGTGCAGGATTCAACGCGGGGCTCAAACCCACAAACCATGAGATCATGACCTGAGCTGGAATCACGAGTCCGACACTTAACCGACTGAGCCACCTGGGCGCCCCAGACTGATCTGTATCCTGATAGGTGGTTGTTACCCAGGTGGGTACCTTTGTCACAACTCCTTGCCTAGCACGGTTTATTGTGAACAGGCTGTACTTCGTTACAATGGTTATCAAAAAGTAGGTGGCAGCTGGTACTTAATCAAAATGTTTTATAAGTTGTTTTTCATATGCCTTTTAACTATTTTACATAATCTGGTTATTTCTTAAAAAAAAAAAAAAAAAAAAAAGCTAATTTAGCATTCTTTGTGACCAAACAAGAGCTATGTAGGCTGTTCCACTTAGTATCTGAATACTTTGGCTTCCTCCAGGTCTCCTTCATTTGTGTGCACAGAATTCTTCAAGTCTCCATAGTTTCTACTCTGTCCTCACAGTCCTGACCTTTAAAAATACTCATCAACTGAAAGTAATTTTAACAGTTTAGGAGATCAATGCAGTAAAAAACAGGGCTCTTTATAGAAAAGACCTTCTGTACATTAGTCAAGAAATATTATGGGGAGAGGGGAAAAATAATGTAAATACTTTATTTTTATTTTGTTATCTACTGGAGTGCCTTTAGATATTTTACAGCACTGCGCCAACAGAATCTTGATTCTGCATGGTATGGAATTGCTCTCAGCCGGAAAATCAGACAAACAAATATCCTCCTTCATTCTCCAACTCCCCTTGTGACAAGCAGTGGCCACCAGGCACAGCTGTGGTCAAGAGATAGAAGCAGAAATGCCTGGGCAGAGAGCTTATAGGGCAATTTTAGCGAGAAGCTGATGCTATTTGAATATGATTTTTATCTTTCTTCTTTCCTTGAATTCAGACACTGTTGGGGTCAGAGAAGCCATCTTGAAAGCAGAGTTGACAAATAGGACAACAAAAGCCTAAGGAAAACCATGAAGTTGGTGGAGCAGGAAGTTAGGTGGACCCTGAGCCTTGATAGCTTCCTAGGGCTACCAAGCCATCTTACATGAACTTAACTTACATCTTACAGAACTAAACTTTTTTGATATCTGTAAGAAAAAACAAAAACACCTGATTTGATTAACTTGAATTTCAAATGCCACTGAGCCTACTCCTATACGATACATGCAAACCCAGCATCTCCTAGGACAAAACCTCTTTTTTATGTATAATAAAATGGAAACACAGAGGGTGAGTGGCTTCCTCCACTAAGTTTTCCTTTCCTCTCTCATTTTAATTAATGACCCAGTTCCGAAACCCAGGTCTCTTGATTCTCCATGCCATGCAAAATTAGCCAATACGTGAAAAAACCTGTAGGAGAAAACTGCTCAAATTTATTTCTGTAATAATACAAGTTTAGGAAAGCTACAACAAACCCCTAGAGTTTAACACCTTGAACTACAGACATTTGCATTAAAGTATTTCATTGTGTGTTAAGAGTAGCTATGATTTGAAGTGGAATATACTTAACAGAGGTTAAAATATGAAAAAAAAATCAAGTATAAATAAATCAAACTATATTGAGAAAATAAATTTAAAATGTGCCATGGTCTTAGACAAGAGACACAGCATTGTCAAGTTATCTGTTCTCCCTGAATTAATTTAGAATCCCAATAAAAATAGGTATTTGGGAGCTAGGTAGGTCTCTTACAAAGTTCATCTGGAAGATAATCCGAAGGAATATCCAAGAAAACCTGATACTCTCCAATAAAATAGAGGAACAATTCCAATTGGCATTAATAAGGATTGTAAATACACCAGATTTAAACCTTCATGATATTTGCACAAATTATCGCACACATACACACAAGGTAAATATGTCAGTCGATGGTCGTATTAACTAACTTGGTGGGGGGAATCACTTCTCACACAATGTATGCATATACCAAATTATCACATTGTATATTATAAGTGTCTTCTAATTTTGTCAATTATACCTCAATAAAACTAAAAAAAACTCAGAAATTTAAACAAATTTGTCTGTAACTTTACTATATAAGTACAATTATTATCATTATAGTCATGAAAAGATAAAGGAGACCCATTCCTTAAACCATTCACTAAGATAAGTTCCAAAGAATTCAGTAACTTAAATAGTAAAATAAACATCAGACAAAAACTTGGGTAAATTTCTTTATGACTAATGTTGGATAAACATCTTAATTATGATTCAAATCATAATTTGTGTAAAAGGAAAAGACCATTAGGTTTGAGAAAGACTACATAAAAATTAAAAAAAAAAAAAAGAATGTGTTTCCTGGCAAACAAATAACAACAACAGTGATATAGGAAATTAAACACCATACTGACAGAATACACGTCCAATTTCTATTATAGACAAAATAATAGCATCACCAGAACAAAGGAGCTTCTAAAAATACAGAAGAAAAATTGGCAAGGACTAAGAATGGACAGTTAACAGGTCAAGAAATATGAACATCCCTTAACCATTGATGTTCAACCTGGTTCGTTCTAACTGCATGCAAATTAAAATGGAGTTTTTCTTTTTCACCTACAGATTAGAAAATAAGACAACTTCACATTATATTTGTTGGCAATGTTGGGTGAAATCATTATTTTCAGGTACTGCTATTAGGGATGCAAAGTAGTAGAAGCTATTTAAGTAACTTGATGAGGCAACATCTAGCCGAATTATGTAAGCATTTACCCTTTGTACTCAGCAATTCTACTTCAGTAATCAAGACCAAAGTTACACTAACAACAATTTTAAAGAGGCATATACAGTATACAAGGATCCTCATACAGCAAATGCCCAAGAATAGGGGACTATTTGAAGGAACTATATACTTTGTCCTCAAAGTGAAATACTATGCAGCTGTAGAAAAGAAAGGAATATCTGCTAGATGATTAAATGAATGATCTCCAAGATTTGTTTTTGTGATAAAGAAAAAGAGGGAGAAAATTAGGTATCTAATAAAGATAGAAATGTGTATGTATTTAACTGTAATTGAGGGTTAATCGATATTTAATTAACAGAGAGAAGGAAAAAGATACAATCGTGACAAAAGCTAGACTTCTTTAAACATACGTTGTTTTACAGACTTTAATAGGAACCTGTAACTATTCAGTGTAATTATTCAACAAAAATTGGAAAGGGATCCTAGAAAGCTTAGATTTTCAGTGAAATGAATAACCTAACTGCACTAATTTGGTAATGTTATCACACAGAGGAAAACTATTCCAGGTTACTTTAAAACACAGTCATTTCATATATCCCAAGTGGGTTATACCCTAGGCCAGAAAACGAGGGTTTTAGAAACATGGTTTTAAAAGCTCTTTGACAATTTTCACAAATTGCATTTTTTGATGACATGGGTAGTATTTTTTACTCTTATACTATTGCATAGCATGTACTGTGGGATGAAGAAATTAAGTAATTATGTTAGTGTTGGAAATCTAGGATTTTATCCATTGGATATGGAGACATGAGATTGAGGAGGTCAGATATATTCTATGGGATTAAACTGACATTGAATTATTAGTTTAGTATAAATTCCTAACTCTAGTTTCTAAAAATACACTAACATTTCTAAGCTCTGTTTACTGAAAAACTCCTAGCAGCAATGACAAACCAATAGCAATGATAACCCTTCACCTCCAGATTGCGATCTTTAATGATATCTAAATATGATTTCCCCGCTAAAAGCAATTGGTTTTGGGGACACCTGGGTGGCATAGTCAGGTAAGCACCAGACTCTTCATTTTGGCTCAGGTCATGAGCTCATGGTTGGGTTCATGGGATCCAGCCCCACATCAGTCTCCATATTGATAGCACCAACCTGCTTGGGATTCTCTCTCTCTCTCTCTCTCTCTCTCTGCCCCTTCCTCACTGTCACACTCATGCTTTCTCTCTGTCTCAAAATTAATAAATACACTTAAAACAAAAAAGGCAATTGGTTTTCTTGAGGCTGGAATGCTTTGAGTGCTTTAAAGTCCAGGGAAGGAGGGGCGCCTGAGTGGCTCAGTCGGTTAAGTGGCCGACTTCAGCTCAGGTCATGATCTCGCGGTCCGTGGGTTCAAGCCCCGCGTCAGGCTCTGTGCTGACAGCTCAGAGCCTGGAGTCTACTTCGGATTCTGTGTCTCCCTCTCTCTGACCCTCCCCTGTTCATGCTCTGTCTCTCTCTGTCTCAAAAATAAATAAACGTTACAAAAAAATTTAAAAAAATAATAAAAATAATAATAATAAAAAAATAAGGTCCAGGGAAGGAAATAGGACAAAGGTTTCCAGGGAAATCTTGTGCAACAGAAAGTAAGAAGCTAGCAAAGGATAGCAGAGACATGTCACACAGCCCAAGCCAGGAGCCAACATAAGGGTTTCCATTACCCAAGAGTAGGAATAATAAAGGATCATTACAAATTAAAAGCTAAAATGGATTGAAACTTAGAAAGTATGTTTAAATGCATGAACTGCTAATAACCATCAGAGAATGGCCACCAGTGGCAGATGTTGTTTTTAAAACTAGTCAATAATAGGAAGCTATCAAGCATTTATCCATTCTTTGGGGTAACCACATAGTGGTGAAACATGATGCAATTTTCCTCCTTGTAAAGGTATTCTTGCTAATAGAAAAGGAATGAGATAATTAAACTGTCTCCATTTTATAACCCCCAAGGAAGTAATGGATCCAAGTCATGATCATTAATTACCGTTAAAAATATATAAAATGGTAGAAATAGGCATTATAGACATATAATAAGATTACATATGAAGTATATTGACCAAAAACATTCACACCCAAATCAAGCATTTGCCTCTACCTACCCATTTGCAAAAAGTACTGGAGACAATGTAGTATTTTAAATGACACAAGACGAATGTAATTAGTAAATCACAGGCTATGAAGAACTACACAGAACACGTCCACAGAATTATTCAACAACTACAAGACTGAAAAATGCTGAAGAATCTTGACCAATTGACTACATAGACCTTATGCGATACCTTACTTGAGTAGATCAATTGTAAAAACCATTTATAAAACAATCAGAAAATTTGAAGCAGTGACTATCCATTTGACAATATTAAGTCATTCTTAGCAATTTTTTAGATGTATTAATCATTTTGTGGCTATTAAGAAAACACTGTTTATGGAAACATTCTAAAATACTGATAGTTAAAATGGGTAAAGTTGTCTCAGATTTGCTTTGAGAGGATCTGGGTACTGTAGGGGAGACCAGAGTCTCTCATTTTTAAAAACTGGATAGTTGATTCCATGGCATCATTCCCCACATATTTGTAGATGATGGACATTCCATAGGATGACAAGTTTTAAAAATATTTCCAAAAATAAACACAAAGGCACACAACAGGTGAGCAGAGATGCTTCTGTAAGGACATTTAGAGCAATTACATTTATAAAAATTCTTGCCTATTTATCCCACACTGGTTTTCTCCTTTAAGCCTAAATCTATCGTTTCAACTGCAGCTACTATATAAGGTGGCTGAGAAATGTGGCATTCGAATATGGCACCAAGTACTTTATACAGGACCCTGTCTATGGGTAGAAAGATATGCAACTGGGTTGTACTCATGTTGAATGCTTGGATGGAGAATAATTTGCTCAACCTAGCAAGCTGAAATGCAAAGATTTTCATTCAGAATTCTACCATACTGGCAGCTTAGTATTACCTACAAATAGGCTGTGTTTTATGATGCAGAAACAGGTAGCACATAGATTTCGTTTCTCTCAAAGCAATGTGGAAAAATTAGAACAAGGGATTTTGCGTTGCCTTTGCTGGAGGTTGAAGTCAGATGGCTACGTGTACTAGTAGGTTTCTATCTTGCCTAAAATATCCAAAGTTTAATTTAAGTTACTTCATGGATGATAACGAAGGGAGAAGAAGATTCTACGGTCAACTAGAAACACCTTATTATTAAAATAATTGACCTTTAAGTTTATTCAGGTGACTACAATTGTGGTGTGTAAAAAAAGTCCGAATTCAGGAAGTTGCATTGTTTCATGGCCATAAAAGTTTTTTTTTGTTTTTTACATAGCATTAAGATAAGTTTTATAGACTTATTTTGCTTTCGGATAATTTATCAAGCTTTCAGCATATTCTGTCTATTCTTGGGAAGTAGAAAAAAATCTTGGGATACGGTTTTTTCGATTCCAGTTTAAATCTTTTTCTGATTATAGAAAGCTAAAAAATAAAAAAGAAAAAGAAAAAGAAGAAATGGAAGAGAAAAACAAATAAATTATTTGATAGGAGAATATGCTGACCTAAAGCTCTATAATTTTACTCTATAATTTTACTTGATTATTTCCTCCTCGAAGGGAGAGGAACTTAAGCATCATATAATTATGCATTTCCAAAAAGACCTAATGATACCCTGAAAAATAGGGACTTACTATAGTAGGCAAGAGAACAGAATAAATAATGTTGTAATACAAACAGTTTTAGATGTCAATGATGCATTCTAATTCTTTTTAGTCATGTGTAATTTGAAGGTCTGCACTGTTTACTGCTAGTTGGTCATAAAGATCTTGGGATTATTATACTGGAAATGGGTGGGACTTGTGTCTCTGTGCACGTGCCCACACGGGCATGTGTATCGCAAATAGTTACTACAAGATAACCGACATTGGATGGAGTCTGCAAGACTCTACAAACCTAAAAGTCTAATTAGCATTTTATAACAGGATTTATGGGTGAAACAGAAAAAGCTCAATGTTAAATATCACCATGTTTATTTTGCCCATAACATTAGAAAGTCTCAGGCCGGTCAGCCTGCCTGTATGCACGTAACAAAATAGTTGGCATTTCCTAAATTCTTTCTCTGTGATGGAAATGCCTACGAAAACCTGTATAGTTTAGATATACAACTGTTTTGAGTAGGACTTAGAGCAGCAAAATATTAGCCACATCTTCACTGTTTTAATGACCTCCATTTCGATCAGTTAATTTAAACCCATGGTAAGATCATGACTCACCATCCCATGTTCATGGAACAATTAACCAAACTGACAATTTGATTAATGGATTTAATGAATGAAGTTAATCAATATACCATTAACTAAAAGATGGTCCAAATATGCAGATCATCCATGACAAATTAGTGCCTAAAAATAGGAACTGCCTAAATATAGACCTGTGTTTACTCTACTGAAGAGGAAACACTGAAATATTTAATATCATCAACCTGTTCTCAATACCGTCCCATTCTTAACTGGCAAATCTGAAATTACTATAGAAATCTCAAACTTTGGTTTATGCTCTTTAAAATACGAACAACAACAACAGCAGCAAAAAGCCGTTAAATAGATGCACGAAGAGTATACGCAAAAACAGACAGTGGCAATTCAGTTGGTAGCTTAGACAAATAAATCAATTTCAAGAGTTGGCTAATAAAATAACATTAGACCACATGTTTTGTGCGGCACTGATAGACCATATGGTGATGGATTTCTTTCTTGTTGGCAGCAGGAAAATTTTATGGAAAAGAAATTAGACTGACATTTTGTTTTATTTTTACACATTGCTAAGTTTATTTATGAGCTAATTATAAGAGAAATATGGTGTGTGCCAGTTAATGTAGGAGCCTTAATTATGTTTTTAATCAAAGAAATTATTTAAGATAGATTTCCATGCCTCCTGTAACTGATCGCTAACGGAGTGAGTGAAGGAGCCCAGGTCTGGTGGCTGCACTCCCAAGAGATCCTTAAAATTTGCTCTTCAAGACCCAACAAATCTTCTGGACACTCCCAGTCTCCTAGTATCCGTCTGGAGCCAACTTGGCTTTGATGAAAGTAGGATGAACCTTTCAAGAGATGAGCGTTTTTTTGGTTCTGGCCACAGAACATAGTACAGTTCTGCCACCTAGTGGTTGCTTTCACACACGTGACTTGGCAGCATTTACACTTTTGTGTGTTCGGTCTACCTCTGCAAAGAAAACAGTGATGCTGGGAAGGACCAGCAAAAGCTTGGCAGAGCGCTTTCTATCATGTGAGTAACAAAATTATCCAGGTTTTAAGAGATAATGCTTCTATGTTTAATGTACAAGACAGATGAAGCCCTCCATAATCTGGTCTCTCTGCCCACTGACCAACTTACCCCCTCCATAAAGAACAACTTGCTGTTACCCAAATGGATTGGATTCTCTCAGGAGCTTCTTCTCTGGATGCATAACCCCCTTACTCATCTGGGCTACATTGAACATTCATGTATTTTTGAACTTGGGAATTATGTCCCCATGAAGCCTCAACTTACTCCTAGGCAGTTTGTTTCATGTCGTTTTGTCATCTAACTGATCCCATTCTGTGTTTTGCGTGCCTGCGTTACCTTCTAGAAGGTAAGTTCTTTAAAGACGAAAGTTTGCCTTTGTATCTTTGAATTGCCCAAATAATTACTGTGCCTCTGGCCATAAATATAGCATATAGGTATTGATGTGTGTGGTCCTTTTGGGAGGAGTGTTTAATTCCTAATTTAGAACAAGTGTTGTTAAACAAAAATAAAGCAAACATTTTTTGAAAAACTCATTGCCAGGCTTGGTCTCCTAATGCTTCATAAACCAGATTTCTCTGCATTTCCACATGATTTAAAGGACATGGTAGGTTGCCTGGGTGGCTCAGTTGGTTGAGAATCGGACTTCAGCTCAGGTCACGGTGTGCCTCGTTTGTGAGTTCAAGTACCATGTCAGGCGCACCAGGCTCTGTGCTGACAGCTCGGAGCCTGGAGGCTGCTTCAGATTCTGTGACTCCCTCTCTCTCTGCCCCTTCCCTGATCCACTCTGTCAATCTCATTCTCTCAAAAATAAACAAACTTTAAAAAAAATTAAAGGACAAGTGTGTCAAATATATAGCAAATTTGGATCCTTGCCCTTACAAGGAATGCCATCTTTAATAGTGCTGGAAATCTTTAATATTGATCGTGAGAAGAAATCTTAAGCAACTGTGAAAATCATTGCACATTGAAAGTCTGAAATGAAAAATAAAACAAAGGTACAGATATACTTTATTTGGATAATAGAATTCCCTGGATTAGTCTTCAATTTGTGCAAAACCTTTAATCTCAAATATAAATTTTCATGGTGGTTAGAGAAGTAATGATATAAAAACACAACATTTTACTTAATATAGCTTGTCCTGGCCTATCTTCAAGCGACACCTGCTTGCTGTATTGATCAACACCATTTAGTCATTTCCAGATTACGTAACTGAAATAGTTATGGAAGAGTCAGCTTGTTTTTTTTTTTTTTTCTTTCATGATCTGCTGAGCTTACAGCTAAATCCTGGTTTATAGTTTTATTGTCCAAAGATGCATTCAAGAAGATAAAGTTCGAGGCTTGAGGCTGCCATGTGGAGTTTGCAAAACTATGGGTTGTGCGCTGAAATCACTTTTGCATGTAAGTGGGTCATGTGATGTGGACAAATATGAACAGCGCAGGCTTAAGGGGCCCTGAAAAATTATTACGTGTGGCACTTTTTAGCAGGTAAGAGAGTATAATCCATCATGAAAATGTTCTTATGTCAGGGTTCACCTGCCTCATTTCTCATGTCTTGGGTGACTGTTTGGCAGATAACTTTGATAAATTTAGAATAAATAAAATACCTTCTGTGCTAAGTTTAGGAAGTTTTAAAGGAGCTAAAGAGCAGATCGTTATCAAATACCATGTATACCACAACCTATCGGTGAAATCTTAGCATACTGGCTTCTGTGTGCTTTTCAGGACCTAATACTCAATTCCATCCCTCCTTTAGACGGGAATTTATATCAAATACAAATGCAAAGTTGTCTTAGATTTGCAATCAAACAAACCACCATTTCCTTAAGTAAAACCTAGTTTTATTTACTGTTCTCTCCCTTTAATCAAAGAGATTTTTGGGGCGCCTGGGTGGCGCAGTCGGTTAAGCGTCCGACTTCAGCCAGGTCACGATCTCGCGGTCCGTGAGTTCGAGCCCCGCGTCAGGCTCTGGGCTGATGGCTCGGAGCCTGGAGCCTGTTTCCGATTCTGTGTCTCCCTCTCTCTCTGCCCCTCCCCCGTTCATGCTCTGTCTCTCTCTGTCCCAAAAATAAATAAACGTTGGGAAAAAAAAAAATTAAAAAAAAAAAAAAAAAAAAAGATTTTTTTTTTATTGCTGATTCATTCTGAATTTTCAACCTCAGAACATCCCCAGTGGCATCATAAAAACCCCACAAGCCTTTGGCTCTTGATGAGGAAGTACTTTCCAAACCTGTGTCATTAGTAAGTCCTGGGAGCTTTTGAAATACACTGACACCTTGGTACCAGTCTAGACCTACAGAAATACTAAGTCTGAGGGTAAGGCCTATAAGCTCTTTGAAAAGCTCTCCAGGTGATTCCTTCCCGTGTCCAATGAGACCTGGTAATCGATTGGTTCTCAAGGTGTGGTCCTCAGAACAGCGATCCCTGTATCACCAGAAGCTTGTAAGAAATGCAAATTATCAGACCTCACCCAGACCTACTAAAACTGGGAATTCGGTGGGGGGGGGGGGGTGATCCCAGAAATCACCACTTTAACAAGCCTTCCAGGTCATGCTGAATCATGCTACAGGTCATGTTTGAGGTACTGGTTCTGAAAATTAAGTTGAAAATTGAAAGTTCATTTGATTCAAGGAAAAGTATCAAATGCTCACTCTTGAGAAAACACAAGCAAGATAAGGCCCCTACGAAGGGCAAAATGTAACCATTTCTATAGGTCTTTGTAACCCTTTTTATCAAGTTGCTTACTTGTTATTATCTCCATTTATCACCTCTATGTATTTTCTCTAGGTTACCATTATAGATTCCATATGCAATTGGTGAAGCTTTAACACGTATTTGTTCAAGAAACTGCATCTCCTAAATCAAGTGTTCTCACCAATACCACTTCCATGAATTTTCAAAGTTTCTTTTTTTTTTTTTTTTTTTTTTTTTGGTAGGACTTAAAGAATTTGGAGGGGCTTGTGGAGGCAATCATTTTGCCTCATTTTATACACTGGTCAAGTAGTAAGCAAAATTCCGCTTTGAAAATTGAGCACAATGTCTTATACGTAACAGAGCCTTGGACAGTTACCCAGCTTTCCCCAATTTTATCTTGTTTCTCTTATCATTGTGACATAGGTACTCGTGTTCTGACATAAATATAGAAGAGGAAGTTAAATGGCTCTCTGTTGGTGTTAGTTCACAACCCTCTTGGGTGATCCCTGGGTATAATCTGAAATTGGCACCTGGTATGCGGAGGGCAGGGACAGATGGAAGAAAGAGGCAGCCCCCCTCCATGTCGGTAGGTGGCAGTTTTAATAAGCAAGGGAACTTGCGTGTGAGGCGAGTCTTGGGCTGGGGCAAGACTAGCAGGTCCCTGCACCTTCCTGCCACTCTTTAAAGTTTATAGAAGAGAGGCCTTAACTGGTTTCAGTCACGCATACAATGCAAGTGTTCTCAACATTCCATCACCATCTCAAGGCTTTGTTTTTGGACCAGGCTCTGGGAGTCGGGAAAACAATTCTAACCCACTTTCCGAGAGAGGGTAGGGGGGTCAGGAGACTCCCAACATCCTGTTCCTGCTAACTGGTCAACTGGCAGTACCATCTTTTTGATGGCGTTCCCAATATTCATCTCAGCCCAGGTTACAAAACCAGGTAATATAAACTCAAGTTCAGTGTTCTTTACATTAGATCCCACAGCCAAGCCTACTGAATGCACATAATAATAGGTAGTCCATATCCATTTGTGTAACAGAACTGACAAAGACAACCTCATCTCCAGGAGGAGGGAAAGGACATCATTTATTTTTCTTTATTGTATTCCCTCTGAAAAGGAACATCTTTAGAAATATCACTTGGAGTTCCCAGCCATGAGCATAAGGTAAGATAACCCATTCACCTCTACTCAAGATGCTGATTTATGGAAGTTCACAAATGAAGTCAACTAGGCAAGAATTCAGGATGGTACCTGAACAATATTGAGGGGTGTTTTCCAGCATCAAAAACTTCAATTCAGTATTTTTCAGGTGGTAAAACAAATTAGTGCTACCACACTCTTAAGAGCTCATGTCTTTAAATACCTTATCAACATTTAAACTGAGTCATTTATTTTTCTGGACAGATTTTCGCTGAGCTATTGATCACTATGAATTTTTGTGCCAAAGTATGAATTGCTCTACAACATTCAGCACATCAGATAACTCCCATTTCTTTATTATTTTCAGCCAAATCAAGACCAGATTCTAGCCGCCAATCATCATAGCTGACCAAAGCAGTATCAATTCATTTTCAAGTCTCACTCCCCACTATTGGTCAGACAGTAACAGTTGAGTTTACAAAGTTCAGTAAAATCAAGCCCTGTCCCCAACCCTATCCGTGCCCCTTCATATTTGTCACTGGAGCCAATGGCCTTTGCGCAGATTTAAGGTACCATTAAAAGACAGCTGGTCTGCATTCTCAGCAGTTCCAGATCACATCATGGAAATTTTCCCAAAGCCCCTGAATTATGCTTCTCAACAGGTTGCTCAAGGACCCAGATAGGTATCACTCTCAGGACTGGCACACCAGGGGGGGCACCTGGGTGGTTCAGTTAGTTAAGCTTCTGACTTTGGCTCAGGTAATGATCTCAGGGTTCATGAGTCTGAGCCCCATGTCAGGCTCTGTGCTGATGGCTCAGAGCCTGGAGCCTGCTTCAGATTCTTTGTCTCCCTCTCTCTGTCTCTGCCCCTCCCCAGCTTATACTCTGTTTCTCTCTCAAAAACAAAACAAAAAAACGTTTAAAATTTAAAAAAAAAAAAAAAAAAGACTGTCACACCGGTATTATTTCAATGATTCAAGAACCCATTTGCAAAATTTCTGAAGGGTTTTTCCCTCCCTCAAGTATTCCATGCTCAGAAATAACAATGGTGTGTGAAACACTACTTTTCTTTCCAAACCCCAAAGGACAAACCTCCTTCCCGCTCTCAATCTCATTCTCAGAACATCCAATCAATTTGCTTAATGGGCCAATACTCTACACCATCTAAACAAAGAACTCGTGCACTAGGTATCTGCCTGATTTTCTCCTCACATTATGTGGAAAAAAAACAAACAAACAAACACAACTTTTTGCTCTCTCAAATTCCCAAAAACCATTTGGTTCCCTTGAAGCAACAAGATCCCAGGCAAAAAAATATATTCCTGGCCACGCTGGTGGGTCTCTAGCAAATATTACTGTTAGTGATAATGCCCAATTAAACATGAAGAGCCAAATCGTGTTTTACTATGTCACCGTGCATATAAATCACTGAATAGCTCAAAACCGTATAGCTTAGAACAACTATCCAAGCATATTAAAGTTGTGGTTTTTTTCCTAGTTAACCTTAAAGATCCACATCAACTTCTTCCCACTGAGAAGCTCACAGAAAGAACCAAGTGGATTTACAAAGAGTCCTATTCATGTTCCAACAGTGACAGCTCTTCCCGTGAGTGAGAGACAAAGGATCCATGTATGGGTCCACTACACACACCCATGTAGACGCTCACTCTCGCTCATAGTCCCTCCGTGGGACAAGCACCCTCAAGGTGGAGGGTGAGGACACAGGTTTAACCTGGTCTGAATCTACTAGGAAAGTGAGATACACTAGGGCAACGGCAGCCTGGATTCACATCCAATCAACTGTGGGAGAATGAAGACTCGGCTTTTTATTTATGTTTTTCAGAGAGACAGAGAGAGAGACAGAGAGAAAGCAGGGGAGGGGCAGAGAGAGAGGGAGACAGAGAATCTGAAGCAGGCTCCAGGCTCTGAGCTGTCAGCACAGAGCCCCTTGCAGAGCTCAAACCCACAAGTTGTGAGATCATGACCTGAGCCGAAGTCAGACGCTTAACGGACTGAGCCACACAGGCGCCCCTGGAACTTAGCTTTTTAGATAGAAGAGTCCAATCTTTAAACTTTACATCCAGTTTAATTCGGGACATGTTGACTGTAATGCTTCAGAGACATGTAAGCACCCTGGGGACGATTCGCCCAGGGAGTCACCCAGGAGAATGCGATTTAGGTCTGCAACTCTGGAGAGAAGTCTGAGAATTAAACATTCAGCTTTCTATCAAAATTTCCAGCTTCAATCAAAAACTTTAAATTGCCTTTTTAATTAATCACTTTATTGCTAAAGCCTTATCTTCCCCTGCATCCCACTAATCCCCAGAATTTAAATTTCTGCGCCCTCTTTTCCAGGAGAGGACTACCTTGGAGTGTGGCTTCTATTTGTGTGTGTGTGTGTGTGTGTGTGTGTGTGTGGTGTGTGTGTGTGTGTGTGTGAGCACGCGCACAGGGAGGAGGAGGGAGCTTGCTTTTATAAAACTAAGGCAGAGATTTCTAAGTTCTAAATAAACTCCAAGGGCTCACAGAGTTTTTAGTTTTAAGTAAGTTGAAGAGGGAAACATTCTGGATTTCACAATCATAATCAAAACGCCAGGGGTCCAGAGACCAGAATTGACAGAGCAAATGAGCTAACAGCTCAGGTGATCCATGTGATATAAAGAAGTCAGCTTAAGCCCCAAGAACAGCTTCGTCTTAGTCAATTGCCAAAGCTCTCACGGTCCTCCCAGTTTTCTTCAGTGAACGAAATCACGTACCTAGTCTATGCAAGCCAGAAAACCTTTTGGTGTGGCAATGCCTCAGCTGAAATGATCTGGCTGTCTCTCGGCAGTAACAAATTCACCCCTCTTCCTACAAAACCCACTCTTCAGGCTCTCCTGGGGCCCTCACTGATGGTGAGCGGCCACCCTTTCTCCCTGCCTACTGTTCAGTCAGACAAGCCTGGTTCTGAATCCTGGCTTTTCTGGAGATCCCTGCATTCCAAGCCTCCACCCTGCTTACTACCCGGGAAAACTTGGGCCAATGATGCAGTCTCTCTGAGAGGCTGTTTCCTTAGATGCAAAATGGTTGTAATAATATCCATTTCATGGGAATGTGAGTAGTGATTGGTAGTGTACCTATTAAGGTTCTTAGCCTAGTGGATGGCACATGTAAGCACTGAGGCATTGTTTTGTTTTGTTTTGTTTTTTCTTTTTTTTTCCCCCTCTCCTGTGCTTCCCTTCTGTCCATCCCTCAGTCCATCCATCCCTTTTACATTATCTCCCTCTTCCTGGGCGTTGCCTTTATCTCCCCACTTCCTCTCCTCATTTCTTCTTCTTTCCTCTTCTAAGTCTTCCTTGGTAATTATGACAGCTGTTTTATACAATCAAACGTCTGGTCCTAACATTCCTAGTTTCAGTGTTTCCAATTCTCCCCAAAGAAATAAAGATACACAGGCACCTCTTTCAGTCTTGGCGCTCAAGGCCACTCTTCTGGCACTTGGTTGATGCAGGAACAAGGTCAGCAAAACTACCCTGTACTGGGCAGCTACTCTCGTGTAATCATAGAGGCAAATATTGAAGATGCCCACTCCTACTCCTCACAGGAATCAAGGGAGGAACGAATTACCAGGATTTATACATAAGGAACCCAACAGGCACAGAAAGCAATTAAGTTCCCCCAAATGACACAGTCGCGAGGTGCCAGAGGCCAGTTCACTGTGACTCCACAATATGCGTGTGTTCCTAAGACTGCTGCCTCCTTGTCCTCTTGCCAACATATTTGTTCCAATTTGGGACCTTCAAACATGCTATTCCTTGCACCTGGAATGCCCCCCACTCCCGGATCTACATGGTCAGCTCATGTCCTGTTGCAAAGCCGGATCAAGCATCCTTTTATTTCTGAAGCATTTCTGGTGTCCCAAAGTGAGAGATAGCAGCCTTTGTCTTTCCTGAGCCCAGAGCACATTCTACACAACTCTCTATTAATAACTTAAAGCACCAGTAAACTGTGAAATCCTCAAGGGCAGAAACTATTTTATTCATCACTGAATCACAGGACTTACTATATAGTAGGATTTCAATGAGTCTCCCAAGTTCTTTTACAGAGGGTCTCATTGCTCCTATTTCACTGGGCCCTCCCTAACTGCCTTGTCTCTAAATGTTATCATGCCCCAGGGCTTAGTCCTTGAACTTCCTTTTCATTTACACACTTGCACCTTGAATCATTTCAACCAGTTCCTTAACTCTAAACACTATCTAAATGCTGAAGATGCCTACATTTATTTCCTTTAGTTTGGAATTCATATACTTACTCATTCAACAGCTCTACTTAATTTAATCATACATCTCATAATTAAAACCTGTAACACTGAGCCCCCTATCTTCCCCATAGTCTGTTCATCCCATCGTCTTACTATCTACAGGAATGCCATTTTCATCTTCCAACTTTGGTATCAGGATCCTTCTTAAACCCTCACTTGCTCAAACACCCTATGTGCCACTCCACCAGCAAATCTTATCGGTTGACACCATGAACTAGATCAATCATCTCTCTTCTATCCTAATTGCTACTACCTTGGTCCAATACTCTTATTTCAACTGTATTTTTGCTATTGCCTCTTGCTTTCCTCCAAACCTGTTCTCCTGGAGTATATTCTCCCCACAGCAGGCTGATGGATCCTGTTAAATATTTATTCCTTCATTTATTTTTGAGAGGGAGAGTGCACGCAAGCCCAGGGGAGGGGCCTAGAGAAAGGGAAAGAGAGAATCCCAAGCAGGTTCCCTGTGAGCACAAAGCCCGACACATGGCTCCATCTCACAGTTTTTAAGATCATGACCTGAGCTGAAATCAAGAGTTGGACACTCCACCAACTGAGCCACCCAGGCATTCCCAGATCGATCCTTTTGAAACAGTAGACAAATGACCTCTTTGCTTAAAACCCTCTAATGGCTTTCTCTCCTATTTACAATCTAATTCAAAGTTTTTACAGGGGCCTACTTGTCCCAATATGATATGGATACCAATCCCTACCTGTCAGATTTCATTTCTTACCCTTCTCCCCATATCTCCTTTTGAGCTTTCTTAATGGTATTCACATCCACAAAATTTCCCCTCCTTTATCTCTGTGTGTTTCCTGCTTCTGTCAGAGCTTCTCACTTCCCTAAGACTCACATAAACACCTCCTCTCTTCCTTCAGGTCAGTGCTCCTATGCCATTTTGTGATTGCACACACCGAACTGTTACTTTCTGTTGCTTTACAAGCTTTATTTTTTTCACTAACACTTTTCATCTGGCATAATGCAGGTCTGCCTGATTCTGTGCTCATCATCCATTTACCTATTGAATAGAAGGTCCAGGAAAGCTGGAACCTTTTGACACCATTGTGTAAAATGATTCTACCCTCACTTGTAGGAGTAAAGCTCACCTTTTGTCAAATGAATGGAAGAATAACTTAATCAAGGACAAAATGAATCTCTCAATGTGGCCGGGACTAAAACCCAATCTCACTTTGTGCCCAATTTTATTTTTCAATCAGTTCACTATTTTTCTCTATCAAAATGTAGTGAAATATCATAAGAAAGCTAACTGCTTCCTATAACTTGGCACTCAGCACACCGCATCAAACCCCATGATGTTTCCGAGTACATGGACCACTGAACAAATAGATTAAATCCCATTTGCTTAGCCAAAAATCTAACTTTGAATACTGGCTGTTTCCTACACAGGGACTATTAATGGGGGAAGAGCTTTGAGGAGAAGCCAAATTTAGTCCAGACTTTCTGCAATTCTCCCTGGATGAAATGATAATGGCTAGGAGCACGTAGGGGGTGGGAGAGGCTGGAGAAGTATTCTGTGGAGAATCTTAGAGTGAGCTGCCCTAAAATATGCTGTCTCCAACACTTCTTTAGATTAACTTTAGTGAAGAGAACTAAAAGTAGATTTTCTAACCCCAAACCCCTGTGGAACACTTTCAGATTATCGAGCCATGTAAGTGTTCTTGAGGAGAGACCAGTGAAACCTTTGAAATCTTTTAAATTGAAATGAATTAATCTCCCATTAGCTTCTAAGATTACAGTGTTAGGCATGTGGGGCTACACTTCGTAAATACCCCCAAAGGAGTGGAAATGTTGGCTCTGATTCTACTGTGCGAATTTAACTTCATAGATCCCCAGATAGTCTTTTATCCACGTTATTATCAAAGTGACTTCTCTGGAGTATAGCTCCATTTACACACCAACAGAGTAGCACTAAAAAATAATCACCCATATAGTAAGTTGTTTAGTAAGTTAATGCAAATGAAAAATTTCTCATTAAAACTTCATACTCAAGGGAAATAGTGCCTTAAAATTAAGCCTGCTCTAGAACATCTCAATAACTAGAAATATTTAGCCACCAAAAAATTCACGCAACATAAGTGTGCACTGACCATGGATAAATGCCAGAAAATCTAGGACCTTACTGTTGAGCTCAAATGGTTCCATTATTTGGAGGTTAATGCTCTCAGTGAATCAAGGCAGACCAGAGATGTCCTTTGAAAAACAAACAAACAACAACAACGACAAAACTGGCAGGAATCCCTGCAGTGAGAGGATTTCAAAGTGTTATCATTGATTCTTGGTGGCTTCAAGTAAGCCCTTTAGTAGAAAGACCTAAAAACAGCTGATTTTAACCTTTGCATTAAAAAAAAAAAAAAAACAAAATTCAATAAATTTGCATAGAATGCTCATTTTGTAGTTTTTACTGTCCTTTGCTCCCTGAGCAAACACAAACAGGTGTAAGATACAATTCCTGCCTGTAGGGTCCTTTTAAATGGATAATATGAAATGTAGGATCGTAATTACAAAAAGCAGGAGATGGTATGTAAGGTAAGCAGATATAACTGAGAAACTCAAAGGAACGTACAAAAAGAGATCATAATGGAGTTGTGCCATGAAGGTTGAACTGCATTTGAGCAAAGTTTTAAAGAAGTCCTCAGTGGTAACTCAAATCCCACCAAGCCCAGGGTATGTGTAGGTAATAGAGGATGGTCCATGTGAAAGGTAGAAGACCCTCAATGATCCCCACTTCCTGATATTCACACCATCATGTTGTCACTTCCCTTTGAGTATGAAATGGGCCTCAACACTACTTTTTAATGAATAAAATATAGCAGAAGTGATGGGATGTCATTTCCACAGTTAGGTGACCAATGACTTTAACTTCCACCTTGCTGTATTTTTCCTATTGCTTTCTTGGCTCTCAAACTCTGAGGAAACGAGATACCATATTGGAGAGGCCCACGTGCCAAGGAATTGAAGGAAACCTTCAGCCAACACAGAGTGAGAAACTAAAGCCCTCAGTGCAATAACCCATGAGGAAATGAATCCTGCCAACAAGGATATGAATGAGCTTAGAAGCACATGCTTCCCCAGTTGAAATTGGAGATGCTTATAGCCACATTGCACACCTGGCCTGCAGCCTGTAAGAGACTATGAGGGAGGAGATTTAATTAAGCCATGGACAGATTTCTGACCTAAGATACTAGGAGATAACTGTTGTTTCAAGCTATAAAATTTTGAAGTCATTTGTGATGCAGGGATAGAGAATGTCTGCAGCCAAGATTGACTGTGGCTTGTTGCATGGAATAATTATTTACATAGGGCTTTGCTATTCTCCAAGTGCTTTCCCATGCATTGTCTTTTGATTTTTAACAATCCTTGGAGGTGGGGAAAAAACAGGTGCAATACTCCTTTTATAGATCAGGAGTAATTGCTGTGGTTTTATGATTTATATTCAGAGCCACACTACTAGCTAGTGTTTTGTCTTTAGTTCAGTGCTCTTTTCATTACAACCCTCAGAGGAATAGAAGAAATTTCAAAGACTGAACATATACTTGTATTATCGTCTTTAATGTGGATGAACAGAGATGGCAAGTACCCAATCACAAGGCAATTGGTTTTGCTCTTTATCTTTGCCTTTCTGATTCGTAAAATCTGACTACGTTAGAAATACATCTTCCACTGGATTTTATAGCTTTGTTTTGGTGTCTTTGTGCTTCTCCTAAGTATGTCACCAAAATGTCAAAGTATGTTGACATTTCAGCTGGTTTTAAACGGCCATTGATTTTTCAATAAATTGAAGACATCTGACATGCAAACAGGCAGGTTTTCCATATGGCACATAACATAGACTGTAACACATTTTTTGAATCGTTCTGAAAACCCATGGCCCACCTACTAAATAATCAAGTGATGTTCTTTCCTATTATTAACCTTACATTTTTATACTATAATGAATTTATAAACATATACTTCTTCTCACTAATGAGACTACACAGAAGAAAACTGAATCTTAACAAATGAGTTATTAAGATGAACTCTACTCCAATGGAGTAATACTCTCAGTAACACTCAACAATGCTACAGTTAGTAATATTTATAATCCGCCCAATTTTGGGGCGCCTGGGTGGCGCAGTCGGTCAAGTGTCCGACTTCAGCCAGGTCACGATCTCGCGGTCCGTGGGTTCGAGCCCCGCGTCGGGCTCTGGGCTGATGGCTCAGAGCCTGGAGCCTGTTTCCGATTCTGTGTCTCCCTCTCTCTCTGCCCCTCCCCCGTTCATGCTCTGTCTCTCTCTGTCCCAAAAATAAATAATCCGCCCAATTTTGCTCTTAAACCATGAATGATTTTATATTTTTTATTATTAGCCATCCATGTTTTCATTCTCACTGGCAGTTTTCATTTCTAACTTTCTACTTTTTCTGTTAACAAAGCACTCACAAAATAGTCAAGGATTCTAATGCTAATGTTGCAAATAGGACTACCCAGGGGTGCCTGGGTGGCTCACACAATTAGGTCTCTGACTCTTGATGTCTGCTCAGGTCATGATCTCATGGTTCGTGAGATCAAGCCTGCATCAGACTCTGTGTTGACAGCATGGAACCTACTTGGTATTCTCTCTGTCACTATCTTTCTGTACCTCCCTTGCTGTCTCACACACACACACTCTCTCTCTCTCTCTCTCTCAAAATAAATAAACTTAAAAAAAATAGAACTACTGAGGCTCTACACTAGAATCAACTATGAAAGAGGTCATGGGAGCCAGCCTGTGTGAGTTTGAAACCTGCCCCATAGTTATTAGGTAACATTAGACAACTTCCTTCAAAAAAAAAAAAAATCTGTGCTTCTCATAATTAAGATTCCAATCTTATCAAGTTATGAATATTAAGTAAGTTAATATTTTGAACATGAATTTGAAACTCTGGTGGTGGGTGCCAGTAACTAGCATTTAATAAATAATTTTTTAGATTCCAATAAGCCGACATACTCATTGTCTATCTGTGCCTCTCAACCTGGCTGCAAATTACAATCACCCAATAGCTCTTAAAAATTACCAAGGCTTGGGTCCTGTGTTCAGACTGCTGTAACAAATTGCTACCAATTTAGCAACTCAAAACAACATAAATTTATTACCTTACTGCTTTGGAGAGAAGTCCAAAATGATTCTCACTGGACACACCTCACGAGGTTGGTAGGTCTGTTTTCTTTCTCTAGGCTCTAGGGGAGAATCTATTTTCTTGTTCATTTTTTTCTGACTCCCAACGTCTGCCTGCACTCATTGGCCTGAGGCCCCCTTTCCTCTGACTTGAAAGCCTGTTGCACCTCAGACAGTCTTCCTCACTCTGCTTCACCTTCACGTTGAATCACCTGCTTCCTTCCCTCTATCACATTTAAGGACCCCTGTGAATGCATGGGGACCACCTGGATATTCCAGAATAATCGAAGGTCAGCTTGTTAACAAAACTGATTCCATCTGTTACCTTAATTCCCCTTTGTCGTGGGACAAATTCTAGGAATTACAAAGAAAACATCTTTGGGGGGCTGTTTTTCTGTCTACTGTAGATTCCCATCCTCCAAAGACTCAGACTTGATTGCTCCTGGCACAGATATTCTTTATAAACTCACTAAGTGATTCTAAGGTCCAGCTTCTCCTGAAGACTACTAATCTGAATATTATTGTGGTTCCATGAAACATACCCATGAAATGTTTGATAATGGTCAAGTTAGATTTGGAAAGCATTTCATTAAATAAATTAGATGTTAAAGACAGTAAAAAGTTCTGTGAGAGTAAAATCTGTTCAACCTTATTTAACTAGCCCCTCAAACCATTTACAGTAACACCTATTAAAAGCCCAAGGAATTATTTCTCTATGTAGGGCCTTTGGGATCCAATGTTCTAGGGAGGAAAATGAGTGTAATGGCACTTTGTTTTGTTTTCTTTACTCAGATGCTTTAAATGCTTTAAAATGTTTTTTGTTTGTTTTACTATTAAACTATCTGTTGAATTCAGCACATGTCAAGAGCTTACATTCCAACTTCAACACAATCTGTTCAGTATTGTATTACTACACATATTAATAAGAACCTAACAGTCAATATGGTATAATTCAATCATTCTTTGAGGAGAGAATAGGGAAGAGCTAAAAAGAGGCAAAAATAGACTGTTTTTTTAAATTTAAAAAATTGGTATTTTCATGCTGATATCTGAGGATTAGTTTATACAAAACCATTTAATGACTTAAAAGCATACAGTTGAGTAACTCTATTTTATACATGTACACTATGAAGGGAGGTCATACCTGAAAAATCCTGAAAATTAGGTGCATATTTCCTAGGAGATTCACAAATATATAAGTATTGAACTATTTTCCTCAAACTTCTGAGCAGAAATCGACCTTTCTGAGCAGCAAATAAATGTGGAGCTTACAGTGTTTGGAAAATTTCGTATCCATTGAAATGAGACTCATGATTAATAACTGAAATAATTTGCCAGCTACGTTCTTATGTTTCAGGAGAAGGATAATTCCGAACAACTAATCAGACTGAATGGATAGCTCTGGTAGTCAAAGAGCAAGCCGGCTACTTCGGAAAGATTCTTTCTTCAGATGAACTAAGGTAAATGGCTATTTCTGGTTCCTGAGTTATCTATATCCCTTGATTGGAATGTCCCCAAATGCGATCTGGCTTTGCAGTTCAGCAGAGTTTCTAGGATCAGGAGAGGCTGTTAGAAGCTCAGAGTTCAAGCTATTGTTCAAGGTTACCAAGAAGACATTCAACTATTGTTCTATTGCCTAACTCAGAAAATAATATTCAGAGCCTTTCTCTTTTCCATCTTGGAAGTGGCATACAGTGACCTACAATGGGAGTAGTGGCGAACTACACGGCCCTGAAGCCCAGCTACCTATGTGAAAATCCTGACTACACCGCTTATTGAATGTGCGACCTTGCACAGGAGAGTTAATCTCAGTGGCCTTGGATTTCCTGAGTAAAACAGTGGTACCTCAATGCTTGTAACTTAGTAAAAGACGCACTGAATGGTAGCTATTATTTTTATAGTTCGTTATATTTGTACTTATTAACAAGTAATGTGATTAAATATGTAGACAAATTTAATTTCAGTGCATTATTTTGTGAATTTTATTAAAAGTACGTTTGCAACTTATACAAGTAGAGTTAAGGAACCAAGTGGAATTTAATTTGAAATACTGCTACATGAGATGTGCATAATTTTTCCACTAATTAATGCCATTGGTTTTCAGGAATAGAAACACTTTTAAAAGCTCAATTCCCGTATTTACAGATAAGAAACTGAATCCCAAAGAGTTCAAGTGACTTTCATATTTTTTAAACACATGAAAAATAAAGGACAAAAAGGCCAAGTGGCAAAGATTTCATGCTGAATAGAGTTTCACTCCATTAAGATCTCAAAACTACTTAAAATTCTTGAAAGAAGCTTTAATGTACTTAAGAATCTCCAAATAATTCATTCAGAAAGCACGCATTGAATATATACTGGGTGCTAGTCACCAATCACCACTAAATGCTGAAAAAAGTTGAACAGTGATAAAAAGGTATGCGGGAATTAACAAAATGAGATTTTTTTGAGAGTGTTAGAAGAGAAGGACACCTTTGACTCCAACATTTTTATATTACTGACAAGGTCGTTACGTTTTAGAAAATGTTTAAATAACTTGCTCATAATCCTTCAGCCAGCAAATGACATATTTTAACTTCCACAAACTCCCATCTTGTCTACCCAGCAAATATTGAAATATTTATAGGAGATTTTAAGGCCTAAGAGAAACAACATTATCTGATCCTTATATTGAGTGCACGAGGAGATGCGTAGTGTTGGCAAATTCTCTTTGCATTTATTTCAATTTAAAAACCGCGAAGAACCCTCTTCTGAATTTTCTCGTAGGAGATTGGATTTTTTTAAAGGCCTGGGATTGAAAAAGCAGATTTTTTTTTTTTTTTTTTTTTTTTTATGTTGCGATTACAGCTAGCTGTCAGCAGGCTCAGGTGAAAACGATGAAACTTTCACTGGGCAGTCAGGGCAGGAAGCCCGTGCATCCTTGCTCCTCATCTATCCCTCTTGATTGCAGATTTACGGCCTGGGAGTCACCCATCTGATCTTTCTCTGACCTGAGGTAACCCACCTCTTGCCAGATGAGAATCGTCCTGTTTTTCTAGTCTCCTTGTATTGGGTTTCTGGGTACGCCGCTCACTGTGCTGGTCTAAGAACCTCACTGGGTTCTTGACTATGTGTTATTCCTCTGATTTCTGTTATTGCACACACATTGTCAAATGGCAAAGGAACTGCATTTTTTGTGTGTAACTTGAAAAAATGCAGTCCAGAAATATAAATCTGACTCACTCACTAAGTAGTTTCCTTGCATCCGGCACTGTGCTGGGCATTATCTATTAGAGGATCTCATTATCCCTGTGGTGTACTTACTGTAATAATTTTTTATTTGATCTCCCGGCTTCCAGTCTTGTCTGTGTACTGTTGCCAGATAATCTTCTTAAAGCCCAACTCCAATTATATTATTCCTCTGATAAAAACTAACACACACATACAAATGAATACAAGTTGAAAAAATAGAGAAAACTGAGTAAGGTCTGCATTCCAGCTAATGGTAATATATCAGAGTCAATTTCCTGGTTTTGATATTCTCCTATAGTTGTATAAGATGTCACTATTGGGGAAAGCTGAGTAATGGGTACTCGAGACTCTGTACTATGTATGTACTTCCCAGGAGTCCACAGTTAGCTCAAAATTTAATTTTTTCATGTTTTTATTTATTTTTGAGAGAGGGCAAGCAGGGGAGGGGCAGAGAGAGAGGGACAGAGGATCTGAAGTGGGCTCTGTGCCGACAGCAGTGAGCCCGATGTGGGGCTTGAACTCACAAACCGTCAGATCATGACCTGAGCTGAAATCCAACATTCAACCGGCTGAGCCACCCAGGTGCCCTGAAATTTAGTTTTTTAAAAAGTAAAACCTGCAAAAGGATTTCTTCACATTTTCAAAACACATTAAACTCTGTATTATACTGCAGCATACTCTCCAAAACAGAACTTAAAATGTTTTAAATATGTCCTGTGTTTACTAAGACGCTTTAGCCTGGGCCAGTGCCTTTCTCTCACACGTGTTGACTCCTCAAACACTCTTTCAAGATGTGCCTTAAAGGCTGCTGTTCCCTGCAGGCATCGCACAGCCATCATCTGGGTACAATCTCTCCCATCCGGAGAACCTGTGCCGGCTCCCTTTTGGCACTTTGGTGTCTATTATTCTATATGAAGAGTGATTTTTAAGCCCCCACTAAATCGCTCTTAGAGGACAGAATTTGTGTCTCACTTGTCTCTTTCGTGCCCAAAGATTCTAGCAAGTGCTTTGCTCAATATTTATTGGAGTACAATGAAGAATTCCACCTTCAACATGCAGGGCTCATTTTCTTGTAAACGTGAAAAGTAGAGGTCAGTTGTAACCAATAAGTCAAAAATTTTATGCACACCAACGAGCAACATAAATACATATATTTTTAATCGAGTGCAACTTTTCATGTTTTAAGCGTATTTTCTTTGAATATTCTCTGTTAGACGTCATAGAAAATGAATGCTATTCAGGTACAGTCGGCGGATGCTCCGGGATTAAACTTGAACCACGGTCCATCGGGCCAGTGAAGGCAAACTCTGGGTGTGCACTGCGTGGAGGTTTCACAGCAATTGAGGGGGAAATGACAAATTAGCAGGTGTCTCCACACTTGCATAAATTATGTCTCTTGGTTTACTTCCCTTCATCTTCTCATTATTCCTGTAGACTGCTCGATCATAAGGGTCCAGCAAACCCCTCCAGGGCCACTGGGACGCAGTTCCTTGATCTGCAATGACCTCCTTTTTGGAGGCTCCTACCTCACTGCAGTGCAGTGTTCCATTCCCGACACTCAAATGATTCTTTGTCCAGCACGCGGTGTGACACAGCATTATTATTTCAGCATCCATTTTAATGCATGAATGCAGAAGCAAATAAACAATAATATAACCATGCAAAAGGAAGCTCCCCTTGAAAAAAAAAAGTATGCGTACGCATTTACTTAATGTGCATTTCTGCATCTAGTTTCCAAATGTGCTCAAACAATGCGTTTGAATCCACAAATAAAAACAGGTTTTATTCAGATGCTCTTTCCTACCTCGGGCTACATTTTACTTGAGGTGATTAAGCTGCGGACATTTTGAAATGAATTCGCATTCAATAGAGCATATTGAGGGCCTCTTAAGTGACCGGCACTGCACTAGACACTGAATGTTTTTATTTATTTTTGAGACAGAGAGAGACACAGAATCCGAGGCAGGCTCCAGGCTCCTCCGAGCTGTCAGCACAGAGCCCAACGCGGGACTCGAACCCGCGGACCGTGAGATCATGACCTGAGCCAAAGTCGGCCGCTTAACCGACTGAGCCACCCAGGCGCCCCTATTATAGAACTTTTAAAATAAACTTTTCACACTACAGCCTCGTCACCTCCTGCAATGAATTATTTCTTTCAACATTTGAAAAGTCAAAGGGGAACAATATGTTTATCAAGAAGAGTGCCTTGCAAATATACGTTCTGATAATTACCTTTGGCTCAGAGCCATGGTAACTCTTTCCAGTACAATCTAGAAAGTCTTAGCCTGGCACAGCTTTTAAATTAGATGAATGAATTCAAATAAACCCATGTCTTGGCACCACATAACTTTAGAGGAGCGCTAAGAAATACATTTATTTTAGTTCTCTGAGCTTATAAGGAGATAAACTTACATTTGTTTTCATTGCATAGACTGAGGCACCGAGATGCCATTATTTTGAGTATCCTAAAAAAGATTTCTTCAAAGTCATAACCAGGAGTTACGAGTAAAAATTTAGTTCCTTAAAAATCCCCATAATATCCTCATCATCAATTTTTATAATCTGAGAGTTTAGGGGAAAATAATATCACTTGGTATCATCTATAAAAGGTGCTGGCAGAACTAAAGTGTAATTTGTCTAATTTATAAGCATTTTAATTTTTTACACACCAAAGAAACAAGAATTTGATGATTTCAAAGTCAAGAAACAGTCTGGATACAGAGCCCACTAATTCAGAGTTGGGTTGAGAAAAGAAATACAAACGCTGAATAAAAGCTTTTGAGGAAGAAAAGATATTAAAGCAGTTCGGCTTTCAGCATGGTGGTTTCTCTCACGTGAGTGAATGTACTTTCCATAATGAAAAAAATATAACACGGATCTCCTGCCCTCTGACAGCTCTCTGGATGGAGCAAATTTCAAGATTTATTCACAGTCAATATAGAACACAGCGAAGAAAAGTACTAAGGGAGACACTGGAATGTGAGCTGAAACCACCAAGAGTAAAATTTGTGCCCCTGTTAATAAAATAAAATGTGTACATATGTAGAAGAAGAGAGAGACGGGGAAAACATCTACAAATGCAGAGGCCAGACAGCCTACAATTGAAGATATTTTTTTAAATTTTTTTTTTTTTTTAATGTTTATTTATTTTGGGGACAGAGAGAGACACAGCATGAATGGGGGAGGGGCAGAGAGAGAGGGAGACACAGAATCGGAAGCAGGCTCCAGGCTCTGAGCCATCAGCCCAGAGCCTGACGCGGGGCTCGAACTCACGGACCGCGAGATCGTGACCTGGCTGAAGTCGGACGCTTAACCGACTGCGCCACCCAGGCGCCCCTGAAGATATTTTTTTATAAAGCTAGGTAGGAAATCTTTCAGGCAGATAAATCTAAAATTCATGTAGACCTAATAAGTGTGTGTGTTCTTGCAGACAGTAGGCAGGAAGTTAAATGGCACACCCATCAGTGGGGGAAGGGACGAGAGTTCTTGAGTTGAGAAACTATTGTATGTGCATGTTGGTACAGCTATAGCTTTCAGTAAGATAGTAGCAACAGGATGTGAGAGTCAGGGGCAAACGTGAAATGTATTTCAAATGAAGAAATGGCAAATCTGATGACACATGGATGAGAAACTGGATATTTGATAAAGATAGGAGTTCAATTTGATTCCCATTTTTCAGGACTATGAGGATACAGGAAAAAAAATGCTATGAAGTACATCTGAGGTGTAAGAAAGGGAGGGGATGTGGGAAAATACTCAGAGTGGATTATAAACAGAATTCAAAGCAGACATATAATATCATTAAGAATTATTCAAGCGGGTGTTAGCTACAGGTTGTTCTGAATGTGTGAGTAAATCCTGGGTGAGTGGTTTGCCTGGATACCATAAATTTGTGAAGCCTGAGGAGAAAGATAGCGTTAGGTCCTGAGGGTTGAAGATGTGTCCAAAACAGTGAAGCACAGACAGCCATGGACTGCCTCGAAGGTCATCTCCGTAGAGAACAGAAGAACAGAGGAGTAGGAAAAGAGATAAAACACTGGTAGGAGGCCAGAGACTCGTGCAGTGTAGGCAAGGGGCCACTTTTATCATTAAACTCTATTGGGCATTCTTAAGATGCACTACCATTACTTGAAATAAACTATATTCTTATAGAGAGAAATTTTCCAGCGAGTGGCTATAATAAATAAACCTCGGGATCTCAGTGAACTTTTATCCTGACACTGAGTTGATGAATTTCAGGAAATCACATTTCCCTTATCTGTAGTTAGACTAATGCCGGCGGTAAAGATTATGCTCCAAATTTCTGTGAGCAACACTCAAAAGAAATGGATTTTGTTACAGTGCGTTTGATAGAAATATAATAAGCGAACCGATGTACCATTCACTCGTTCTTTGTGGCCAAACATACAACACAAGGAAGACAGCTAGCAGCCCTACAGAACGCTTCACATTCTTTGGACTGTGTGAGTGAAAATAACCCACAGAACAGCTGACTCAGGAGAATGAGACTTGCGGTAAAAGGGAACAAGCACTGCTCCTGCTTGACCTAGCAGTGAGACCACCCATATCCATAATAGCACTGCAATGGGATAAATGACATGCGGATGAACCACAACGTCATTTGAATCAGAGATGTGAGTGTCTAATTTGGAAGAAATCTGAAGACAAGTCTACTAAACATGTCTCTTTCATATATATATATGTGTGTGTGTGTGTGTGTGTGTGTATACACACACACACACACACACACGCACATAATTTATTGTCAAGTTAGCTAACATACAGTGTATACAGTGTGCTCTTGGCTTTGGGAATAGATTCCCATGATTCATCGCTTACATAAAACACCCAGTGCCCTCCTCAATTCCCATCTCACATTTTTCCTGCCCCCCTGCTCCCCGACTTCCACTCTCACTTTGTTCTCTGTATTTAAGAGTCTCTTATGGTTTGCCTCTCTGTTTGTAACTACTTTTTTTCTCTCCCTTTCCCCCGGTCTTCTGTTAAGTTTCTCAACTTCCACATATGAGTGAAAACATGTGATATCTGTCTTTCTCTGACTGACTTTTTTTACTTGGCAAAACACCCTCCAGTTCCATCAACAAGTCTCTTAGTAAGATGTGAGATAACAAGAAAGAATTTTAATTAAAAAAGAAACTAAAATTGATCAAAAAGACAAGAAATAACAAGGGTTGGAGAGGATGTGGAGAAAAAGGAACCTTCATTGGGGGCACCTGGGTGGCTCAGCTGGTTAAGCATTCCGCTCAGATCATGATCTCACAGTTGGTGGGTTCAAGCCCCGCATCGGGCTCTGTGCTGATGGCTCAGAGCCTGGAGCCTGCTTCAGATTCTGTGTCTCCCTCTCTTTCTGCCCCTCCCCTGCTTGTGCTCCGTCTCTCTCTGTCTCTCAAAAATAAAAATGTTAGGGGCGCCTGGGTGGCGCAGTCGGTTAAGCGTCCGACTTCAGCCAGGTCACGATCTCGCGGTCCGTGAGTTCGAGCCCCGCGTCGGGCTCTGGGCTGATGGCTCAGAGCCTGGAGCCTGTTTCCGATTCTGTGTCTCCCTCTCTCTCTGCCCCTCCCCCGTTCATGCTCTGTCTCTCTCTGTCCCAAAAATAAATAAACGTTGAAAAAAAAAAAATCTAAAAAAATAAATAAATAAATAAATAAATAAATAAATAAATAAATAAATAAAAATGTTAAAAAAAATTAAAAAATAAAAAGGAACCTTCATCCACTGTTGGTGGGAATGTAATCTGGTGCAGCCATTATGGAAAACAGCATGAACATTCCTCAAAACAATTAAAGACAGAATTCCAGGGCACCTGGTGGCTCAGTAAGCATCTGACTCTTCACTTTGGCTCAGGTCATGATCTCATGGTTCATATGTTCCAGCCCCACACTAGGATCTGTGCTGACAGCACAAAGACTGCTTAAGATTCTCTGTGCCCCCCTCTGTCTCTGGCCCACCCTGCTGTCTCCCTCTCTCCCTCTCTCTCTCTCAAAAAAAATAATAATAATAAGTAAACATTAAAAAGAAGGAACTCTCATATAAACCAGCTATATACCACTTCTGGGTATTTATCCAAACAAAATGAAAGCACTAATTTGAAAAGATATACACACCCCAATTTTCATTGCAGCATTATTCGCAATAGCCAAGATATGAAAACAAGCTAAATGTGCACAGATGGATGAATATATAAAAAATGATGTGATATATAGATAGATATCTATCTATACATCATACTATTATTGAGCCATAAAAAAGTAAATCCCGGGGCGCCTGGGTGGCGCAGTGGGTTAAGCGTCCGACTTCAGCCAGGTCACGATCTCGCGGTCCAGGAGTTCGAGCCCCGCGTTGGGCTCTGGGCTGATGGCTCAGAGCCTGGAGCCTGTTTCCGATTCTGTGTCTCCCTCTCTCTCTGCCCCTCCCCATTCATGCGCTGTCTCTCTCTGTCCCAAAAATAAATAAACGTTGAAAAAAAAATTTAAAAAAAAATAAAAAAAAATAAAAAAGTAAATCCCACCATTTGCAACATGGATGAACCTTGAGAATATTATGCTTAGTGAAATAAATTAGAGACAGAAGGATAAGTATTATATGATTTCACTTATATGAAGAACATAAAAAACAAAACAAAACAAAACTCATAGGTACAGAGACTGGGTACACAGGTACTGACTGATGGCTATCAGGGGGAAAGTGTTGAAGGGTAGGCAAAATGGGTAAGCGGGGTTAGTTTATGGTGATGTATGGTAACTAGACTTATCGTGATGATCACTTCCCAGTGTATAGAAAGACTCAATTATGATGTTGCACACCTGCAACTAATGTGATGTTATATGCCAATTTATCTCAATTCAAGAAAAGATTGATTTTGAGTTTGTATGTTTTCATCTTGCGGATCTTGAACGCATTTATTGTTTCTTCTATCAATATGCTTAAAAATTAGTACAAAAATGTCAAGGGGTTTTGCATGCTCACATTGTCTTATCATCACTGCCAATCTTCGCTGCCAGGAAGAAGGAACTGGATTAGGAAATAATAAGTGTCAATGACCAGCATAATTTGGTTGTGAATTGTAGCAACTGTAGCAGCCATGGCTTTATATCAGTGGATCTCAAACTTGTCTACACACTGAAATTTAAAACAAACAAAAAAATTTTTTTAATTTATTTTTCTTAATGTTTTTATTTATTTTGAGACAGAGAGAGACAGAGCATGAACAGGGGAGGGGCAGAGAGAGAGGGAGACACAGAATCCGAAGCAGGGTCCAGGCTCTGAGCCATCAGCACAGAGCCTGATGCGGGGCTTGAACCCACAGACCGTGAGATCATGACCTGAGCCGAAGTCAGACACTCAACCGACTGAGCCACCCAGGAGCCCCCAAACAAAAAAAAAAAATTAAATACTAGAGCCTGATCCTGGCCTTATCCGATTCTGGCTCTTGTTGAAGGCTGTAGCCTGGTAATCTGAATTTTTAAAAAGCCCCCTAGGCAATTCTCATGTTCAGTGAAGACCAAGAACCACTGGTTCAGACTTTCCTCCTTGCTCTCTTTCTATTATCCAGGGAGCTGCCTTGTCTCTTGAGAGGAATGTGAGAATCCAGGAAAGCAGAATTAAGAGTCAACACTGATTATTACTTCATTATTAGCTGAACTTCATGATGTTCCTTGAATATATCCACTTGTGGTTACGTGTCAGGCATTGTTCTGCAGTCTTGGAATACACAGTGAACAAAGGCAAACAAAGGTCTCTTCTATTGGGAAGCTTATGTTAGCCAGGAGAGACACAGCAAAAAATACAATAAGCAGAATTAATGTCATTGTATTTTAAAAGGTGATAAAGTGTTACATAACAAAAGAAAAAGTAGAGCAAGGTATGGGAGAATCCAGAACACTGGGAAAGGTGAAGGAATTACAATTTTCATAAGGTCATCAGGGAGACCTTTCATCTGACCTTTACTAAGCAACCTTCTGTGTGTTGATTCATTCCTTTTCTCCTTACAGCCTATGGGTATTATTACCTACAGTATACAGAAGTAACTGAGGCTCCAAGAGGTCAAGCAACCTGTTTAAAATCATCCAGGACCTAGTTTGTGGAGCCATGAATAAAACTCAGGTTTGTTTGTGCCCAAAGCCAATACTCTTATCCACTGCCCATGCTTCCTTCTTTCTTTTAATCATATGTTTATCTATCAAATTAATACATCTGGCTGTGTTCCCTCCATTTAGGCATCACATAGTTCTTCCTGGATTGTCCGTCGGAACTAATGTTCCCAAGGGATTGTCAGCCTGTATTATAAGCCTAACTGTAGCTTTTGGATGATGATGCCAAGGTCCAAAAGAAGGTAGGTATGTATAGTTTTTCTCACATTTCTGAGTTAGACATGTGCTGTTTTCAATGACTGTCACACATTGAAACTACATTGTCTAATTTGCTGATGTTTAATGGTCATACTCTGACAGTAGACTCGAGTGCCTTCAACGGTGAGGGATCTGCCTTGAGCCTCTTTATTGGGGTACTCATCACCTTCCAAAAATCTCATTTCTTAATACCATCACCTTGGGATTTAGGATTTCAACATGAATTTAGGTGGGACACAAATATTCAGTCCATGGGAGAGGTGAACACAGCACTTCCTGAAATTGCTTAAATGCCACATGGTGATGCTTTCATTTCTTAAGATGTGATGGATATAAAACACAGGTGTGTGTGTGTGTGTGTGTGTGTGTGTGAAATTCTATCTTTCCTGCTGCAATATTTCAGCTCTACCATGATACAGGAAACTAAACTTAATATGCATATATTGAAATATCTGGTCTCAAATTTAAACTTTTCTGTCCATTTGTCACTATCTTTATTAAATAACTGATTTTATCAAGATTTCCTTGATGGTTAAGTAATCTTTGTTCCAAGGTAATATTGTAGACATTCAAAAGGAACATTCTTTGGGCTATGTTTAGAATATGTGATGAGAGGGATGCCTGGGCGGCTCGGTCAGTTAGGTGACTGACTTCAACCCAGGTCATGATCTTTCAGTCCGTGGGTTCAAGCCCCATGTTGGGCTTTGTGCTGACAGCTCAGAGCCTGGAGCCTGCTTCAGATTCTGTGTCTCCTCTCTCTGTGTCTGTCCCCTACTCGTACTTGCTCTCTCTTTCAAAAATAAATAAACATTAAAAAAACTTTTAAGAAAAGCATATCTGAGGAGAATAGTAAATCAATATGGGTACTGTGAATAGTTAATCTTGTTCTATCTTTAAAATACATCTTTGGTATGTCTCTCCTCAACATTCTTGTCCAAGTCTTTATCTTCCATCACAGAGAACCTTACAGAGATCCCTTCACTGCTGCTGATAGAATAAAACCCACAATCCTGTTTGACCCGCCTAGCCTTTCAGAGTCTGGCTCCTCCTTCACCAGTATCACACAGGCTTCTCCACCTTGCTCACTACGCTCCAAAGTAACCTTCTTTCTTTTCCTTGAACACGCCCAGCTCTTCCCCACCTACAGACTTTACTTCTTTCCTCTTCTACCAAGCTTTCTCCTGACTGGTTCTTTCCCATCATTTATAGCTCACCTCCCAAGTCCTGCCATTTAGTAGACCTACATGTATCTATCAACCTGTTTAACATCTTATGACATTATCCTGCCATTTTCTACAATCTCCCTTGCAGTCTCTGTTGGATTATCCTGTTTCTCTACCTACCACTCTTCTTATCTCATTTATTTGTTGACTTGGTAATTTTCTGCCTCACCCACTAGAAAATAGGCCCCCTGACACACAGACCTTTTCCATATGCAGAGACCTTATTTGTATCCACAGCAACTACAACACGGCCTCCAATCAATACGTGTTAAATCAAAAACTGATAAGTAAATATCTGCATACTACGAGACAGACATTAAAACCTGATGCATTTCATCCACAATGTACAAGAAAGAAAAGGTGGCAAAAATGTGTTGGTATGCATGTAGATATACATGTATTCTGTGCATTCTGTAAGTGTGAGAATGTGTGGGTTGATCTCTCAGAGCAAACACAGATACTTACTTTTGAAATATGAATTAATACCATAGTTTCCCCCATTTTATTAACTCTGGAGTTCCAATCAGTTGTACAATGATTTTATTTTTTCTTAAATAAAAATTATGTTTATATTGGTTTTGGGGCGTACCATACAGTAGCTTTGGGGAGAGTTAAATGAATACATTTGTACGTGCCCATCGCGATCCAACAACAAAAAAATGCTAGGCCACTGACGGTTTCTAATAAATGCCTAGCAGTGCTAAAATATACTAACAAGGCAAAGGAGAAAATATGCAAAGGAGAAAAGACATCTGATAGCTACTTAGAGCTGTAGAGTTCAGATTTAAGACATCAAACTGTTTAGTGTGCCACTAAACGACACTGCTTTAGGTGGCTTGGAAAACAAGATGAGAAGAAGAAAAAGACTTTCCAGTTTGGCTAACGTTGGTTTCCATTGCAAAAGGAATAGACGAGAGGAATTTGGCATTTAAGGAAACACTGTTTTGTCAGAAGGACTCTCAGGAGGGCAATTTAACATTGCAAAGGTTACTGTTCGCCTCCCCAGGAAGGGTGTGGATATCTCTTGAGAAAGAAATAGTGCGAGGAAAAATTAAATAAATAAAATAAAATAATTAAATAAAATTTAGTTAGGGGCTCCTGGGTGGCTCAGTCGGTTGAGCGTCCGACTTCAGCTCAGGTCATGATCTCACAGCTCGTGGGTTCGAGCCCCGCATCGGGCTCTGTGCTGACAGCTCGGAGCCTGGAGCCTGCTTTGGATTCTGTGTCTTCCTCTCTCTCTGCCCCTAAGCCACTCGCATTCTGTCTCTGTCTCTCTCAAAAATAAACAAACATTTAAAAATAAATAAATAAATAAATAAATAAATAAATAAATAAAATGAAATTTAGTTTGAAATTAAAAAAAATAAAGAAAATAAAAATACTGCTTGGTTGAATGATATGGAGAGAAATGTATTCATTTAAAAACCCCACAGAGAGTGCTGTGCCTTGCTGGCTTAGTTGGTAACGAGGCTGACTCTTAATTTCAGCTCAGGTCATGATCTCACGGTCTGAATTTGAGCCCCGCACAGGCCTCTGCACTGTTAGTGCAAAGCCTTCTTGGGATTCTCTCTCTCTCCCTCTTTTCTTGCCTTTGACGACATGCTCTCTCTCTCTCTCAAATAAATGAACATAAAATAATGAAATAAAAAATAAAATAAAATAAAGTAAAATAAAATAAAATAAAATAATAAAATAAAATTTAAATTAAATTAAATTAAGAAAATAAAAGTAAATAAAAGTAAAATAATAAAATAAAATAATAGAAATAAAATAATAAAATAAAATAATAAAATAAAATTTAAATTAAATTAAATTAATAAAATAAAACTAAATAAAAGTAAAATAATAAAATAATAGAAATAAAATAAAATAAAGTAATAAAATAAAAATTAAATTAAATTAAATTAATAAAATAAAACTAAATAAAAGTAAAATAATAAAATAAAATAAAACAAAGTAAAGTAAAGTAAAGTAAAAAGTAAAGTAAAGTAAAGTAAAGTAAAGTAAAGTAAAGTAAAGTAAAAATCCCCCAGACAGCTCTGATGTGTGTCTGCAGGTCTCACCCTGCTTTAGTCAGCCACCTACACGCAGGATGCAGGAGGACACTAACGGGACGCACCAGGACCTACTTTCCACATCTACATTTGCTCCGTTTCAAGTGCCACTTACGGCTGGAGTCCTCTGACCCCAAGCTGAATGAAACCCTCCGCCATGTGAAGTCTCTCTTTGCGAACTGTATTATCCTTATTTTCGAGCTTATTTTTTTCTCCTGTTCTCAGCCAAGGTACTAATTTTATTCAAGTGCTTCAAAGATCTATTGTTTGCACTTGGCATACAATACCAGATATCGCCTCTGGTTAAGCCTTTACGAAAAAGCTGATTTTTCTCTAGAAGAGAAAACTTGTGTCGCAGGACAACAAAAGACTTTCATACTGCATTCTTAAATCTGAATGAACCTGCTGGATTGATAAGAACACTAAATCCAGAATTAGCATAGTGTTCAAATTCGGCCTCTCCGCAGTGGCCCTGAGCTATATAATTCACTTTCTCTCACTCATCATTATTCTCAGATAAGAGGAAAGGAAAAAGAAACTCTAATGTACATATTAATATTGGAGTTGTGTGAAAGAAAATGTAGCATTCCATAGGAGGATGAAAGATGGTATTTTCCATGTGGAAATTTCCTGAAAAGTGATACCAGAGAAAAAATGGCAAGGCCTGATTTCCTTAAAGAACAATCTGAGCAAGTTTTCCACTTTTAACTGATCACAAATACTCGTGTTACTTCAACTTTGTGACTGTCTAAATCATTGTTTCCAGACACAGGTAATACAGAATCAGGTGCCCAATTAAACATATTAACATTAAAAAAAAAAGATTTTTCAAATATTCTTAAAGAAATGCTGGAAAATTATATTTAGACTGTGTTAAAATCTTCTTAAATCTACCAACCTACTAATGATATTTTTAAGACTATAGGAAGATTGTGACACTGTCTCATCCGCATCTTCTTCTAGAAACCTTTTCTAACTTCAGCCCTTCTTGTATTCAAAAAGACCCATTCTGTCAGCTAAATCATTCTCATAAGCTCATTTACAATAAATGAGTAACAACAGCTTGATGTGTTACCCCGAGGAATGTCTTATTTAAACAAAGGGCTATGAGAGAGAGAAAGTGTAATCCCAAGAAACAGTTTTCGATCGGCAAAATGTTAGGTATTCTTGTCATTGCACACATAGCACAGAAACACAGCCCTCCACAATTAAAACCACAAAACTAGCATCTGTTCTGCCTGCATGTGGCCCATTCCTTTGAGGCTCTGATCCACCAAAATTAGCACACATCTGAAGCACCTGGAGGACTTCTTAAAACGGAGATTGCTTAGTCTCACCCCCAGAGTTTCCAATTCAATAGGTAAGAGGTGGGGCCAGAGAATTTGTATTTCTGATTATCTGCCATGCTGCTGGGTGGTGGGCACACTTTGAGAACCAGTGATCTAAGTTGATGATTCTCATACTTGTCTGCACTCACCTAAGGAGCCTTAAAAATCCGGATGCCCCCCACGGAGATCCTGATGTCACGCATCAGCCACAGGACCCACAATCAGCCTTTTGAAAAGATCCCTTGGCGATTCGTGCGGCCAAGTTTTTAACTCACTATGCCAAGTACTTTAATGATAATATACTAATAGATGATTAGATAACACTGCTCTTATACTCCCAGCCTCCGTCAAACAGTATCAGCTGCGTGCTCCTTAAACACCAATCGTGTGTGCTAAGTGCTAGGCGTACTCTGGCCTGCCAAGTCCTAGGTGATGTGACCCTGTAGATCTTTTCTGACCTGGCATCTCAATGCTCTCGGCCACCTGCGCACACTCACCCTGTTCCAAGCACAAAAGCCTCCCTGTTGCTCCTTCAGCACATCAAATGCACTCTCACTCAGCTCAGGACCTTCGCACTCACTGTCCCTCTTCCAGGCACACTCTGTCCCTGTGGCTTCCTCCCTCCCTTCCTCTACATCACCTCAAGTAGCATCATTTCAAAGACACCTTCCTGACCTCTTTATCTAAGAGAGCCCTGCCTTCCCTCAGTCACTTACTTTATCCCCTGATCCCTCTCTATATGTCTTCACAGCACTTGGTACTACTTGACTTACTACACATTTATTTATTTATTTTCTGTCTCATTCTACAGAACATAAGCCCCGTGAAATAGAGTCTACGGTTTCTTTTCTGTTTTTTTTTTTTTAAAGTCCGTTTGGTTAACATACAGTGTGCTGTTAGTTTCAGGGGTACAAAACAGTGACTGAACCCCTTCCATACAACACCCGGTGCTCATCACAAGGGCACTCCTTACTCTCCACCACATATTGGACCCCTCCCCCACCCAGCTCCCCTTTGGTAACAATCGGTTTGTTCTCTAGAGTTAAGAGACCGTTTCTTAGTTTGCCTCCCTCTCTTTTTTATTCCCTTTGCTCATTGGTTTTGTGTCTTAAATTCCACTTATGAATGAAATCAGATGGTATTTGTCTTATCTCTGACTTATTTCACTTAGTATAATACTCTCTAGCCCCACCCACACCATTGCAAATGGCAAATCTTCGTTCTTTTTTATGGCTGAGGAATACTCTATTGTATATATATACCACTTCTCTACCTACTCATCAGTCAATGGACACTTGGGCTATTTCCATAATTTGGCTACTGTAGCTAATGCTGCTATAAACCTTGGGGCGCACGGATCTACTATTTTTTTTTTTTTATCCTTTGGGTAAATACCTTGTAATGCAATGGCAGTATTGTAGGGTAGTTCTATTTTTAACTTTTTGAGGCACCTCCATACTGTTTTCCAGACTGGCTGTTATGTTTTGTTCACTGCTATATAGCCAGTGCCTACTGATGTGCTTGGCATGTAATAGACACTAAATCAATATCGCTGAACAGGTAAGGATGCAATAATAAGATACGCATGCCTTCTTGCTTCGTACAGCTGACCTTTGAAAGGGATTCACGGGTTTAAAAAGAAAATGGGCACAAGAATAGTCCAGCCGGAGAGAAAAGCACAAAAGAAGAGTAAGAAACCACCTTAAAGTCGTCAGAGAAGACTTCCCAGAGGAAATCATGTCTCAACTAAGAACTGAAAATAAGCAGTCATCTTCCAGGAGAAGGGGGGTGGAAAGTGCTCAGAAGACAGCGCATTGATGAACTGAAAGAAGCTTCACAGATAATTCAGCAGGGGTCTACTCCATCGCCACTAGAAGCAACGTGCTGTGGTTGAAAAACTAAAATATAAAAGATGACCCAGACTGAAATCCAAGAGCTGGAGATCCTGCGATGCTAGAACCAGATTGAACGATTTTTTTAAAAATCTTTTTCTTGCCCTGCTATTACTCCAGCGGGCAATACCATGCACGTAGCAGAGTCTCTCTCTACTGGCATCTTGATGAACTCATTTATGAAGGAAGGAATTCTAAACCATGAGGCTTCAGGATCTTATTTACATTTCCACCGTGACTTCCGCACAGAAGGGGCTCAAAAATTGATTACTGATCAATGACCCCCTGAGAGGAATGATATTTACTACACTTTACCCAAATCCCAAACTGTAGGACTCATCCGACATGAAATTCGGGTATTACCATTATTTTGTCTGTCAGAAAGAAACTGTAATTATTTCATTCCATTCCATTTTTTTCACAACCCGCCATGAAAAATGACTATGTTTCCAGCTTTAATTTTATGCTAAATTTCCTTTACAAAAATGACACAGTAAATTATTTGGTGCAAGATGCCTCTTTGTACTAACCAAAAGACAGACACAACCTTTTTTTTTTTTTTTTTTTTTTTTAACCCATCAACCTCATGCAATAGTACATGCAGGTTTTTGTACTCTTCTTATCCTATTTTTAACCTTGAGGTACCTGACAGGTCTTACATTCTTCTGTGGTGACAAAGCTTAAAAAAGACACCGTGGAGAAAATGAGACTGCATATGTCTCTGACACTCAAGTTTTACAATTAATTAAGTTAGCTTTAATAAACACTAACTCTTTTAACCCCAGGCATGCTCTGCTAGAATCCTGAAGGCATTGGAAACATGGTTTGGGTAAAATGAACATCTCACGAACCCATCAGAATTTCGGTAGGCCAACGAAAAAGAGGCCCAACGATCCCTACCTCTTGGTATTCTGGCTCTTAGGTCATCCCCTCGCCCAGTCGTGGGACTTCAGTCTCATAGTAAAAATACACAAAAGCGATGAATACCCACTTCCAAAAAGACCGTGGCTTTCCTCTTGGGCCCACTGTACTTCTATCTCCTTTTTGAGTCACCAGTCGTGGAGACACTCAGGCAGCCTATGCAGGAGCCCCCATGGTGACATTGGTGCTGCAGGCTGCCAGGGCCCACATGAGTGAGCTGGGGAAGGGGCTTCTGAGGAGGGCTGGGGTTGCAATGGGAGTGAGCTGGGAAGGGGATTCTACAGCCCAGGGGAGCCCCCGACGGGTTTAAGTCCCGACCCGCAGCTGGTGTGCAACGTCAGGTGACATCCGGAACCGGAAGTGCCCAGTTAAGGCACACCTAGATTCCACGGCAACTGCGACGTAATAAATATTTGGTGCTAATGCAGCAATTCGTAACTACTGCAATCATGAAATCCAAGAAAGATGCCGTTATTTGATTTCTACCCTCCGTGGGGTTGTCTGCCTTCTCTTCCGTGGAGGTGATACATAGCACGGTATTTCAGGGCACTAACTCTGAAGCCCGACATTTGTGGGTGACTCATTGACTATTATAAGTAATAGCATGGTGATAACACCATCTACCCCAGAGACTGTGATAGTAATTAAATGAGATGATAATTTAAACCTCGTCATTGATACTTAGTGCTCTGAAATCGTAGCTGCTTTCATTATCCCTTTTTTTTTATCTACTTAGTTTACATTCTCCCCTTCAGTTCTCCTTTTCTCTTTTTGGTGTTATATCCCTTTATCCCATTTTCTCCCATCTTTAAACATTCTTTCAAGAAATATGTATGGAACTCCTACTCTTTTCTCTTACATAGACTACTACTGTGTAGACAATAGGTAAAGGAACAGATGACCTCAGCCCTCTTAAGGCTTATAATTTCTCTTCCTTCCTTCCGTGGTTTTACCTTCTGCCATCCTTCCTCATCACCTTGCTTGCCGTATTTGTGAAGTCACATTGCCTTGATTATTTTGTTTATTGGGCACAGAAACTGCCTCCAGCTGACAGACACGTCCCTCTTCCTTGTGTAAGAGCTTCTGGCGTTGCTTCCTCTCTTTAAGATCCCAAGTCTCAGATAAAACCTACCGATGTAACTAAACCCATTATATTTTAATTTTTAAATAAATATTATAACTGACTTGAAGTACTTGCCCTCATTTTAAAATCTGCTTACTTTCTTGACATCAGAAGTCTATATGATTACATTTAGAAACATAAATCCATTCCTATAAATAGCCCTTAAGTTTCTTTAAGGATTTATATCCTTTTTACCAACTAGCTAAAATGGAAAAAAAAATACTCTTTTTCACAGAGCATTTAAATGATTTCAATAAAGTGACATGTGCTCCTAAGCAATGCTCAGTAATTCTTTAGCACAAAGTTGGAAAATATTGCAAACTTAGAACACAGCAGCGCGGCTGGCTGCTTACGAGTGCCAACCTTGGGAGCGAGACTGCTGGGAATCAAATTCTATTCTTATTTTCAATAGCACCACCCTGGCAATTTGCTTCACCTCTCATGGCTGTGTTTCCTCATCTGTGAAATATGGGCAACAAGGGTATCTACCTGGTAGAATTTTTATAAAGGTGACACGAGCTAATACTTCTAAGTCGCCTAGAATCTGGTACCTAGTATATATCGTACTATTTGATAAATAAGAATAAAAGAGTGAGGTCTACAGCTCTCTGAGATAGAAATTTAAAAGGAAACAAAACCATAAAAGAGAAAGGAGAGCTGCTTGATAATCATAAGCGTTCCAACTCTGAGTCCTAAAAAAAAAATAACTCATCTTTTCTCAAATACATCACACTCTTCCAAGAGTGTCTACATTCAGAAGAAACACAGTGAGCACTCCAGGACTGCTCAGGAGACAACACTGGCTGAAACAAGCAGATATTTGAATGGACAGTGTGAACAATATGGAAGCAAGCCTACTATGTTCTAATCATATTAATTGGGACGCGAGTAGAATTTGGAGGTTGTGTAAAGGCAACAAACTACTTTAATTCAGCATTTGGGGCCAGTAAACAATTATCGGCTGAAATGAAAATCTACTTGTACATTTGCTCATTCAGTTGGCATATATTGAGGATCAAATTTCCTGGGGGACCATGATGAATAGTTCCTGGCTTTAGGAAGCTTAATCTAGAGAAAGAACAAGGACTCATGTAAAAACAGACTATGCTGTGTGCTCTAAAGAAGCCATATCACAGATGTAATAATAATGTAGGGAAAAGAGGAAGATGATGTGGATGAGAAAACAGTTTTCTCAAAAGAAGTAAAAACATAAAGACATGTTAAAAAGAGTAAAGGTTGGGGGTGCCTGGAGGGCTCAGTCGGTTAAGCATCTGACTTCGGCTCAGGTCATGATCTCACGGTCCATGGGTTCGAGCCCTGAATCGGGTTCTGCGCTGACAGCTCAGAGCCTGGAGCCTGCTTTGGATTCTATGTCTGCCTCTCTCTCTGCTCCTCCCCTGCTTAAGTTCTGTCTCTCTCTGTCTCTACAAAATAAATAAAAGATGTTAAATTTTAAAAAAATTAAAAAAAAAATTAAAAGAGTAAAGGTTGGAATGATAAGTAAATGCAGGTGACATCCCAGGCAGAGCAATCAGGCTCTGCAAAATCACAAAAAGGCACCTGAGTGTTGGAAATTAACAGCTCAGGGGCTCCAGGGTGGCTTAGGTGGTTAAGCGTCCAACTTCAGTTCAGGTCATGATCTTGCAGTCTGTGAGTTCAAGCCCCACATCAGGCTCTGTACAGACTGCTGGGAGCCTGGAACCTGCTTCGGATTCTGTGTCTTCCTCTCTCTGCCCCTCCCCCTCCCCTGCTCACACCATTCTCTCTCTCTCACTCCCTCTCTCTCTCTTCTCAAAAGTAAATAAACTTTAAAAAAAAAATTAAAGAAAGGAGATGAACAGCTCAGTAATGCTATGTGTGGCATGTGTGAAAGAAAGTGGTGAAAAAGAACACAGACACATAGTTACTGGAGAAGGTCTTGAAAGAGCTGAGTGCCATAGTAAGAAATATATGGTTCTCCTCAGGGACCAAGAAATGCTCACAAAACTATACTGCTGGTCAAATAAGCTTGGGAAGTGCTGAACAGCACATCTCCTTGGAGAGTACAGTGTCTATAAAGGCTCTAAGCAATCAGAAAGAAATTACTCTTCAGACTTATTTAAATAGGAAAATTCAAATGGAATTTCCATTTTCTGGAAACAAGTGTCCCCAGGAACACAGTTCAGAGGATGCTATATTGTAGCCAATGGAGAGTAACTTTGCTTTTGATAGAAAGACAAATTTGAATACGAAAAAAAAAAAAAAAACCAACAACCTCAGGGAGAAAGGCAGGATAGGAGTAGAGTGCCCAGCAAGAAAATGGCAGGAGGATGTCAATGGTGAAATCATTAGGAGGCAGGACAACAGGACAGGGTGTGGGACTCAAGGTGGAGACACAGGGAGAGAAGTAAGTTTCAAGTGCCAGAGAGAGATTTTATCATTTAAAATCTACTGGTTTTCTTCCTTGCAGGTGTCAAACACACACACAAAAAAAGGTTTAGAAAATTTCAAATGAGAGAGACACTGACCTTAGGAACTTACAGGTAGGTACAGAATGCTAAACCAAAACAGAGCAAAGGTGTTAGAGATTTGGTTTCTTCAGTGTTCATGGACTTTGCTGCTGAGCCATTTTTCCCGTCCCTGCAGAGCCCCACCCTCTTCCAGATCCCTTCTTAGAGCCCTTACATTCCTGTTTCCACTGCATTTCTTTCTCCAGGAAAGATCCCATTCACTTATACCTCCGTGTGAATTTCAATAGATGCATCTGTCTCTTGGATATTTCTAATTTAAGCCTATTAGTCTGATACACACTGGAGGCTTTACCTTTTGCATATAAAGTACATCAACAAAGAGAAGAAGAGTAACTTCTTGGGGAAAAAAAGAGTTTGAATGACCCTAAAAATCACAGGGCACAGGTAGCTGGCCTACTCCTTGTTAAGGATAGCTCTGGACCTGTGAGGGGGGAAGAAAAGTAACACCCCATCAATTTGCTTCCCAGTGCTTGTGAAGTACACATCACAACAACATCTTCCCAAAACAATGGGAATAGGGACAATGAAATGAACATTTACTCAGGTGCAACCACTCTTTCTTACATCAGAATACAGAGAGAAGTTTTTTTTTAAAGATGCAGATTCTCAGACTCCATCCTTAGGAATCTCTCTGTTAGAAACCAGAGATCTGAATTTTTAACCAACACCCCTAAATGACTCTTTATGAACACTAATATTCAAGAGCTACTGACTATATACAATGTATGGAGATTATGTTAGGTAGAAGGCCTAAAATAAAATATAGACAAACAACATTTGGTTAATCAGATTTGGGGTTATTTTTCTTGGCAGTGGTAGAGAAGCCAGAAAGCAAATTTCACTGTGAACTTGCTTTAGGTAAGTTAATTATAGAGGGATTTACTAGTTTTTCTCAGAATGAATTTAGAATCATCTTGGAACATTTTTATTATCTTGATTTAAGAAAGGATTTAATTTTAAATCATTCTAATTTAAAATAGCTAGTCGATATGATCAAAGTTTAACCAAAATCGGTATTGGTATTTAATTATTTGACATTACCTCAGTCTGTTGTTCACAAATTTGAAATAGATGAAGATCCTTTTGTGTGCGAGACAAGAAAAATAAATTTAAAATAATTATTTTTAAATACTTTCACATCACAAAACTGAAGGATTCTTTTGTTTGCCAATGACAGATAAATGTGAGACTGTGAGATCAACCATTTCCATTTTAAGTTTATAGTTATATTTTTAATTCAAAAAGCAAATTATTTGCATTTTGAATTTTTCCATCAGTAAACAGGATTAACATATATGTAATACTATTTAGTAAAAGCTTGTGGGTTACATTTAAAATCTTCTAGACACAAATGTTCTATGTTTATTTTAAATGTTGCATAGATAATATCTGCCCCGGCGAACATGATAAATTGAAAATATATATTTTACCCTGTTAATTGACTTCACCTTACTCCCTTTTTTTTATTCTCTATTAGAAAAAGATTATATTTTACTTGCTCAAAACTCGAGTTTGCAATTTAGTATTCATTTAAGCAATACTTCTTATGCCTGGCTAAATATAAGGATCATCAAGGAGTATCTTTAAGTTACTAATTCTCAGGTTCCACAGAGAAATTTGAGGGATAGGGCTAGACTACTATGTGTTTTAGAAATTCACAGGGTAATTCTCATGTCTGGCCAGGTAATGAGTTACCCAGTTTACAGGAAAAAGGTATCAGTTCTGCATGTGCAGGACTCTCTTGTTACATTGGCTCCTCACAGGAAGAATTTCAATGAAGAGAAGCCAGCTGTATACTCACACCTGCTCCCTGGCATTGCGTATATATGTTTACGTTTGTGTGTGCATGCATATGTGTGTGTGCATTGGGATTTGTTTGTTCATTTGCTTGCTTGTTTTCACCATTAACAATAAATAGGATTTTCTGAATGTGTTACTCTTCACCCCAGTCTCTTTGAGACATGGCTGCTCCCTTAGTAGTCAAAGCCAAATTTTGCCTTACATGTCCAAATTGTCCCTGCCACCGAGTATTAGTGAGGAAAGGAGTTGAAGATAGCCCTTGACTTGCTGTTAGGGATCATAAAACTTACGTTAAAATGTTTTTTTTTTAATATATTGTATGAAATATCTTAAAACTTAAAGACATAACACACTTCAATCAAAATTAAAATAGAGATCATTTCGAGACTGATATGCATTGCTTTCAATATATCAAATCAAGATTATGTTGAAAATAGAAAACATTTCATGATAAAAGCATGAAAATGTACTCACAGTATACAAAGTGCAAAATTTGACTTGAAATGTATGTATGATGGAATCTCAGTTTTATTGGGGAAAATGTTCTCAGTATAAATGGGGAAAAGACAAACACTATAAAACAATGTTAACATTGCTTACTTCTAGGTGATGAGTGCGGCGATGTGATTTTCTGTACTTTTCAGATTTTCCCTTAATGAACATTACATTACAAAGCCAGATTACTTTCAAATTATTTTTTTTTAATGTTTATTTATTTTTGAGAGAGAGACAGAGTGTGAGCTGGGGAGGAGCAGACAGAGAGGGAGACACAGAATCTGAAGCACGCTCCAGGCTCTGAGCTGTCAGCACAGAGCCCCAGGCAGGGCTCAAACTCATGAACTGGGAGATCACGACCTGAGCCGAAGTCAGACGCTTAACGGACTGAGCCACCCAGGCACCCCCAAAGTGGCTTTATAAAGCAGAGTGATTTATAAAAAATACTTACATTAGATTTGTTTTCCAAAAGTATAGCATTATTTTTACTTAAAAAATAATGTAAAACTATATATTTTACCCATACTTTTCTGATCGCTGAATTCTTAAATTAAAGGAGGAATGATTTTGCCTATTTTTACCTTAGAAGAGATGATCTAAGTTAAGTTGATTTGGCTTATGCAACTTACTTGGTTGGATTCACACATTTGCAGAACCCAGGAAGGCAAATATGTTCCAGAAGATGCAGTAAAATATCCACATGCCAACTTTCATTTTATCTACCCATGTTCTAATTTGTCTCATCTCTTTTGCTTCTATGCCCTTCTTTCACTTTTAGTAGCATGTTAACAACAAAAAGAAAATTTTAATTTTTGGCATTTTATTAAATGCTGTTGGATAAGTGTGTGCAACAGACTCGCATGGTAACATATATGACATAGAGTGTGCAGACCCTATAAGCCGGGCAAGAATAAAGCCATCTTTAAATCTCCAGTGATTTCTCTATTGTTTAAAGAGTAACAGAAAATATTTGTTGTCCAATAAGTGTCCTTAATTAGGACCTCATAATCAAGTAAATCTGTGTTTACTGATGTGAAGTAGAAAGAGTGGTTAGAACAGAGGTAGGTTAAGTGATTTGAGTTTTGAGAAAGCAGTAAGTTGGTGTCAAAAGAGGTTGGAAGGTGAGAGACAGGGCTAAAATTGATGTAAATTAAATAGAAGAAACCTGTGCATGCTGGAATCGGAGACAGGCTGCATGTCAGAGCCGACTTCAGCTTTTTCTCCCAAATTTCTATTTCTCTAATTACATTTATCCAAATTAGTTACAATGGTAGTTACAGGGCAGCCATTTCCATCCACACTTCTAGATAAAAGGCAATTATATATAAATTTTACAAACCAAATTGCTCAGAAATCCTGTTCTTAATAATTGTGAGTTAATAGGGGTGCCTGGGTGGCTCAGTCGGTTAAGCGCCAGCCAGACTTCGGCTCAGGTCATGATCTCACAGTTTGCGGGTTCGATCCCCGCGTTGGACTCTGTGCTGGCAGCTCAGGGCCTGGAGCCTGCTTCAGGTTCTGTGTCTCCCTCTCTCTCTGCCCCTCCCCTGCTTGCGCTCTGTCTCTTTCTTTCTCTCTCAAAAATAAACAAATATTAAAAAAATTTTTGTTTAAATTGTGAGTTAATCAAAATATATTTAGGAAGATAGTTTAATAGCATGCATGTAATATAATGTTAACTAAAACCAGTGGGATACGAACATAAAAATAAGGTGAGGTAGCAACTATTTAAAAAGTATATGCATATGCCTAGAAAAACAGAATGGAAATAAATGTACCCGAACCGATGGCTGTTAATAGCTATCTCTGGGTGGAAGAACTGAGAGTGATTTTTAAATTACTTCTGCATTATTTTCTATTTTTGAAATGCTTATTTCAAAACAGAACTAGTTATTGATTCGCATAGAGTTAACACCAGAAATATACACATACACGTAAAATAAAGCTAAAGTAACTTGAAATGAGGATGATTTAACAAAACCAAACAATCAAAACAGACTTATCCAGACGTGCTGAGTTTACAGCTTAAGAATCAATACTTAAAAGCAAGTGAACAAGTCCACAAGGAATACTACAACTTAATAGAGACACTTCTCTCGTGACTTTCTGAATCACTTTTTGTGTACAGTTAGTCTCACGAGGTGAGGGGGAAAACAGAGACTTTGTGCGATCGTTATGGGAACATCAGGAAGGTAAGAAACTGAATAAAGTCTGCAGACACTGCTTCACAAAAACAGTAGGTAAACACAAGCTTGTTTTTAACTGATTGTTGATAGTCTCAGAATGGAGGTCGGGATTCATGCCCTGAGGGGGGGAAATACACCATTTTAAAGTGAATAATGAAATCAGTGCTAAGTACTGAAAGGAGGTGAGGGAGTTGCTTTAGTCTCCACTTCCTCTCTTCCTAGATAAGAGTCTCCTTGTAAACACGGTCCTAAGTCAAAGGTCGTTCTATATTCACAATGTCCCTAATGACTTCTCTCAAGTTAGATAAAGGAAGCCACACAAACTTGGCCAATGCTCTTATCTACAAAACAGGCCTTCAGCTATTGGATGGGAGTTATCATGAGCACAGCCAGACTAATCTTTTTTAGACTTCTCTTTTTTTATTTTCAAGCTCTGGCTTGTTGATTTATTCCTTAAAATTTGGCACCCAAAACTAAATACTACTTCAGATATGGTCTTACCAGAAGGGGAACTTTCACAGGAAATATATCCCAGATCCCCACAAATACTCAAGTCACAAATCTCACCATGATATATCGTTATTGCAGTGAAATTCTCAATGTGCTTTTGAGTATGCACACATGCACGTGCACATGCACACGTATACACACACACACACACACACACTCAGAGTTAAAAAAAAAAAAAAAAAAGGAGAACCAGTAGGTTGCAGGATTAAGTCCTTAGCCATTAGCCATGGGATGGCTTTCAGAAAGGAAGGATAATAAATGCAGAATGAGGAGAGAGAAGTCTGGTCACTGAACAAGAGGCAAATCAAAGAGCTCCGTATGTCATCCTCAGGAGTAGTGACTGTGTCCAGAGCCTACAGAATACAAATACATCACTACAGAATACAAAGACATGGTTTGAATGACAGCAAAAGTAGAGGCAAGAGGATAGTGAGAGAATGCTGAGATCATCTATGTGGAAACCAATGTTCTAATCTATGGTGATCAGCTTGAAGAGGAAGGTCATAATTGAGATACATGCAGAATTTGAGCCAAAATCTAGGTCCCTGGTGAGGGAAGTAAAGCTGGCAAGGATTGTGCCAGGTTTTGTCTCGCTTTTTTAGATATAGCTGGTAATTCTCCTTTAATTTTGCAAACCCGAGGTAAAGAGCTTAGACAATAAGCTTTATTAGTCAATAAAAAGCAATCCCATCAATCCAGTGGTAATTAGTATACTCAATGGAGTTAGAAAGCATTTTGCTGACAGCAAAATATTTAGAGAAAATAGATATTTATGAAAAATGATAAGATGCTGGTAAGTGCATTTAAAGGAAAATACAAACTCAACCCATAAAGCCAATCAAAGACTTAAAAAACTTAAGCAGAATTGTGACATGTGATATCACTTACCAGGAGAGTAAACCCACACCATCACATGGAGTGATGACAGATTTCCAACAGGTAGCTGGATATATGGGCCAGGGTTTTAGAGGGGAATCTCAACTAGTTTACGCACAGTTCCTAAAATTATGTAAATTCCCAGTTAAAGCCAAATGATCTTGTAAAAGCTGAAGGTGGATGGCTTCCAATGAAGTCAATGCATTTATTTAATGCCTCCCCATCTACTTTCTCATTGGCATTATTAGCAATCTGAGTATCAGATTCTCCCCCTCAAGAGTCCACATAGGAGCTTACCCATCTTGGTGAAAATTTTGCTTACATCTAAATATTCCAAAATTTATCTTCTGTGTCTATTCTAACGTTTTTTTTTTTTTAATGACTTAGTCACTTTCCTTTGAACTTCCATTCACTGCCACACCACAAACTTCCTGTGAGCCAAAGTTAAGAATACCAAAAATGGTGGCTATTCTCCTGTCACATCTCTAGCTAGAAAATCACAAAATCCATTCCCTTTTCCCTTGGGGTGTGGCTCAGCCCGAAGAAAGACCAGCCTTGTGCAGGTGTCTTCTCTCCAAAACTCAGTGATGTCTAGGATTACGGATGGAATGGACAGTGGGGAAATGCACAGGCTCCAGAGCTCGGCTCCCTGGGTTCAAATCTCAGCTCTGTCACCTTCAAGCTCTGTATTTTGGGGCAAGGAACATGACTCTCTCTGCCTCAACATTCCCATTCTAAGAGGAGAAAATAGTATCTACTTCTTGGCGCTGTCATGGGGAGTACACAGAAAGTGCTACAAGAGTGTCTGGAGCATGGTAAATGCCATGGAAACGTTAGCTACAATTTTTATTATTTGATGTTGCTGGCATTGTTTTACCTATTCGTCAGCCTTTCATAGAGGATTCTTGGTATCTGGCACGACCTTATCAAAAAATGTGGCAAACGTATAATTAACCAATACTGTCAGCCTTCCATAATGAGACAACAGAATGTGAGTGAAGAATTTCTATTTAAGCCCCGTCAATAGAAAAATATGCTAAACTTTCATTCTATTATGATGCCTGGACATCTTTATATCAATCAATAATTTAAAGATAGATAATGAATATTTTATGGCCTGTAGCTGTGGTCAATCACTAATAATTCCCAGTTATGTGTAACTTCAATAAATATTTAATATCTTTAGCCAAAAATGATCAAGGTAGGGCGGAAAATAGCAGTGGCGAGTAGAAGTACAAATTATTTTGAAATGAAAAAGTCTTCGCGTAGCCAGCAGAATCAACCATTGAATATACAAAGGAAATCAGCACTCAAGTGCAGCAGCACCATCAGATATAAGGCTCTGTCAGGACTGTCATTAGCAGGCACTCACTGGTGAGTGATGCTGTTCACTTGCACAGAAGCCTCTGTTGCTCACAACACAGAGCCACCTTCTTCTCTTTAAAGTCAACTATGGAAGACTCTGGCAACTGGTCTTCAACCCTACGAGGTTCTTTGAGTGTCTTGAAGGCCTGTTTACTGCAGAAGGATATTTTTTGTTGCAAGTAATAGAAAGTACAATTTACAACGTATGACACATGCTTAGGTTCTTGTTACTGAATCCTTCAGAGGCAGTAGGATTGGCTTCAGGTATGTTTTATCACACTTTAAGCTGCATTGTTCTTTGATTCTCTCTGCTCCAGCCTCTCTATGCGCATTTCACTTCCAGCCTGGTGTCTACCAGATAGCAAACTGGGAAACAGTATCAGCTCCCCTTCCCGGCCCCCACCAACCACGCAGCATATCCTCCAGAAGACAGAGAGCTCTCTTCTTTGAGCACAGGTCAAAAGCTCTGAGCCTCACTCAGTTAAGACCAACTTAGGTCACAGGTCATCTCTGATCAATTACTCTGCAAGAGGGATGTGATTTTGCTGGGTGGTTGTGGCCACCACAGGGTAGGGCAAAGGCAGAATAAGGATTACTACGAGATTGCTATTTTTTTACTTAGCTACTATTACGGAGTCAGGTCTGAGATTCCTATTCCTATCAAAAGCTTCATTGCTTCTATATCACACAATTCAACCACCATCAGTGGGATAAACACAGGGGCATCGTTTTCACAAATGCCATGAAGACTCCAGATGAGCCACTTTGACTGTATGCTACATCAGCAGAAGTTTTCATATCCAGTAGTATATGCATTAGTCCTTTCAGATAAGTGAAAGTGTTGGCTAAACGGGTACATTTTAAAAAAGAATATAAAATAGATTATTTTAACTTAATAGTTAACCACTTATTTATTTATTTATTTATTAATTTATTTATTTTTAATTTGTTTTTTTAACGTTTATTTATTTTTGAGACAGAGAGAGACACAGCATGAACGGGGAGGGGCAGAAAGAGAGGGAGACACAGAATCGGAAGCAGGCTCCAGGCTCTGAGCCATCAGCCCAGAGCCCGACGCGGGGCTCAAACTCGCAGACCGTGAGATCATGACCTGAGCCGAAGTCGGACTCAACCGACTGAGCCACCCAGGCGCCCCAGTTAACCATTTATTTAATGACACTAATTATTTTAAGTTACTTAGAAGAAAGAATATACTTTTCCAGAAGTTTATCTGCAACATCTCATCAGAATATTGTTGGTTCATTCACCTGTACATCGATGTAACATATAATTATATCTACGATTTTCTGAGTAATGCATGAGTTTTTGGTTCTGGATTCAGTTTTATAGCTCCTTCACATACATCTTTATTTTTTTTTTCTGTCTATACATGTAGGAATTGTGCATTTTGAATAATTTAATTTGCCAGAATATTTACCACTAATCCCTATGTATTGCCTTCCAGTAAATCTTTACACCCTTTAGCTGCCCCCAAATCAACTAAGACTCTACAGTCTTTATTATTCCTAACAGTTCAGAGTTCATTATAGCACTATAATTCTCAAGTGGTATTTTTCACCTATATTTATCAAAGGATGAAGTAGAAATTTATATCTTTAATAATGACACGCTGTAAAAGTCTTTGTTTAGTGAATGCTAATGATTCCTTAAGACATATTCTTGTCTTATACTTTTTGGAAACAGGAAAATTTTTGCCTGCATCATCTTTTTAAGATACTCTAGAATCCTTTAATGCATAGGCTGAAAATCAGGAATGTCCCATTGAAGAGAAAAAGAAAAAGTCTTTGCAATACCTTCAGTTTTTCAAATTGGGGTGTAAAAGTGGGTTATCTAAAGCAAATTTGCTTTTGCTGTAACTGTATTTTTTTTCACATGTTTCTTTGAATAATTCACCATTCATCCAAGCTGGTTTTTGTGAGCTGCACTAAATTGGTAAAGATAAAAAGATTTACGTTTTTAAAGCTCAAGGATTTGCTGATTTAAAAAACAACAATTTTGTATAGAGCTGCATTGCTGTGAGTGGTTGCTGTAATTTCTTCTTTGAATTTCTGATTCTAGATGCTGCATGCTCTTATTTTTATACCATTATTTTTGTAAGTAAATGTGACATATTCTCATTTAGACCTGCTTCTCCAATTTTGTGGAGTTGCTCTCTAATCCAATTTTCTCTGTTGATAAATGACTTTAAATTTTCTGTAAAGTCTCTGAGCAGCATGCATATCACCAGGTAATTTCTCCCACTTGGTGTTCAATGTCTGGATCCCATGACTTTTTCCTCAACATCCATACCAAAGTCAATTTGTTAAAAACATGTGGGCTACCTACACTTCTGATGCAATGGCAGGATCTTTTTGAATATGCTTGATAAAAATTCTCCACCGTCTCTGCTGCATAAGAAATATCCATTATGGATCATTTATAACTTATAATTTGAATTTGCATTTGCATTTCTGAGATAGGACAAAAAAATTAGACACTTGTAAAAAAATCTTATATACAAAATTACAGATTGCTGCATTTTTACAATGTTCTAGCCCACATATAATTCAAAAAGATTTTATTTTGCAAAGTGACTTTACCATGTATTTATAAAGCATATAATAGCTTTTATGCCTACAAATCTCTTATTCCACTCATAAATCATTGTTTTTCCTTGTTAATTAAATCAAATGATTAAAATAGCATATGTACAACTATTGTGGCAAGCAGACTCTATGATGCCCTCAACAGTTCTGACCTCCTGATATTCACAGTGTTGGCTAATTTACTCACCTTGAGTGTAGGCTATCCAGTGACTTGCTACTAGTCAATGTAAGATTAAAAAGGAGATGGGATGTCACTTCTGTGACTAATCTACACAAAACGGTGACTTCTGTCTTGCTTTCAGATTCTATCCTTCTTGGCTTACATGTTTTGATGAACCAACCTATACGTTGCAGAGGCCAACATGGCCATGAACTAAGCACACCCCCAACTCACAGCCAACCAGGCACTGAGGCCCTCTTTTCAACAACTCTAAAAGAAGTAAATTCTTTCAAAGCCTGCATAAGTCGGGAAACGCATCCTTCCACAGTTGAGCCTTCACATGAGATTGCAACCCTGGCTATCACTTTAATTGCATCCTTGTGAGAGCCCATGAAAGAGGGGACCAGGCTAAGCTGTGCCTGGACCTCTGACCCACTGAAGCTATAAGATATTAAATGTGTGTTGCTTTAATTCATAAGTTTATGGTGATTTGTTACACACCAAATAAAAATCTAATACACTTGCCATAAACAAGCTTGAGAAACATCAAACCTAACTCTGTATAAGCTCAAATAATGACAACATAACCAGATACAAAGGAATAATGCACTATCGGGGTACTTTCGGAGTCTTTGGTCAGTATGTTTTTACAGAAGGATAAACAACAACATTAGATCCTGGTAAGTCAGTGAAGTAGAGGAATACTGACAGTTTTAAACACTCTTACAGATCTGGTTCATTCATTCAGCAGTGTCTGAGCACCATTGGTTGGCACAATCCTAGAATCTGGCTGTAAAGTAAAGAATAACACAAGGTCTCTGCTCTCTTGGAGCTCAAATTCTTGTAGAACTATGGTAAAAATTAAACAAATGAACTCAAACAATTTCATAATGTAAGTTCTGAGACAGCAGGAATGTATCCCCTTCCGCTGCTGCATTATCCTCAGACCCCTCAATAGTGAATGACCCATTGTAGGTACTCTGAAAATATTTGCTGAATAGATAAATAGTAATCAATGCAATGGGGAAAAGAAAGACAGCATAACATAACAGAGTGACTAGAATTGTTACTTTAGCTGGAAAAGTTAGTGGGGGCCTTACAGAGAAGCTGACATTTGAGTTGAGACATGAAGGATGAGACAGAGCCATCCTTTTGAAAACTTAGGGAAAGAGCATTTAAAAGAGAAGCACCGGCATAGACAAAGATGTTGAGGATTAAGGGTGTAGCCTGTGGCAGGGGACAAGTTCACATATCAACAAATTAACCTGTCCCAACTATTGAGCCTACAACATTGCAAACAAGCATATCTCCTGAGGAGACTTTCAGCATGAGCCGACAACACCATCAGAATGTTCAAATGCCCCCAGCAAGTTATAAATAACTTTTCTTTGCAAGGGTGATAGAAAACATAGTTAGTGCTCATTATGGGCTTAACTGTCCTCTCATTACGAAGGTCATTAACATTAGGATTTTGTAAATTGAACATTCATTAAAGATGTGCTCTAATGTAAGACTGTAATTGCAGTTAATACACTTTCTCTCCATACCCGATCCCTACCCATCATTTCACTGTACTTGTGTAAGAATCATTTTCTTAATCTAAGAGGCAAATGAGAAGAGTAATTTAGTCAAGTTTAGCACTGAAATTGTTTATTATATTAGAAAGCTTCTGTAAGTCTCAGAATGATAGTTCTAAAAATATTTGCATCTGTCTTTCCTTTTATGCAAGTTTCGTGAAAGTTCTTAAAGAGCGAAGAAATTTTCTAATGCATACTTCATCACACTGAATTTAGTTCTTTTGTGTAATTCAGGCATCCACTTATATTATGTATAATAAGCTTATAAATTAAATCTCTGCTTATTTATCTACTCATTACATTATTACCAAAAAATAGTGGGTCATATTTTTAGAGTTCAAGTTTCAGATGTTTTGTCTTAAATATAAACTATGTAAGGGTGCCTGGGTGGCTCAGTCGGTTAAGCATCCGACTTCGGCTCAGGTCATGATCTCATGGCTCATGGGGTCGAGCCCCACATCGGGCTCTGTGCTGACAGCTCAGAGCCTGGAGCCTGCTTCAGATTCTGTGTCTCCCTCTCTCTTTCTGCCCCTCCCCTGCTCACACTCTGCCTCTCTCTCTCTCTCTCTCTCTCAAAATAAATAAATGTTACAAAATATTTTTAAAAATAAACTATGTAGTATACTGGAATACTAGTTTGGGAGAACCTAGAGCATACCTCAAAAGAGAGTAGACATCTTATAGAACAATTGGCCAGGGTGAGTTTCCAAAGTGATAATTAGCAAAACAGGTATTTAACAGTCTTTAATTAATATTAAATGTAAATGAGAATACAACTCTATTTAATCTTTATCACAACAATTAGGACTGTTTCTACCAAGAAGAGGACAGAGAGCTAAGAAACTACTAGGCTGGAGCAACCTAGATGGTATCCTCAGTCTCTGCTGGAATATTTCCTGATCTAAATCAAGGAAGGGGAATTGAACACCTCAATCAAGTGGAACGGGGTGTTCACTCCTGGTTCAGAAGACTTTTCTAGCATTTTTATTCACACATTTACCCCTAGGTTTTGCCAAGTTAAGGGTAAATATGGCCACTCACCAGATAGAACCTCCATGCCCCTCTCTAGGGTCACTGCCAATAACCTTCTGAAATCCTCAGGGTATGTTTCATGTGCTCATGTACATGGTTCTCTCTGCTATGATTCCATCATTTTCCTTTCATTTAAGTCATGTCTTCTGCTAAATTTTCAATGCCTCTAGAGTGCCTTAGAGATACCAGTTGCTCTTTAAGACTGCCAACACTGTCTCTTTGATGCTCTGATATTTCCTTGAAAATAGGCCTTACTGCCAGGGTGGCTCAGGGGGTTAAGCGTCTGACTCTTGATCTAGGCTCACAGTCATGAGATCAAGCTTTGAGCCCCACTCTGCAGTGGGTGTGGAGCCTGCTTGATATTCTCTGTCTCTGTCTCTTCCTCTGCCCCTCCCCAGCTTGCATGCATTCTCTCTCTGTCTCTGTCTCTGTCTCTCTCTCTCTCTCAAAAAAGTAAAGAAAAGAGAAGAGAAGAAAAGAAAAGAAAGAAAAGGGATGGAAAGGAAAAGAAAAGGAAAGGAAAGGAAAGGAAAGGAAAGGAAGGAAAATAAAGGAAAGGAAACGAGAAGAAAAGAGAAGAAAAGGAAAGTAAGGAAAGGAAAGGAAAGGGAAGGGAAAGGGAAAGAAGAGAAAAGAAAACAAAGGAAAAGAAAAGAAAAGAAAAGAAAAGAAAAGAAAAGAAAAGAAAAGAAAAGAAAAGAAAAGAAAAGAAAAGAAAAAAAGGCCGGGAATTGTGTATAGTATACAGAATTGTGTATAGTAAACAGAACACTATAGTATAGTATTGTATGAATGTTACCTGCTTGTACTACTACTATTTATAGTGTCTGAATATCTTGGTTCAGCCTTATGCTCAAGTCATTAGTATTCATTTTGGGTTTTAGCAGTGATCTCTAATAGGGAAAATATATTTCAAATCCCCCCATTTTCTCACCACCAACAGGCTGAACTCTTAAGTAAGAGTTATAAAGCAGTATTGACACTGAGCTCCTCTCTTTCAGAAATTAGATGCTTCTTTCACTTATTTTCCATATCTTCTGAGGCTTCAGAGTATAGTTTCGGGAATAGTTTTAACAATGATCTCAGTAATATACATTGTGCAATTTATTTCACCATTTCTCTCCTCTACTTTGGGGGCTTCAAGTTTGATCCCTCAGAATGAGTTCTTTCTAAGATCTTAAATGCTATCAAAAGAAGCCCTGAGTAAGTCCCACCCCACCATTGCTATAGACATAAGTATAAGTACCTAAATTCTGGAGACGGTATAAAAGTTATAATTTAGATTATCACTCTATAACCTAAGAAACTTGGATTAAGTCAATTTCCTTTTAATCAATATTGGAATTGAGATATCCCCAATTCTTGAATCCGGAACTTAATATTCCTCATCCATTCCCAAATATGGCACTCTAAAAATAGCATTAACCATTATATTAGATCAACCTTGTAGAACTTAGCACTTCCATGGCACCACCATATTTTCTAACATACTCTCTGGAACATACATATGCATGGAAAATAATTATGATGTAATGCATACTATTTGATTCAGAGCCATAGTGAATAACAAGATCTTCTATTTGTACATTGTTTGAAAAAGCAATCTGCACCAGAAAAAAGTAAATGGTAAAATCATAATTATAAAAGTGATGTTTTAATTGACTCTGAAAATAAAATTTAGCTATTGAGCTACACAGTATGTATTTCACATAATCAATCCTGCAAACTTAATATTTAATAATCTGCATTGAAGCTTGTCATTTTGTGACCTGAAATTCAAGCCATATGCTGGGCGAACATGAAAATTCAAGGTCATACGGTCAATTATTTGGATATGAAATGAATGTGGGTGTCATTCCTTCCTCGATTAGAGACTTAAGAACAACCTCAAGAAAGCAAGGCATCCATTTTTCTGCCTGAGATAGGTCTACAAATACTAATGTACTGTCCTGATTCCGAAGATGACACCACTGACCCATTATGAGTCATTGCAGTACTTTTCCATTAGCAGTGAGGATTTTTCCCTATTTTATCCCTTTTTACATTGATTTATGGGATTGGATCTAAGGTCTCCAAATGTACTGAAATCAATTGGCCCACTCAGTAGGGAACCAACATAAAATCAAACCCCAAATCACATGAGAATCGTGACCTGGCAATGTACCCACATACAGAGAGTCTAACTGATAGACTTCACTTATTTGGTGTAGGATACTTGACATTCTCCAAGTTTGGAAATAATGAGAAATACAGAAATCAGACAGAGACAAAAATGGAAGGGATGTATGGTGGTTACAACAGGCTTGCTAATGCATCACCCCTAATTCCCACACACAGTTCCTGGCATAACCTAAGACAAGACAGACCTCCCTGGGGAGGAAGGCACTTTATCACAAGGCAGAGAACTGACTGGAATACACTATCAATAGTGGCCACAGTAGGCCTCTCAGTTCCTTTTCCCAGCTTATCAGCCAAAAATATTACTCCCCATTCCTAAGAAACAGTAAGAGAGGAGGCAAGAAACTGGAATTGTTTTCCCAGTAAAATCTGTTTTGAAGAGTACAAAGGAAATTCCTTCTCCTTCCTTTTGGAAACAAGAGGAGTGAAAATAAGGTTTCCTACCTTCAATGCTCAACACAAAATACCATGTTCTTTCCATAGATTCTGAATTCAAAAGATCAGTTAGTTTTTCCTTCTTTAATTTTATTTTCTATTGCAGTATCTCTTTCAAAACTTAATCTCAGAACAGTGACACATCTGATTGGGCCTATGTAGAAATCCCAGAAAACAACTACCTCGTGACAGAATTAGTAAGAAATCTGCCTTTAATTAACATGGACCTATTTTTAAATTCATATGGGGTAAGGAAATCATTGTATTTGATAGTTATAAAATCATATGTAGAAGATCTAATGACCAAATTAAAGGATTTGTAATTTTAACCTTTAGCTGACCTGAAAAAAAATAATCTCCTTAATTCAAAAATAGTCTTTTATACATACTTGCTTATGAAATTTCTTGGGACTTATGATATCTCAAATTACACATATTCAACAAGAACATTTACCACTGAATATTAGAAGTATTAAAGTCTTTCACACATTTTCTTCAAAAGCAGTTTAAAATTCATACATCTTTTTCACAAAAAAAACCACCTCTCTTTAAATCTATTTCAAATTAAATTTTCACTGAATATTATTTGACATATAATTGACATAGAGAATTATATTAGTTTCAGGTATACAGCATAATGATTCAGTATGTGTATATACTACAAAATGATCACCACACTAAGTTTAACTGGCATTCATCACCACTCACAGCTACAAATTAAGTATTTTTTAAAATGAGTCTAAGTAAATTGATTTTACTATTAATTCTATGAGCAAGAGGGGTGAGGAGGAAAAAAAATGCTTGACTTTCTGCTTGTTCCCTTCCAATCATAAATTTAAATTTTATATTTTGCATTGTGTCATCCACTGACTAGCTTTTTCTCCATAGACCATCCAAGACTGAGAGAAATCCCTTATTTATAGGATATATCTACAAAATATAAACAGAGTGAAAAACTGTTTACGAGGCATGATTCCTGCCCTATCTCCATTTCTGAGGAGTATGTTACAATGAGGGATATCAAATGACCATTAATGACACTTGTCATACATTCCTTTATAGGCACTTGATTTATTTTTTTAATTTTTTTTTCAATATATGAAATTTATTGTCAAATTGGTTTCCATACAACACCCAGTGCTCATCCCAAAAGGTAGAGGCACTTGATTTAACCTGACATATTCAGGAAGGATTAGAAAAATCTAAGTATTATATGGTTCATTACTCCTTTGCAAATGTATCAGCTTTTATAAAAAAAAATTTATCTCTTATTACTTAAATATGTTTTTTCTCAAAACTTCAGAGCTGCAAAACTATCTGATTCAATCTTGGGAAGACATCTTCCATATAAACTAAGAGGCACCACTGTTTATTTTCAAAGCAACCAGAGAAAGCAGACACAGTATTTTTTACATAAAAATTTAAACTTTTTTCTTCTGTGATAATGAGTCTACATTTTCTGTCTAGTCTAGAGTCAGTTTTATAAATTACATTTTCCAATGGATTCTACTTTGTTCATGTTTATGCTACATTTTTAACTGAATGAGCTTTTAATCTTCATTTTGTATTATAATCATTAGTACTATATAACAGCCTTTTTGCTTCATTTCTTTACACGTGCTCACTAGAAGGTGCATCACTAACTTTATTACATCTCCTGGCAAAAGCATCTTTATCCTGAGAGCCAAGATTTCTCGTCATACTGAACCTGACCTTTCAGGGATATAAAACACAATTTCCCCAAATGAGTAACTAGGAATGATTTGGTATCTGGGCCCATGGTTTCTACCTATCAGACGCCTATTTGGCTGTTACTTCCAAATATGTGCCTAAGCTGGATCCTCCTCTGTACCTTTAAAGATCATTCCAAAGTTTTATCAGGTCTTTAACTCCTGAGAGATATGGATTTGGTCATGTGCTCATGGTCATACGTTCCCTACAAAGTAGGTCACTTGACCTTAAGCAATGTCATGTGGGGACCCATAATGATAAATAAAGGAAACATTCAGAATGTCTAAGCCCTCAGATAGTGGTGCCAGTTAGGGTACTGAAGGCAAAAAAAGCAAACTCATACCCAGAATACATGTCAATCACAAAAGTACAAGTACTTCCCCCTTCTAAGACAGAAAGGGTTCAAGAGAATCTACTTGCCACAGAGAACTGGCTGGTCTCCTCCATGGTTCAGTGCTAGTTTCTGCAGCAACAGCAAAGACTGAATGACCCTGTGATAGGGAATTCATGCTTTGGGGCTTAAGCCAAGTCTCCATTCTGTAACTGTAACCACTCCATCCATGGACTTCTTATACAATCTCTGGTACATAAGGCGGCTTGGACAAATCAGCAGATCCAGCTAGTTGTTCAAGGTCATCTGGGTAGTGAATGCTGTACCATGGGCGTTGCTGTGGATACAAATATCTACAAGTTTTAAGCCTGCTCCCTTAAGCCTACCCTTCCACAAAACTCTTCATCTCAAATGTCTCAGTCCTTTTTTTTTTTTTCCTGCCAGGCTCCTCACTAATGAGTCACACCATTTTCATAGCCAAGGATTCCATATATTTTTTCAGGTCTGACCAATTTTCTCTCCACATCAGGTAAAAGACAAAGTGTATTATTTAAGGATACACTTAGCTAAAGGGTTGCCTTTCAGTACTGTGTATAAGAGCCACATTTGTTGTAATGCAACAGCACTCTGCTTTCGACTTATACTAACTTGTCAGGTTAACCCATCCATGAACCATTGGCATTTTTCACTATGTCTTCTTGTCAGAACTCCATTACAAGGCGCGAGGATGCACACAACATTGAACCTCAAAAAATTCATCATGGCAGCCTGCCCCTAAATCTCAATATGGTATACCTTACTCTCTGGAGTATATGTATTTTATTACAACCAAAGTTCTTTCCACTTCCTGCTTTTACTGTATTATTAATAGAATAATGTGAAATAAATTTTAACAACATGTATTATTTAGCCCAAAACGGTTATTTCAAAATGTAATCACTATAAAAATACATATTAGATAGTTTACATCATTCTTTGGTACTAACCTTCAGAACCAAGCATGTATTTTACACAAACATCACACTTCAGTTTGCACTAGCCACATTTCAAATAATCAACAGCTAGACTACAGATATACTGCACTTCTGGCCAAGGTGGATAAACAGAGAGAAGAATTACTCCCCTGTCAACCAAAAAAAACCAGACAAAATACATGAAATAATGCTTTTCGAGATGGTGGTCATTAGGAAACCAAAGACAGGGATCCCGCAGAAACAGGAAACAAATGAAGTTAGCCCTATTATTGCCCCAGCTACTGTCTTGAGAAAATGTCCAGGATGTTGCACAAGGAGAGGAAACCCATGAGGAGGTCAGCAAACCCCCTGATTAGAGGACTTGAGAGTCCAGGAAGACCAAGGCAGTTACAGCTCTTAGGAAAGAATCAGAGAAGAGAATGGTGCACACAGAGTCCTAGGGATCTTCAAAGGATCGTCATGTGCATGAGGAAACTAGATAGGTCAGGAAAATAATCACATGAAAGGATTAAAGGAAATACACATTAACATAAATCTAGGAATAGTGCTCATCGCCGCAAGGCAGACTGGAAAACCTCAAGATTCAGTGCGCATTGGGGAGAATACACAGAAGTGTCTATGCTTCAGTAGTGGGTAATAATTAGGTCTAGAATAGACACTGAAACACCCAAAAACCAAGACCCAAAGGGATCAAACTATTTACAAGTAACTCAGCTGCATCCCTAAATAAGACTTGAGAATATTTATAGGACTACACAAATACCCAGAAAAAAAAATCGATAAGATTCACAACATCTGGCCTCCAATAAAAAAATTATGAAGCTTGCAAATAATCAAAATATACCCCATAATGAAGAGGAAAATTAATCAACTGACACCAATCCATAATGGACACAGATGTTAGAATTAGCAGACAACAATGTTACAGCAGTTATAGCTATTTTCTGTAAGTCTAAAAATGTACATTGAGAGGACTTCTGATTTCTGATACAACATGGATAAAGCTTGGAAACTGACTCTCACTCTTAAAATGAGAAAAAAAAATGGGACATGTTGAAAATCAATGATTTGTCTGGCATACATCAGAGAAGTGAAGTCTCAAAACAAAACACCACTCCGAAACCTAAAGAGGCAGGTACATCCAGAGACAAAACATCTGAGATCTACATAGGTAAAGAAGAAGCTGCTGGAGCTATAAACTTGTGGGAGACTTTAAATAGCAATTTGATGAATTGCTGGAGGCTGAATGAGCACTAATAAAAGGCCCAGAAACTTCATGGGAGTAACCCTAGGGCACCCCACATTTTTGTGGGCTTCTCTCCAAGGACCTCACCAAATCTCATTGAGAAGATTACAGAAAGATCTCCTATGGCTCCTGTTGAAGGAGGTCGGGGAGAAATACTGTGAAATACATCTAAAGCCTTCTCTATAACAAAAGATTTCTCTCCAAAAGTAAGAACTTTGTCAGAGCACAACTCAAAAATTTTACTCCAGGTCGGGGAGTGGAAGGGAATTTTTCTCCACTCCAGCCTTTCTCCAGTCTTCCAGTTTCATCTCAAGGGACTAAGTGGGAAACCTAATCAACACAGATCAGAGCTTCAAGGATATAGACTGGGAACACTGAAGTCAAGTAAATGAGTAGGGTAAAATTCAGGGCAGGAAATGGAGGGGGAGTTATGGCACTGAGGAAACGATTGTGAAGATCAGAATCTCAAGACACAGGTCCATCAAAAGATTGAAACTTGAATGGAAGATGGTACATTGCTTCTCCCCTGAAAACACACCTTATCACCACTTCAACAGGGCCCCCGGTACAATGACATTGGATTATACCTGAACAGCCTGTAAGACCCAGACTCTCTGATGGGGCATACATAAGAGAACCCAAAGTCAAGAGGGGAGATAGAACAAGGACACTACGGGAATCAAAGTCTCTGGAACCTATAACTAGAACAAATATTAATCATAGCCCTACTCTTAGCCATATTAACACAAATCCCCAAACCAAAGGCCTATTTACCTATTATCTAATATAACATATCTGCCTTCCAAGAGAAAAATTACAAACTATGGCAAAAGCAGAGGAACAAAATTTCTCCAAGGAGATGGAGCGAGCACCAGAACCAGACTGAAATATAGCACACGTGTTGCATACTGCCTGATTCCAAGCGTATGACATTCTGGACAGGGAAAAACCAAAGAGACAGCAATAAGATCCGTGGTTGCAGGTGTCTAGGGAGATGGAGAGAAAGATGAAAATGTGAACCACGGTGGATGTTTAGGCTGGCGAAACTATTCTGTGTGAGACAGTAACAGTGAACCCATGACACCGTGTATTTGTGAAAACCCTTAAAAATTCACAACGAGAAGAATGAAATTTAACATAGGAAAAAATTTGAAATATATTTAGGAGGTTAGGGGTCCCCGACGCTGGTATGGAATAACCTAACTGATAGGGCATAGGAAAAAGATTCTGACGAAAGTAAATTACAAAATGAGCTGAGACTAAGACTAAAGGTAAAGGAGACTGTATACAAGCACTCCACTGTAGCCCATAAAATTGTAATGGGAGCAGAGGTTAAAAACTTTGAAACTGTCATGGATGTATGCTGGAACTATATGACTTGGTATATGAACGGGGGGATGACGAGAGCCAGATTTCTCACTGCTGGAGCGCAAATTTATAAATAAGCAAAAGGAGGAGGCCAGAACATCCATGTGGCAAATGGCCAGAGTGAGACAACTCAATAGTAACTCATGGTTAGCTTAACATACATTCAGATGGATACATACAGAAATACTTATATATTTGTGTACATACACGAGCTAATACACACACATAAATTTTGTTGCTCTGTCATCTGCGAACCCTAAAAGCAATGGCACTCCAGTACTGGCAAAAACATTTAATGCCTACGTCTTGGTTTCTAATAATTTTTTTCTTTAAGAGGAAACAGAACTCTTTGGAGAAATGTCTGACACTAGAGTTCAGGCAAGGAATACACAAACATGGGGCATCTTGTAGTGCTAGAAGGTAAGAATATTACCAACAAAACAAAGCAGAACCCCACGATGATAGGAAATGTCAAGAGACACAAGAGCTAACTTAAAGAGTTCCCATTGGTTAAAGCTAAAACAATTTGAGCAACAAAATAAATAAGTAGTAATGGATTATAACCCAAAGTATAAAATAAATACCCATGAGTCCATACTTATATAAATAAGTGATTCTATAAATAAACAGGACACTAAAGGCAAGACTTCTGTTCAGAACTCCCGATAATTTTTGTAAATAACTCTATTTTCAAGGGCAAGAGCATAATTCTCCATTTCTTCCTGAAATGTGGGCTCCATATAGTAATTCCCTTCCCAAGAGTACAATGTAAAAACAAGGCAAAACAAGTGACTTTGCAGGGGAGAAATCTGACAGACATTACCTCAGCCAGGTGACTGAGGTTAACAACAGCAGTAATATGGCAGGTTAACAGCATGTACTCTTAATAGTGTGTGTTAAAAATGGCACTTGTCCCATTGGCCCTCCTTCCAAAAACCCTACTCTAGCTGTGAGAAAAACATCAAACATCAACTGAAGGACAGTCTGTAAACTTGACTCAAACAATGTCACTCACCAAAAATAAGGGATGTCCGAGAAACTGCCACAGTCAAGAAGAGCTTGACAGAAGACAGCTAAATGTAATGTGATAACCTGGATGGAATCCTGGGCCAGATAAAAGTGGTTAGGTAAAAAAGCAGGGAAACCTTAATAAAGTATGGACATCTAGCATAAATAAGCTATCAATACTGGTTTATTGATTATGACAATGTGCCATAGTGACATAAGTATTAGTGGCAGGGAATCTGGGAATGGAGTGTATGGGAACTCTCTGTTCACAAATTTTTTGTAAATCGAAAAGTATTCTATAACAAGAAGTTTATTTAAAAATGTTAGCGATATGGAGGATCTGAAAAAAAAAAAGTCAAAATGAACTTCAAGAAAGGAAAACTACAACGTTAAAGTCAGGGCCTGGATAGGCATTGCCTCAGATGCAAAATTGAAGGGGATGCCAAATCAAGATAAGCATGTTTTAACACAAAGATTTTTTTAAATCATGAGTAACGCAAAAAGTATCTTGTGATGAATCTAATAAAAAAAAAATTAAGAAAGAAAGAATTCAAAAATGTGGTGCCATGACATTCTGGAGACTGAGGCAAAAAATGTGAGCCCCATATACATGCTTTTATGTGTGTCTTTAGTGTTTTTTCCCAGAACATTAGAGTAATTGAAAAAAAATATTGGAAAACTGAAAGCCTGTACAGTAAAACTCACAACATTATTTTAAGTTTAAATATTTGGGAAGTATATCCGTATCTATTGATCCAGTTTATATCCATCAGACAAGTTACTTTCATTTATTTCAAGTAAGAGCCAAAATCAAAAATGAGATAAGCACAAAGCTAGATTTGGAAAATATTACTGATGAGTCTACTTTGACTAAATCCAGGGAAATAAAACTATAATATTCTGTTTGGGGCATGAATAAAAGTCTAAAGGTAAGTGATGTACATTTTAGTCAAACCTACTTTTTCATCGTTCAGTATTTTTCCAATACTGGTGCAGAAGAGGAAGGTCAGCAGCAGACTCACATATGCACAGCCACTTGAGTAACAGAAAAGGAACAAGCAAATTTCACTTGGCAAAGGATGGTACTTTCAATAAATGATATGAGACAATAGAAAAATCAAAGAAAAAAAACCCTGACTCCTTTCTCAGACCGTGTATAAAATTAGTTCACAATGGATCCCAGACCTAAATGTGAAAGTGAAAATAATACATATTCTCTGTATTACCTTTATTTAGGTAATGCAAATATATCTTTGAGAGGATACTAAAAAACACTAACGGAAAAGAAAAAAAAGAATTGGACCTTAGTAAAAATTTAGTATTTTAATTTAGTAAAAACTCTGTTAAGAGAGTGAAACGGTAAGGTACAGTTTGGAAAAAATATTCACTACAAATATCTAATCAAGAACTTATATCCAGAATATATAAAGCATTTCTACAAACCAATAAAAAAACTCAATTGAAAAATAGGAAAGATACTGAATAAGCACTTTGTAAAAGAGGATATCCAAATAACCAAAAAAAAAAAAAAACCAAAACACACAAAAAAAAACACAACAAAACAAAACAACAACAAAAAAACATAGAGAATGCTGTTCAAAAGTATTACTTATATACTTATAATAAAAATACAAACTAGTATCATAATGAGATGTCACTGCACGTGTGTTTGGAACTGTTACTTACCCTTGGGGATAACTTAAATGAGAACCAAGAACAAAAACCAAAACTAAATGCATTTGTTTTCATATCTCATAAAGAAATGTTGCTTTTTTATTTAATGAAAGAGAAAGATATGTGTAACTAAAAACCAAGTAGTCTGGCAGCTAGCATAAATTTTGAGTTTTGTTAACAGGAATTAGAAAATACTAAATAATTAATGAGATAATATAACTGATTAAATTTGCATCAATATTTTATCACGTGATTAACAAAATATTTCTTAGCTACCTTATAACACACACAGATTCCCAAAGAAATTACAAAAAAAGGTTGCCTTCCTGTGTTAACCTATGGGCTGTGAAAAATTTGTTATTTCCAAAATGATTCCAGTTATATTTGAAAGAGTTAGCATCACCAATATGTGAATTAATGTTTAGGAATGAATACTGAGAACATGTAAGGATTAGTTATATTTAAATACATGTAAAGGGATGTTTTTAGCATTTACCACTTTTTTTCCCCTGAGCTGTGTTTTATTTGTTTATTTATTTTTTAATTATGAAATTTATTGTCAAATTGGTTTCCATACAACACTCAGTGCTCATCCCAACAGGTGCCCTCCTCGATACCCATCACCCACTCACCTCTCCCTCCCACCCCTCATAAACCCTCAGTTTGTTCTCAGTTTTCAGGAGTCTCTTATGTTTTGGCTCCCTCCCTCTCTAACCATTTTTTTTCCTTCCCCTCCCCCACGGTCTTCTGTTAAGTTTCTCAGGATCCACATAGGAGTGAAAACATATGGAATCTGTCCTTCTCTGTATGACTTATTTCACTTAGCATAACACTCTCCAGTTCCATCCATGTTGCTACAAAAGCATTTACCACTTCTTACTATCATCTTGTTTTGCTCCAAAGCTAGGCATTGTTTGACATTTCTATCAAGGAATGAAAAAGGCAGAGCTGCTAACTGAAAATTATCATGACCTCTGTCACTCCCACTCTACCATAAATCTGAATTCAGACAAACCCCACATGTTCCAAAACCCTGAATTTTTAACATTTATTCATTTCGGAGACACAGACCGCGAGTGGGAGACCGGGAGAGAGAGAGGGAAACACAGACTCCCAAATAGGTTCCAGGCTCCGAGCTGTCATCACAGAGCCCAATGCAGGGCTCGAACCCAGGAACCTTGAGATCATGACCTGAGCCGAAGTCAAATGCCTAACCGACTGAGCCCCCCCAGGTGCCCCTCCAAAACCCTGTATTTAAAGCCAGGCTTCACACTTTGCAGAAATATATATGACAGTAAAGAATAGGTTTAAAAAAGTATTTCCTTATTTTGGCATTCTTCAGATTTTAAAACACCAGGGCAGTGTCCATTGGTAGGACTTGGGAGAGTTAGATGAAGGATATACATTATCTGCTGTAAAACGTGAGAAGAATTATTTTGAGCAGGGTTGCTTTTCAGACAATTTTAAGATCAACTTTAGGAACAAGTACATGTGGAAGTTCAAAAGCTACAGTTGAAAAAAAATGTGCATAGTCAAGCAAAACAGGTTGAAAGACATAGAATTTTATAAATTTATGTCTTGGAAATGCTATCAAATTAAGAAGGAATGGTGGGGCTATTTCACTTCTGAGTTGTCTTAGGTTGTGGAAAATTAGAAGTTAAGGTAAAGGAGAAAATATTTTCCATTTGTAAGTTCAAAAATTGATTCCTACTAATATACGCAAATTACTGAAATAATAAGCATCTAAATGTTGCCACTGTTCATAGTAAATGAGATCAATGTTTTGTCAGCTTTGTAAATGACTTATAATAAAGGCAACAGAAAATGCAATTTGAGTAACTTGCACTACATTTTTCTGAGGGCATTTTAATTACAAAGTGAGTCTCTCAGTTTTTCATTGTTGAAGACAGGTTTAGTACCAGCTTCAATAAGGGGGAAAAAATGGTATTTATAGGAGGTTTAAGGGCCATGTTTTAAAGTGGCCATTTTTGAGCCAATTCAACTGAATATATTTTCACTAAACACTTCTTTTCTAAAAGGGCCTATTTTGAATTAGAAAATGAAACTTACCAGGCTTTTCTTCCTGTGGTTTATTCTCTAGCTGATAATTTTGCTTACTTGAATAGCTATCACTCAGGAACATAAAGTAGTATCAATTTGCCTCCAGGAACACAGTCTTGACCTCTTGACCCCAGACGATTCTCTTAAACTTCATCTTGTGATAGTAGGAATAAATTGTTTTTATTTTTATATGACTTTCACCCTGGACAAAATCTATTAGGTTGTCAGAAGAGCGCGGGTGTTCCTACGACCTTATCACTCAAAAGTACTAAAGTTACAAAATACTTCTTCCTGGATACTAAAAAGAAAGTGTGGTCTCCTCCTCCTCCTCCTCCTCCTCCTCCTCCTCCTCCTTCTTTCTTCTCCTTCTCCCTCTTTTTTTTTTTTTTTTTTTTTGGAGTACAACCTCCAGGAAATAAGATGTGTTGCCAGACATAATCCAAGCTAAACAGATTTTTCAGGATTTCACTCCTTCCTTCTGCTGGTTCGATAAAGGTCAGAAACAACTTAGTACTTCTTGTAGACCTAATATTTAACTCGTCATCTAAACAGGAAGTCGCCTCTCCAAATCGCGATGATTTTGTGGACCTGTGAGAACCTACGCATTCCAGCAGCAATAGTCTCATTCCCTCTGATCTAAGTTACACAGACATGTTTTGGAACGACACCACCCATTTCAGGATTTCAACCTAAGCCTTTCCCAGCATAGGAAATACAATCAATAACATCGTAACAACTGTGTAGGGTGACAAATGATAGCCAGCCTTACTGTAGTGACCAACTCATAATGTATATAAATGCTGAATCACTATGCTGTATGCCTACAACTAATACAATAGGGTATGCCAATTAGTTTTCAATTAAAAAAAGTAAAAACAGAAACCTGAACCTTGATATTCCCACTCTGCCCTGTCCCTGTCCCCATCCTCCATTCCACACGGTCCCCTTAGCAACGCTGAGCTCCACAGCCTTTGCCACTATAGCACTTCTTTGTCCATTTATCACTTGAGTATGTGTTGTGTCCAAGTCTTTCCTCAATAATGGAGAGATCACTCCACTTTAGCAAAAGTTCTCTCCCCTTTTGGAGGTTATGTATTCTGTCATGAGGGGGGCATAGAGGGGTTTTAAAAAAAGAGTCAAAAATTAAATTATATAGTATATTAGAAAGCCATACGTACTATGGAAATGAAACAGGACAGGGAATGTTGGCAAGATGGAATGCAATTTTAAATACAGTGGTCAGGGTAGGCCTAGTTGAAAAAAGACATTTAAGTAGACTCTACATGGGGTGAGGTCAATATCCCTACAGAGAACTGGGAGAAGAACATACCAAGGAGAAGTAGCAGCTAGTATAGAGGTCTGAGGCAAAAGTAAAGCTAACAGGCTCTAGGAAGATAAAGAGGGTCCTTAAGCCCGGAGACAATAAACGAGAAGAGGCTAGAGATGAAGCTAGAGAAGTGAGTCAGATAGGACAAAGGGCACTGGGGCCTTTGTAAGGAATGTGGCTTTTACTCTGATACAACAGAAACCAATAATACTGACATGATCCATGTTACGTTTCCCAGTGACTATCTTGAAAGTAGGATGCTGAAGCAGGGACGAGCAAGAGGCTGTTGCAGTGACCTGGGGAAAGACCAATGGGGGCTCAGACCAGTGAGAGAACTGTTGTGGAAGAGGTGACAAATAGTTAGAACATAAGATATTGTGAAGTAAGAGCTACTGGGATTTCCTAACAAAACGGTCACGGGATGAGTGAGATGGAAAGGAAGGAAGGAAGATTCCAGAGTTTTCAAGCTGATAAATCATTGATTCTGCTCATCGACCGTTACTATCAGTGCATGGAAACAAAGGGAGAGAAACAGGGAAAGGGAGACAGACACATAGAGAGACGGAGTAAAACAGAAAGGAAGAGAAAAATTCAACGAAAAAACTGAATATTAAATGATAAATGTTTATTACTGTGCTGTGCATGGAAAGGAAAGAAGTGAATTCGAATACGCATGCTTCCATTTATTAGGCAAATTATTTAGCCTCCTGACCTCCCATTTATATGTCTCTAAAAGTAAGTATCATCTATTTATTAAAATACTGAAATTTAGAAAGATAACATAAACTACCTTTTTCTTTCTTTCTTTCTTTCTTTTTTTCTTAACAGTTATGTATTACTAAACAAATAAAATAAACTGAGGTTATTTAAAGACCAGCTCAGGAATTCTCAGACATATTTTTTTTTTTTTTGCTGTCATTAAATCTCTATCTACTATATAAGGTTTATAGTCCTTATATTTTCTCTCCCATAGAAAGTTACCACAAATTCATCAAAATGATTATTTCAATATGAAGCAATTGTGTATCAATATGTTCCTATTGAGAACTGAGGTTCTGTTATGATTTTTCCTAAGTGAAAACCAAAGGACACAAACAAACAGGAAAAGAGAAAAATTAAAACCAATACTGAGATTATTTCATAAATTGACAACCTTACTAATTAAATTCAAATCTACATCACAAAAAAAATGACCTGAGCATTACTAGATATCAAAATGGAAGAAACATATCTCTTCAACATACTTATCTCAGAGATTTTTTTTTAATTTTTTTAACATTTATTTATTTTTGAGACAAAGAGAGAGCATGAACAGGGGAGGGCCAGAGAAAGTGGGAGACACAGAATCTGAAACAAGCTCTAGGCTCTGAGCTGACAGCACAGAGCCCGACGCCGGGCTCGAACCCAGGGACTGCGAGATCATGACCTGAGCCGAAGTCGGATGCTTAACCGACTGAGCCACCCAGGCGCCCCTCAGAAATTTTTTTAAAGTCTGTTCTTTAAATCTTTCCAACCCTCTCAAGGTACATTCAATAAAGGTTTATTTTCATGTAATTTCATGTAATATTTCATGTAATATTTTACACCATATCGTAAATGGATATCTAGAATCACAACTACAGGATAACACAACTTGCCTTTCAGTATGTTCTCAAGTTATAAACCTAAACATATATATAAAAAGCCTTGGCATTCAGAAAACTAGTAAGCTACTATTAAATGAATGTAGATACGTGTCAGTACTCCCACATAATTTCATCTACCAAATAACAATTCAAATTGTTTCATACTCAATGGCAGTTTGGAAATAAATAAAAGAGGGATCAATGGGGAATGGAAGGGGTACCTGATACTAAAGTTCTCTGTGAGGAGAAAAGTTGATGCCAAGAGAGTACTTCATTCTACACAAAGGACTGGAAAGAAACAAGATGATGAGAATATATGTGGATATTACGAAAAAAATCCTCATTTTAAAATATCTTTAGAAGATCATTGGCAAAGCAAAAACAAACAAAGAACCTCACAATGTGCTTATGTAGAGATAAAACTAAGACTGCAAAACTCAAATAAATGATGGAAAAACTGGGACTATGTTACTATAAGCTTCTAAAATTATATGGGCAGTGGTATAATACTGTTTGAAAGTAGAGTGTGGTAAGTTAAAGATTCATATTATAAGTCCTAATAACACCACTAAAATGTTTTTTTTCTTTTTTTTTTTTTTTTTTTAATTTTTTTTTTTTTCAACGTTTGTTTATTTTTTTTTTTGGGACAGAGAGAGACAGAGCATGAACGGGGGAGGGGCAGAGAGAGAGGGAGACACAGAATCGGAAACAGGCTCCAGGCTCTGAGCCATCAGCCCAGAGCCTGACGCGGGGCTCGAACTCACGGACCGCGAGATCGTGACCTGGCTGAAGTCGGACGCTTAACCGACTGCGCCACCCAGGCGCCCCTAAAATGTTTTTTTTCAAAAAGATACACAACTAACTCTGCAGATGAAATCAAATACAAAACAAACAAACAAAAAAACTTGATCTGGCTGACATTGATAAAACACCTCACCATACCACAGCAGAATATATATAATATACATTCTTTTCAGGTTTACATGGAATAGTCCTGGAGACAGGCCACTTGTTGGGCCTTTAAATGTCCTAATAAATTCAAAATGAATTAAAGTAGAAATTACAAATATAGAAAATGCTCAGATATTTGCAAACTGAGTCATACACTTTTAAATAATGCACCGAGTCTAAGTAGTCACGGAAGAAAATTAGTAGATGTATTGGACTGAATGGTAATGAGAACACAAATATCAACATTCACAGAGTACAATTATAACAGTATCCACAGGCTTCCCTGGTGAATTCTATCAAATGTTTAAGGAAGAAATAATTTTAAAAGTCTCAGAAAATATTGGAGTATAAAAAATAGCTCACAATTCATTTTGGGAGAACAACATTACCCTAAAATCAAAAATATACAAACATATAAGAAAGCAAACTACAGATAAGTGTTTATTCTAGGAATAGATACTAGGAATGGCAAGAAACATTGTATTCCCTAGAATAGGACAGAAAGGAAGTAGACACTAATAATATAAACAAAGTTCTTTGGGGCATCAGGGCAGCTCAGTTGGTTAAGCTTCAGACTCTTGATTTCTGCTCAGGTCATGATCTTACAGGGGTGAGACAGCCCCACATTGGGCTCTGTGCTGAGAGTATGGAGCCTGCCTAGGATTCTCTCTCCCCCCCACTCTCTCTGCCCCTCCCCAGCTCATATGCACACACATGCTCTCACTCTCTCTCAGAATAAATATATATTTTTTAAATACATAAAAAATTAAGAAAAGTTCCTCAATTTGATAAAGGATATCTATGAAAAAAACTAATGGTGAAAATTGAATGTTTTCCCCTTAAGATCAGGAAAAGGCAAAGGATATTCATTCTCAACACCTCTATTACACATTGCAATGGAAATCCTAAACAGTGCACTGAAGAAATAAAAAGAAATAAAAGGCATGAAGATTGAAAAAAAGTTCTAAAATATCTTCACTCGTAGCTCACATCATCATGTATTTGGAAACCCTAACAAAATCTACAAAAAAGCTACTATGACAAGTAAGTGATTTTTACAAGGGTGTAGGGTACAAGAGCAGCATCCAAAAGTTAAATGAATCTCAATATAACAACAACCAGAGGTTGGAAGATAAAATAAAAAACACACTTTACGAAAGTATCCAAAATTTAAAATATATTAGAAAACTTGATAATATTAAGACGCTAATTCTCCTTTAATTGACATATGGATTCAGTATAATCCCAAATTATTAGCAGGTTTTTCTGAGAATGTAACAAGCCAATTTTAAATTTTAAGGAAATGAGGAAGGGATGGGGGAGGGGTTAAAAAGGTGATGGGGATTAAGGAGTGTACTTGTCATGATGAGCACGGGATAATGTGTGTAAGTGTTGAATCACTATACTATCCGGCTGAAACTAATATAACACTGTATGTTAACCAACTGGAATTAAAATAAAAAGTTAAAAAAGATATTGTTTCTAAAAATAAATTAAGGAAATGTACTGTAAATAACCTAGAAATGGGTATAATGGAATATAAGAAAAAATGGAATACATTTCCATTTCCATGGTAAGTAACCAATGTAAATAATCTAGATCTAAAAATCAAGAGTGTGTGTTTTTGGTGTGAGGGTAGTGAGAAGGATCAATAGAACGGAATAGAAAGTCTGAAAGTTGACCTACATGTGGGTAAAAGTTGAATTTCAACAAACATTCCAAGGTAAATCAATGGAGAATGAAGAGTCTTTTCAACAAACTATGCTGGAAAAATTAAATATCTGTATGGAGAATAAGGGAACCTTGACACTTCTTAAATCTATACACAAAAAATTTCAGTTGAAATGGATCGCAGTCCCAGAAACATAGAAGAAACATTTGGGTTAGACAATGACTTCTTAGAACAGAAAAAAAGCACAACTGTTAAAATATTGAAAAATCCTGCTTCATCAAAATTAAAATCTTGTGGTGTTTAAAAGCCACTACTACAATGGAAAACAAGAATAAAAACAATTCACCGCCTAGAGGATAATTCCCAGTATTCTCGGGACATTTATTTAACAAAGAACTTGTACCCAGAATATATTAAAACCTCTTACAACTCGTTATTAGGAGAAACAGCACAATATAATTTGGTAAAATTTGAATGTACATTTCACAAGAATAGATATACAAATGACGAATGATGAGTAAGTACATGAAATGATGCTCAATATCATTAGATTAGGAAATTATATGAAATACAAATTAAATAAGATCCTCTTGACTGGATAGAAATGGAAAGGGCTCTTTCCAAATTTTGGTGAGAATGTAGAGGAGCTATTGCTTTCATGCCTTGCTGCTGGAAATGTAAAACAATACAATCACTTTGGAAAAGGTCGGCAGCCTTCCCAAGAGTTAAGCGTATACTTCCCATACCATTCAGCCATTCCCCTCCCAAGTATTCAATCTAAAGGATTAAAAACTGCATGTCCACACAAACATTTGTGCAAAACTTTTGACAGCAGCTTTACTCATTATAGCCGGAATTGGTAAACAATCTAATGGCCACTGACAGGCGAACTGAGGAAGAAACTGATAATAGCCATTCAATGGAATATAACTCAGCAATAAAAATGAACTAATGTGATACACACAAAATAATCTTTTTTTTTCAAATTTTAATGGATTCAGCTTTATTTTTATTTATTTAATATGATTTATTGTCAAATTGGCTTCTATACAACACCCAGTGCTCATCCCAACAAGTGCCCTCCTCAATGCTTATCACTCACTTTCCCCTCTCCCCCACCCCTCATCAACTCTCAGTTTGTTCTCAGTGTTTAAGAGTCTCTTATGGTTTGCCTCTTTTGCTCTCTGTAACTCTTTTTCCCCTTCCCCTCCCCCATGGTCTTCTGTTAAGTTTCTCAGGATCCACATAAGAGTGAAAACATATGGTATCTGTCTTTCTCTGACTGACTTATTTCACTTAGAATAATACCCTCCAGTTCCATCCACATTGCTGCAAATAGCATGATTTCATGCTTTCTCAAGCCAAGTAGTATTCCATTGTATATATAAACCACATCTTCTTTATCCATTTGTCAGTTGATGGACATTTAGGCCCTTTCCATGATTTGGCTATTGTTGACAGTGCTGCTATAAACATTAGGGTACAAGTGCCCCTATGCATCAGCACTCCTGTATCCCTTGGATAAGTTGCTATCAGTGCAATTGCTGGGTCACAGGGTAGTTCTATTTTTAATTTTTTGAGGAACCTCCACACTGTTTTCCAGAGCAGCTGTACCAGTTTGCATTCTCACCAACAGTGCAAGAGGGTTCCCGTTTCTCCACATCCTCTCCAGCATCTATGGCCTCCTGATTTGTTCATTTTAGCCACTCTGACTGGCGTGAGTTGATATCTGAGTGTGGTTTTGATTTGTATTTCCCTGATGAGGAGCGACGTTGAGCATCTTTTCATGTGCCTGTTAGCCATCTGGATGTCTTCTTTAGAGAAGTGTCTATTCACGTCTTCTGCCCATTTCTTCACTGGATTATTTATTTTTTGAGTGTGGAGTTTGGTGAGTTCTTTATAGATTTTGGATGCCAGCCCTTTATCCAATATGTCATTTACAAATATCTTTTCCCACTCCATCGGTGCCTTTTAGTTTTGTTGACTGTTTTCTTTGTAGTGCAGAACCTTTTTATCTTGATGAGGTCCCAAAGTTCACTTTTGCTTTTAATTCCGTTGCCTTTGGAGATGTGACAAGTAAGAAATTGCTGCAGCTGAGGTCAAAGAGGTTGTTGACTGCTTTCTCCTCTAGGGTTTTGATGGTTTCCTGTATCACATTTAGGTCTTTCATCCATTTTGAGTTTATTTTTGTGTACGATGTAAGAAAGTGGTCTAGTTTCATTCTTCTACATGCTGCTGTCCAGTTCTCCCAGCACCATTTGCTCAAGAGACTGCCTTTTTTCCACTGGATACTCTTTCTTGCTTTGTCCAAGATTAATTGGCCACACATTTGTGGGTCCAATTCTAGGTTCTCTATTCCACTGGTCTATGTGTCTGTTTTTGTGCCAATACCATACTGTCTTGATTACAGCTTTGGAGTAGAGGCTAAAGTCTGGGATTGTGATGCCTCCCGCTTTGGTCTTCTTCTTCTTCAAAATTTCCCGCTTTGGTCTTCTTCTTCAAAATTACCTTGGCTATTCGGGGTCTTTTGCGGTTCTGTACAAATTTTAGGATTGCTTGTTCTAGCTTCAAGAAGAATGCTGGTGCAATTTTGATTGGGATTGCATTGAATGTGTAGATAGCTTTGGGTAGTATTGACATTTTAACAATATTTATTCTTCCAATCCATGAGCATGGAATGTTTTTCCATTTCTTTGTGTCTTCCTCAATTTAGTTGATAAGCTTTCTATAGTTTTCAGCATAAAATCATTTACAACTTTGGTTAGGTTTATTCCTAGGTATTTTGTGCTTCTTGGTGCAATTGTAAATGGAATCAGTTTCTTTATTTCTCCAAAGGAATCTTAAATCATTATGCTAAGAGAGAAGTCAGGGACCAAAGAATACATGCTGTGGGATTTTATTTATATTAAATTCAAGAACAGGCAAAAACAAGAGAGGACATTTCCTTGTAGCTTAGGTCTTCTGGAAAATTCAGAAAGCAGTCAGTGGTTACCTGGACCTAGAGTTGGAAGGAAGTTTCCTGTAAATGGACATGAAAGAACTTTTTTGGGGTAACAGAAAATTTTAATATCTGGATATGGTGGAAGTTATAGAAATATACACTGAAAATAGATAAAAGGAAATAAATAAAATATTAAAATTATTTTTATATTTTTTATTATTACATAATTATAAAGTAATCACAATATTAAATAAATAAAAACCTTATACTCTATAGTCAAACTAACCTTTGTTCTGTAAACTGATCACTTTAACCTACTCTGAATTATTTTCTCTATATGGTTAATGAAAATAATATGGTTCCTGACATAGAATATTCAAAAAATATCAGTTGCATTCTACTCAGCAATATTAAAATAAACATGTATAATAGGTATTTTTAACACCTGAAATATACTCTATTTTTTGTCCATATCTAGGAATTGTATTAGGTACCCCATAAAAGGAAGTTATGCTACCATTATATTTTCTTTGAGAATACTGGACCTTTCTTCAACCCTTAAATTCACTACAAGCTTAATTTTCCATTTTAATTAAAAAACCCAATGGCATGTATCACTGTATTATGCCTTTTCACCCGCAAATGAAGAAAGGAAAGCCAGCGATCCACTATGGAAGGTTAACAAAACTCAGGGCACCGTCGTTTTTCATTTAAAACCCAGAGTTTATACATTCCAAGAAACAGAAAAATGCAGAACTAAAATTATACACTTAAAGCTCTTCTCAAGTAGACAGGCCAAAAAAGTAATTGCATTTGTAACAGAAAAAATACGCTACCCCATTTCAGACTTGGTGGTATCTTACAAGTACATTTAAAGGTTTGTTTTAGCAAATATATGCCTCCTTGTGTTGCAGAATTCACTCACATCAATATGACCACCTTATGTGATGGTTAATTTTCAACTCATTACTTACTAAAGTAAATTTAAAATAAGGTATATCTAAACAATGTCAAAGTATCCAAGTGATAAAATTTATTAGTTTTAAGCAAAAAGATTTCAACTTCCATATCAGAATGAAGAATTTAAATCTTTAGTTTCTTCACAGCACACAGTCAGCGATCTCAGGAACTGATTTTTGAAGAGAGAAATTTAGAATGTAGAATAAAGTGGGTGGACCAAAACAACTTCGTCTTCATGCATGATCTTTTTTCTCAATGATTTTAACAGCTTCATTGAGTTAAAATTGATATACGAAAGTGTACATTTTATAGTTTACTTATTTATTTAGAGAAAGAGAGAGAGAGACAGAGACAGAGGGAGAGGGGAGAAGGGGCAGAGAAAGAAGAAAAGAGAGAATACCAAGCAGGCTCTGTGCTGTCAGCATTGAGCCTGACACGGGGCTCAAATTCATGAACCATGAGATCATAACCAGAGCCAAATTCAAGAGTTGGACACTTAACCTACTGAGCCACCCAGGTGCTCCCCAAATACACATGTTTAATGCATACAATCTGATGACTTGGGACACACACATACCACTATCACCACATTAAGGTAATAAACATATCCATCACCTCCAAAAGTTTCCTTTGTTTCTTTTTATGCTTTTTGTTGTTGTTGTTATCTTTAGTTTTTTTGTTTGTTTTTTGTAGTAGGAACACAGCAGGATATCTACCATCTTAAAAATATTCAAGTGCAGTGTTCGCTTCAGCAGCACATATAGTAAAAATATAAATATATTCAATTATACAGTACAATATTGTAAACTCTATGCACTATATTGTACAGCAAATCTCTAGACTTACACAGTTTGCATAACTGAAACTTTATGTCCACTGAACAACAATTCCCCTTTCTCCCTCCTCCAGCCCTTGGCAACCACCATTCCATTTTCTGTCTCTGTTAATTTGAGTATTTTAGATATCTCATAAATGAAATCATGTAGTATTTGCCCATCTGTCAGTGGCTTATTTTACTTAGCACAATGTCCTTCAGATTCATCCATATTGCTGGAAATGGTAGGACTTTCCTCTTTTAGAAGAGTGAATAATATTCCATTGTATGTATGTATCACATTTCCTTTATCTGTTCATCTGTTGATAGACAAGTGGGCTATTTCCACATCTGAGTCACTGTGAATAATGCTATAATGAAGACAGAAGTGTCACTATCTGCGATCCTGAGTTCACCTCTTTTGGATTACTGGATTATACTGTAATTTTGTTTTTAATTTTTTGAACAGTCTCCATGTTGGCTTCCATAGTAGCTGCACCATTTTACATTGCCACTAGCAGTGTAGAAGGGTTCCACATTTTCTGCACCCTTGCTAACCCTTGCTGTCTTTTGAGAACAGTCATCTAACAGTTGTGAAGTGGTATCTCGTTGTCCTTTTGATTTGCATTTCCCTGCCAATTATAAACACAACTGCCAAGACCAATGTCAAGACCATTTCCCTAGGTTTACTTTCAGGAGTTTTACAGTTTCAGGCACTACCTTTATGTCTTTAATCCACTTGGGGTTAACTTTTGCATATACTGTGAAATAAGGGTACAATTTTATCGTGCGGCATGTGAATGCATCCATTCATTCCAACATCATCTTATTGAAGACTACCCTCTCCCCGTTGTGTATTCTAGCTACCCTGTCAAAGATCAGTTGACTGTAGATGCGTGGATTTATTTCCGGGCTTGCTTTCCTATTCTATTGGTCTAAATGTCTGTCTTTATGGCAGTGCTACACTATTTTAATTATTGCAGCTCCCTAATATATTTTGAAGCCAAGAAATATGATGTTTCCAGCTTTGTTCTTTCTTACAATCCCTTTGGCTATTCTGGGTCTTTTATGTTTCCATATGAATTTTAGGATTCTTTTCTATTTCAGTAAAAAAAATGCCATTGGGATTTTGATCAGGACAGCATTGAGTCTGTATAACAATTTCAGTGTATGGACATCTTAGCAATTATTAAGTCTTCCAATCTATGAATATGGGATGTCTTTTCATGCATTTGTGTTTTCTCTAATGTTTTTGCAGTTGTCAGTATACAGCCTTTCACCATCTTAGGCTTATTCCTAAGTTTTTTATTCTTTTTTTATGCTATTTTAAATGAGATTGTTTACTACATTTCTTTTTTGAATAGTTCATTGTTTGTGTATAGAGATACCAATGATTTTTTGTGTGTTGACTTTACTGAATTCATGGATTAGTTCTAACAGTATATTGGTGGGTTTTATTTCTTTTTTTTTTTAATCTATTGATTTTGAAAGACGAACAAAGTGCAAGCAAGAGAGGGGCAGAGAGAGAGGGAGAGAGAGAGAGAACGCCAAGCAGGTTCTGCACTGTTAGCACAGAGCCCGATGAAGGGCTCGAACCCACCAACTGCAAGATCATGACCTGAGCTGAAGTCCGATGCTTAACCCATTGAGCCACCCAGGTATCCCTGCTAAGTTTTCTATATATAAAATCATGTCATCTGCAAACAGATACCATTTTGCTTCTTCCTTTTTCAATTCAGATGCCTTTTATTCCTTTTTCTTGCCTAATTTTTCTGGCCAGGACTTCTAGCACTCTAATAGAAATGCTAAGAGTGGTCATCTTTGTCTGCCTGATCTTAAAGGAAAGGCCTTCACTTTTTCCAATAAAGAACTCACAGTCTGACAGAGAAGAGTTGATGGAAGAATTTTTTTTCATTAAGAAGACACTATGATACACAAAGTTTTTCCTCTATTCAGTGAATGCTATAAAATGAAAAGTAATTTAGAAGAAGTTTAATGGGTTTTATATCTGGTATTTTATTGGTCTTTTCTTTAAGGAGTCCTCCTTTTCATTTAGACAAAGTAAAATCTTCTTAAAACGTTTCATATTGATCTTCTCCTTCTCAGACTTTTAATGCATATTTTCTGAAATATGAGCTTAACATATTTTTCTACAATATTAAAAGGAAGTTGTAAAGGAGAAGTGACTCCTCTCACACTATTACAGAACAGGATCAGGTTTCGCAAATTAGCTTCACCAAACAATTGCACATTGTATTATTATGTACGATAATTTTATAGCAAGTGCTGTCCTAGCTCACCAATATTTTACAATCTCCTTACACAAGAAACTGTCTTCTGTTGATTTGCACCATGATGCCTACTGAATGTTAAGTACATTGCAGATGTGCAATAAATACTTCTTGGTTTGTACGTGAATGAATATATGTTATGGACTAAAATATCTGTCCCCCCACCCAAATTCGTATTTGAAATCTAATCCCCAATGTGTTATTTGAAGGTGGGCCTTTGGGAGGTAATTAAGACATGAGGAGTGGAGCCCTCATGAATGAGAGTTTTCTTGGAATAAGAGGCCAGAGAGCTTTCTCTTTTTACCATTCGAGGATACAATGAGAAGTTAGCAGTCTGCAACCCCAGAAGAGGGTTGCTACCGGAATCCAGCCATGCAGGCACCCTAATCTCAGACCCCCAGGTCCTAGCACTGTGGAAAATACATTTCTGTTATTTATAAGCCACCTAGTCCACGGCACTTTGTTACAGCAGCTCAAACTGACTGAGACAATATACTCAGAATTATCTTCAGGAAGAATAATCATTCTTCCTTAAACCATATTTTAAGGCTTTTCCCCTCAAAGATCTTACTGTAATTTCTACTTTCACTGGAAGTATGATACCTTTGGGGCAAATATATTGATTTCAAAGCAAAATTTTCAGCTTGTCACTTTTTACCCTAAAAATAGCATTTCTGGCATCCAGCTTTAATCATGTGAGCCTTCAGCTTTGGCTTGGTCTACCAGGTACTGCAGGGACAACAGGGCATGAAAATCAATAAACCTAGATTCTAGCTTCAGTCCGTTGTATCTCTCTTCCCTCTTTCATGAAATGAATGGTAAGGTCTTTGTCCTCAGCAAGCCACAGGAAAAAGTGGGAATTCACAAGGATATTTTCTTGTGGCTTAGGTGACCTGGGAAAGGTGCCAAGAGAACAGCACTTTGTATGCTCCTTGTCATCTCTGATTTTCAGCACATAATAATGAGTTTTCAGTCATGTCTTATTCTAAAGTATATGATGATATAAACTGCAGCACAGGTATTTTTCCAATATAAGGGGGGAAAAGCAATTTGATGATTTTCTGTATACTTCTAAAATTCCATTAGGCATTTCAGTTCCTGGTTTAGACAACAACACTCACAAGCAATTTTTAAAAGAAAAATGACTTCTCTCTCTTTTTTTTTCTTACTACAAAGTTTTGCTGTATGAAGCTAACCTAAGGTAAGAAAACGAAGTAGACATTAGTCTAAGCCACTGGTTTCCAAATGTTGCTGCACAAAACAATGGCTTCAGGATCTTTAAAAATACTGATTTTTGGTTAGTACCCCCAGAAATTCTGATTTTATTGGTGTGGGACACAATCTGCATATCTGGATTTTTTGAACAACTCCTCAGTTGATTCTAATATACAGTCAAGTTTGAGCATGACTATCCGAAGCAAACACGCATCTTATTTTAGTCTTCTTTCTCAACTGCCCCTTACCTGCTGAAATTTTTCATATCAAGTTTTGTTCCTTCTCAACAATATTTTAATTTTGAAAATACTTACTTTATTTGGAAATCGCAAGTCACCTGCTTTATGCATAACCTTTTTTTACTACCATACACGAAAATCTTAACATTTAGCTCTAATTGTCCTTATGGTGCCCACTAATTCCAGGTGAACAATGTCTTCCCTGATCAAACTAGCATTTTCAGGTTTTTATAAGATTCAGAAGAAAATCTACTCTCTAGTTTTCACCTTTACCCAAAATTATAGTTACCCAATGAAATGTTGCTCTCAAAAGTACAATGTCAGGGAGACATCACCCCACCGGGTACATCAGCTGGTTTTGTTTTCACCAAGCTGTGCTTTACAAGGTATCAAAATCAACTCTGTGTGTCCCATTTCCTCAGGGCACCAAAGTTATTTTAATAAATTAATCTGTTGTAAGGCATCCACTGTAAAAATCTCACCTCTGTGCCTTCACTCAAGCTGCACATTTTCCTTGGAATAACCTTTCTCATCCCTATCATCTGGTTTTTGGACTGGTGAACACAGGTTCATGTTCCATGGCTCAGCTTGGTTATCATATCCACCATAAGGTCTGTTCTTAGCCTGCTTTTCCCAGGAGAATTGATCACTCCATCCTTTGGGCACTCAGTGGGTAGCTGATGTTTCTATCACAGACCTAAAATTGTCTTATACTATCAATTTACCTAATGGCTCTCTTTATGTGGCTGTAAATCACTCAAAGGTAGGAAACTTGTCTTCCTTATTTTTATGTCCCAAGTTCCCATCACTGTACTTAACGCTGTAGAGACAAATAGGTATACACTTACCCAGGGAATTAAATTATTTTATTAATAAGAATATGGGATGTGACTAATTCAGAAAATATAGATGCCCTATGTTCATTGCAGCATTACATACATTAGCCAAGATATGGAGGCAAACCAAATGCCTATCAATAGAGAAATGGATAGGGGCGCCTGGGTGGCGCAGTCGGTTAAGCGTCCAACTTCAGCCAGGTCACGATCTCGCGGTCCATGAGTTCGAGCCCCGCGTCGGGCTCTGGGCTGATGGCTCGGAGCCTGGAGCCTGTTTCCGATTCTGTGTCTCCCTCTCTCTCTGCCCCTCCCCCGTTCATGCTCTGTCTCTCTCTGTCCCAAAAATAAATAAAAAACGTTGAAAAAAAAATAGAGAAATGGATAAAGAATATGTAGTATGTGTATGTACACAAATACATACATACATATATGCAATGGAATAAGAAGAATAAAATAGTGCCATCTGTGACAACATGGATGGACCTAGAGGGTACTATGTTAAGTGAAGTAAGTCAAGAAGAGATAGGCATATACCATATGATTTCACTTATATGTGGAATCTAAAAAGGCAGAACAAACAAAAAATAAAAATAAACAAACACAACTAAACAGACATAAACACAGAGAACAAATTAGTGGTTGCCAGAGGGGTGGGGGATGGGCAAAAATAGGTGAAGGGGATCAAGAGGTACCAGCTTCTATTTATAACATAAGCAAGCCACAGGGATATAAAATACAGCATAGGGAAAACAGTCAATAGTATTACAAGAATTTGTATGATAACATAGGGTAACTACACTTATCTTGGCAAGCATTTTGCGATGTATATACATGTCAAATGACTATATTGTACACTTAAAACTAATATAATATTGTATGTCAACCATATCTGAAAGGAAGGAAGGAAGCAAGGGGAGAGGGAGGGAGAAGAAAAGGGAAAGGGAAAGGGAAAGGGAAAGGGAAAGGGAAAGGGAAAGGGAAAGGGAAAGGGAAAGGGAAAGGGAAGGAAAGGAAAGGAAAGGAAAGGAAAGGAAAGGAAAGGGGGCAGGGAAAGAACAGGAAGAAAAAGAAAAGAAAAGAGAAAAGAGAATAGAAAAGAAAAGTGGGGTTTGGAGTGAGTATGAGTGCAAATTTCAATTCTGCTTCTACTAGTACATTTTTAACACATTATATACATTTTCTAAGCCTAAATAACCCCATTCATGAAATGTGACTCACAGAGTTGCCTCCAGGGAATGCTATGAGGAATAAGATGCTATTATGTGCATAATATATCTCCCTGCACATTCTCCCCCAAGCTTCATCTATGGTGAACTCGGGCTAGTGGAATTGAGCATCAGTGTCATTTCTTCTCTCCAAATCCTTCCTCCAGATTATAAATTTATCAGCACCATCTCTCCACATTTAAGCCAAATTCTGCCTGCCCTAAATATTTTACCTGATTTTTATTGAAATAGAGTTAAAGAATGTTACACTGGCTTCAGATGTACAACACAGTGATTCAAAAAGTCTACACATTCTGCTGTGCTCACCGCAAGTGTAGCTACTCTCTGTCACCATATACACCATTGTAATACCGTTGACTACATCCCCTATGTGTACCTTTTATCCCTTTGACTTATTCATCTCCTAGCTGGAAACCTGCATCTCCTACACCTCTTCACTCATTTTGCCCAAACCCTCACCCCTGTCCCCTCTGGCAACCATCAGTTTGTTCTCTGTATTTATGAGTCTGTTGCTGCTTTTCGTTTATCTGTTACTCAATTGTTTTGTTTCTTAGATTCCACATGTAAGTGAAATCATATGCTATTGTCTTTCTCTACCTGACTTATATCACTTAGCATAATACCCTGTAAGTCCATCCTTGTTGTGGCAAATGGCAAGGTCTTATTCTTTATTATGGCTGAGCAATATTCCATTTTATATCTATCGCACATCTTCTTTTTCCATCCGTTGCCCTAAATATTTTGAACAACAATTTGACAACTGTATCCTTCATTCTGTGATGTTATCAAGTGATGTTGGGCTCTGGTTTCTAAATATTGGAGGCTAGTACTTACTTTTAGCAAAATGCACATACTGTAAGAAAAAAAAAAAAGTATGCCACTAAAGCTATGACGTCGCACCGTGACGTGAATCCAGTATTGGCAACTGTAAGGAAATGTTGCTTATGCAAAGACTGACACAACACAACCGCACAGCACCTGGATGTCCGCATCTACTTTTCCAACTTGGGGCTCTTTCTAAATTACAACTTACAAGATCAAATAGCTTGGAGAGAGCAGAGACTGGCGTTAGGCAAAAAAAAAAAAAGGAGTCCCTTTCCCTCTACTTCCCTCTCCTCCTCCCACTTCCCTAAATAACAATAGTTCTTAGAGCTAGTTTCAAACTTCAAATGGCACTGCTTACCAGATTTTCAACTGTTTATTAATTAGAAATGCATAAAGGCTTGACAATTGTCAATTTTGTAGATGACGTTTAGGGAAAAGAGAAAAGAAGGAAACCTTGGTTCTTTGCTAAAGAGAAGCAAGCAGTGTTGAATTGCCTTCATTTGTTCTAAAGAATATTAAGAATACACCATACAATCTATGTAATAAACATGTTCTGATGTCTTCATAAAAATCTTATTGGTGAGAATAAACTATTTAAAAGCCCCAAGCCACTTAAGAAATAAATACTCATTGGGGCGCCTGGGTGGCGCAGTCGGTTAAGCGTCCGACTTCAGCCAGGTCGCGATCTCGCGGTCCGGGAGTTCGAGCCCCGCGTCGGGCTCTGGGCTGATGGCTCAGAGCCTGGAGCCTGTTTCCGATTCTGTGTCTCCCTCTCTCTCTGCCCTTCCCCCGTTCATGCTCTGTCTCGCTCTGTCTCTCTCTGTCCCAAAAATAAACGTTGAAAAAAAATTTTTTTTTAAAAGAAATAAATACTCATTTTGGAAGGCAGATACTTCTCTGTTTTGCTTAAAGTGAAATCCAACAGTACATTCTATAAATCTACTGTAATATATAGTGAGATAACCAAAATCTAGTCAGTTCAAAAACTTCTTATTTCATTAAGAAAAACTAACCCTGTTCCTTTGGAAAATGGCACATGCTAACTTTTTAAAACTTTTTCCTAATTATAAAAAATAATCTTTCACTATTAAATATCACTGTTCACTGAACTTATGACATAACCTATAGATTTCAACTGGTATGTTACTTTCTCATATCAGAAAAAAAAAAAGGCCTTCATTCATACCAGTACTCAGTTAGGAACATTCCTCTGTATTCAAGTAATACTAAGTACTTATCCTCATCATAGAACTTATCACATGTCTTTGAAATGGTTACTCTGCTTGTATGGATCACTAAGCACCAAGCTCCTTGTGCGCATGTGTGTGTGTGTGTGTGTGTGTGTGTGTGTGTGTGTGTAATGATCTATATATGTATTTTATATATTTTTATAAAATATGTATATAAAAATCATAGGGCTCAGCATGTAGGACATGTTCAATTATCATTTATCAGTAAATAGATAACTGAACTCATTGGTAAAGAGATGAAAAATGGCAGTGATAAAACACATCTTTCAGACAAATAAAAGCACAAATAATTCATGAATCATAAACATACATTATAAGACTTAAAGGAAGTTGTTCTAGCAAAAGATGGAAATCTTGAGCTACACAAAGCATTGGGAAGGATAAAAATAGGGTAAATATAAAACACACTTTTTATTTTAAAATTCCTTTAAAAGGTAAGTATCTAAAACCAAAAACTGTCATAATACATTGTGAATTCTATAAAATATGTAGGAGTATAATAAATGATAACAATAACACAAGTGTAAAAGGGGGGAAAAGGGAACATATTGTTATGGTGTTCACACAGTCTGTGAATACTGTAAGATTTTTGAAGATAGATTATGATACATCGAACATATAAATAATGTAAAGGATTTCAAAATAAAAAATAGGTATGACAAAACAATAGTGGAGAACAATGCAATCATAAGAAATAAACAATTAATACAAACAAGGCAGAAAAGAAGAAAATAACTATAAAACCTACAGAAATATATCAAAAACCACTAGCAAGATGGCTGATTTAAAAGTACATATATAAACAATTATATTAAGTGAAAATGGTCTACAAATACCAGTTAAAAGAAAGATGATTGTATTGTACTTAAAAAGTAGACCCAATTCTGTGCTTCCTGCAAAACAACTTGTATTAAATATAGATACAGATAGGTCAGACATTTAAAAAATGGAAAGGTATAGCATATGTAATATTGCACGAAAGTTGAGGTGGCTAAAATAGCTTTATCTATAATCACCGAAAATTGGAGACAATTCTAATGTTCTTGAAGTGGTGAACAAACTGGTATATCCATACAATGAAATATTACTCAGCAATGTTAAGAAATAAACTCTGCATTCACGTAATAACATGGATTAATCACACAAATGTGTTACACTAAGTGAAAGAAGCTGGGCTGAAAAAGCTACATAATGTATGATTGATTTATATGATATTACAGGATGGGTGAAACTAGAGGAAGTGAATTTAGATCAGTGGTTACCAAGTGCTAGCTGTAGGAAAAGGGGTTAATGATGAAGGGGCATGAATACTTAGGGGTGATGAGATAGTTTCTGTATCTTGATGGCAGTGGTAGTAACATGAATATATATATTTACCAAATTCATCAAACTGTACACTTAGAAGGGTAAATTTTACAACATGTGATTCATACCTTAATAAATCTGACTTCAAAAAAGCACATTAGACATTAAAGACACGTTAATAAGCAGGTCAAATATTTTTCCTCTCTTAATACACATTAAAAAGAGGAATAAATGTCCCTTTGGAAATATGTGTCAAGCAGCTCTGTATTTCAAAACCAGCATCAAAGCTTCAGGGTTTAATGCCATTAATTTTCTCTGGTTCAGCTCTAGGCACCCTGGAGGGCACTAAATAAACAGTCCTTGACTGAATGACTTTTCTTTATAGTTCCTGAAGCACAAAGTTTAGAAACCATTGACTGGAGTGGGGAAAAAGGAGGTAGGAAACTATAATTTTTGAAAGGACAGAAACAGGCCCCTGGAACTGTGCCCCATGGCTTAACTGTCATGTTTAAGCACTGTTTAGAGGAAATACAGCATGCATAAATAAATAAATAAATAAATAAATAAATAAATAAATAAGGAAATTATGGGTCCCAACCTCCTTTTTCTATGTCTTATTCTTCCTCCTCCATAGCTCACCTCCTCACTCCTTTCCCTTCCCCACTGCCCGTCAGTCGGTCTCTCTCCCACACAAACACACATTTACTTGCATGTGTACTGCATACACTGAAATTCTGGGTACTTTTTTTCTCACACAAGTGCAAATATCTGAAAAGAGATTTATTTGCATTTTGAAAAGGATCAATCAATGGGTTAGGCATTAGCTACAAGATTATCAATCACATTTAAGGTGGAGGGGAAGTGTTTGCCTAAACTCCCTAAATCACACTTCTATGATTAACCACTCTCCTAACCACAAAACTCTCACTTCTCTTCTTTAAAGTATTACCAAATATACGCTGAACTCTAAAAACGACACACAGTGTTGTCTGGATATTAAGGAGTTCACAAAGCCAATTTGTTTAAAGACCTTCTTACTCCAAAGGACTTTACAAAGCAACCCTAATGGCTCAAAGTCACTGACCAATTTTCCCTTACTTTGGGAAAGATATCTGAAAATCGTCAAGAATTTCAGGGGGCACGTGGGTGGCTTAATTGGTTAAATATATTACATCTATATTTATTATTGATATGCACAATTTAAGAGTATTAAAAGAAATTACAGTTTTATCAAACAGTATTTCTTAGTTTTCCTTCTCTAGATGCACCTTTTGCTCTGTAACATCACATCTCTCTCTCGCCTGCCCTTTGAGCCATTTGTATCCGATAGGTGGTCTAACCCAGGCGAAGTGTCTGTTCCCACATCCCGGTGAAAGAATGATTTCAAGGTGCAGAGTAGGATAGAGAAAAGGGGCTTGAGCTTTGAAGTAAAATGGAAACTGACTTTGAATACTGGCTGTGTGAGTAGGCAAAAGCATGTAATATATCTAAATAAAGCCCTCCATGGTTCATTCTTCCTTCAGCAGATGTTTTAAAAACACTGTCATTTGACCCTTGTCAGCCTTACCCATCTCATCTTCTCAGCAACTTCCTCCTACCCCTTCACCAGCTAACTTCCAATGATTTTCAGGTTCCTGAACAACCCAGGAACCCTCTCGGCTCCAGTTTTTTCCACGTGCTTTGTTTCATTTGCCTAGAATAGTCTCACCACCAACACGTGTTAGCTAAGTTTAGCTCACACATGTTAGCTAAGTTTTACTATTAAAATAATGCTCAGGGGCACTTGGGTGGCTCAGTCGGTCAGGCCTCTGACTTCAGATCAGGTCATGATCTTGTGGTTCATGAGTTCGAGCCTTGTGTCCAGCTCTGTGCTGACAGCTGGGAACCTGGAGCCTGCTTCAGATTCTGTGTCTCGCTCTCTCTCTACCCCTCCCCTGCTTGTGTTCTCTCTCTCTCTCAAAAATAAATAAGCATTCAAGACTTTTTAATAAATAAATAAAAATAATGCTCAGAAGTCATTTTGTAATGTAATGAATTAAAAAAAAAAAGCTAATATCTGATTGCTGTACCATAAAAGGCTTCTCAGATGAGATCAATTTCCAGTGATGGGTAAACCACTGGGCAAAGTGAGAAATGAAATTCATACAGGAAAATTGTCCAAGCAAAGGAATGGGAATAAACATGGAAGGCAAGTGGAAGAGTGAAAAAATTAAGGAGAAATTCAGTAGTACGATGGGACTTAAGTGAAAGATATCTGAGCAGGATCAATAACAAGCAATATAGCAACTCCCTTGTGGGGAGAGAAGCCATGGGTCAACTATAAAATATATCTTTGGCTCGATTCCAAGACTCAGAACATTTCTTCAGTAAAGACACACCTCCCTTTTGCTGTCTTTTCCCCACTGTATTTCATGCTTCCATTTTTCTCCTTTTGCCTATCCTGCATAACAATTTGGATTAATGATTTTGCTGGAGGATTGGCCTAGTTTTGGATCAGAGGTTTTCTTTCATGAAAAGATGAGATGCTACAAGTGATCCAGTTATGTATCAATTTAGAAGTCAATTTTAACTTAAAAAAAAAATTAGGGTTAACTTATTTTTTTTAATTTGCTAGAATTATTAGCTACCCACAGTAGTCCATATAATAAGAAAATGATTTGGACAATCAAGCCCTGAGGAAGACAGGAACCAGGACTGCTCGGGAGACCTCACTCAGAAATAGCTTTGAGGAAAGGTATCAAGATGAAGTATCAATGTTAAAGAAAACATCTCTGAGGCTTTGCCATCAGAATGACTCAATTCCAATTCTGCACAAGACTCAAAATCCCAGGAGTCCGAACGGCCTAGCTTAGATCACATGTGGGTTCTTGGGCCAGTGGGACCAGGCACTGGGGGGATGGAAAATGCAGTGTATGTGATTCACAAGTCCATCACGACTCCTGAGATGGAGGTAGGAAATTCCTAAAAGAAAGGTAGGATGCCATTACCAAAGTAAGAGTAATGGGTGACAGAGAGACAAACTGGAAAGATGTTTCTTTTCAACAATTTTTACACCATTTATGGGTAAATCTGACCACAGGCATGCAACAAGTATTAAGGTAATATTCATAGTGAGTTTTTCTCAGTTTCAATGATCTACACTTGATTGTGTGTTTGTGAACTCTGTTGTGTGCTTCGAAGCCACAAGTGAAGTCTGGGACAGGAGACCCAATAGATTCCAGGTACCAAGGGAGCAATTAGCCCAGCATCTTTCCGCACCCCAATCTTGTAACTTCCGTAGGATACCCTACTATCCCACCTCAGTTACACTCTTTTATTATTCAAAAATACAGGCAGGACTCCAGAAAATGTGATTCAACACACAGAACTGTCCACGTGGACTAGGGCCAGAAGGTGAACAGCAGCTCTTTCTCTGGTTACCCATGTTCCACGACACGACACTGACCTATAGAGGATGTATCGTGTCACTTCCAGGAAAGTAGTAGCTTGGTGGTTTGTTGAACTTTGTGCAGAAACAGAGACTGATGAAAAAGTACAGTATAAATTTTTCCCAAAACTTCTCTTTGTATGCCTGACAAGACATTGGAGAGGACCTGGGAAAACATGTGAGCTAGAAAGTGTTTTTGCATCAGTCTCCTTCCATCTCTCCACCTAACCCTCTTTCTATGCCTGGTTCTTGCTTTGATGGATGCTTAGAGGCTCACCTTCCTCTCTCCCTCCCCATGGTTAAGACCAGAAAAGGGTCTTCTGTCAGCCATTTGCCCCTTATTTTAAATTTCGTTTGAAACTACCAACCCTGAAATTCAGTTGGAATAAAATTCTTTCTTCTCTGCTGAAGGAATTTAAGGCATCACCAAAAGACTTTGGGCAGCAGAGGACCTTCTCAGCTCCCCCCAAATGGTATCATATGATCAGTAAATAACTCATATTTAAATAAAGAATTATCTTTAAAATGATATGTTTAAATTTCTGAGTTTTTAAGCTCTCTGGAATTTTTCAAACTGCACCTTTTAGCAACCACCTTACTACAAGAGTAAATTTATTTGAGAATGTCAGTCAGAAAACACCAAAACTGTATACTTGGGGCGCCTGAGTGGCTCAGTTGGTTGAGCGTCCAACACTGGTTCAGGTCATGATCTCATGTGAGCCCTGCATCAGACTCCGTGCTGACAGCTCAGAGTCTGGACCCTGCTTCAGATTCTGTGGCTACCTCTCTCTCTGCCCCTCCTCCACTCACCCTCTGTCTCTCTCTCTCTCTCTCTCTCTCTCTCTCTCTCTCTCTCTCTCAAAAAAAATAACAATAATAATAACATTAAAAAATAGTAACAATAAAATTGTATACTTGGCCAAAGTCATAATAAAGTAAAAGGCACCAAGGACTAGCAACTTGACATATTTTAAAAATCACATTTCACAAAACAGACGAACATAGGGGAAGGGAAGGAAAAATAAGGTAAAAACAGAGAAGGAGGCAAACCATAAGAGACTCTTAAATACAGAGAACTGAGGGTTGCTGGAGGGGAGACCGGTGGGGGAATGGGCTAAATAGTTGATGGGCATCAAGGAAGACACTTTTCAGGATGAGTACTGGGTGCCATATGTAAGTGATGAAACACTGGGATCTAATCCTGAAACCGATTCTGCACTGTATGTTAACCAACTTGAATTTAAATAAAAAATAGGAGTGCCTGGGTGGTTCAGTAAGTTGGGTGTCTGACTCTTGATCTTGACTCAGGCCATGATCTCATCGTTCATGAGGTCGAGCCCCACATAGGGCTCTGCACTATCAGTGCAGAGCCTGCTTGGGATTCTCTCTCTCTCTCTCTCTCTCTCTCTCTCTCTCTCTCTCTCTCTCTGCCCTCCCCTGCTTGTGTTCTTTCTCTCTCCCTCAAAATAAATAAATAAACTTTAAAACAAAAGATTTAAAAAAATAAATAAATGACCACCTGTTTCAAATCTAAATTACCCAACCACCCACAGATTATCAGCCCACAGTTTTCAAGTCTCATAAGAAATTCTTCTCCTGCAAATTAAATTACTATTCTGAAACTAGTTCTAAATTATCTTAGAAGAACTACTTCTAAAGAAAACTGTAAAAGACAAGAAAAGACAAATAGAATTTTCTAAAAGTTTTTCTGTAAATGCTCCCTTTAATAATGTATTATTTTATTACACAAGCAGTATATAGACATTGTATAAATATTAGAAATTAAAAACTCACCTTTAATTCCACCACCCAGAAATAATGATTGTTGACACTTGGGTATATAGCCTTTCATATTTTTCTACACATAATATATCTCTATTACAAATTAGATTGCACTTTATGCATTATTTTTAATCTTTCATTTATTAAATAATATATCATGCACATCTTCCTCTCTCAACAAACATAAATCTAAAACATATTAAGGTACTCTTAGTATGGCAATGCCTGAACATTATGCATTAATATTTATTTACCAATTCCTTTATCTTTTGGATATTTTAGTTGTTCCGAAGTTTTCTATTATATATATGAGAAACCTGTGAATATTCCTGAATAGAGAACATACCATTTATTAACTATGCTTGAGTACCAGAATACAGCAATGTTTCATCTTTTTGAAAACCATTTATCAAGTGACATAAGATATCTGAAAAAATATTTAAAACTGAGTATATTGTAGGCACATATTTTTCTGACCTCCAGTATGCATCAAAGCTCATGGTAGGAGAAGGTCCCTAGTTACCCTCTTGTCATCCCTCTCTCCCTCCCCCTTGTCCCCAACATGATTTCAAAAGGATAGGTACGATGTAATATACTTGAATGTTTCAATCTGAATTAGTTTTTAATTCAATGCTTAAATGAATAAATTTCACTTTTCTAAAAGATACTATTGTCTATAAATTGTGCCGTCTACTAGTCACTAGCTACGTGTAGCTATGAAACCATTGAAAGTTATATAGAATGACTGAGAAAATAACATAATAAAGTTGGAGAGACTAAGAAAGGGAAGGACACACGTCCTTTGATCATAAAAGTAACCCACAGTTCTTTGCTCAAAACCATGTAATTTTATTCAAAGCACCATTAGAATTAGCCTGCTTTCAATCCTTCAGAAAAATAGAAACAAAAGAGAAATAAAGACACTACAGGTTAATTGCACTAAAAATAAAGGCATATGACTTTTGCCTTTGGGTGTTAAGAAAAACATTCAATAATAATAATGACTGCTGTAACTTTTAAGTATTCATTTTTGAGAGAGAGAAAACAGCAGAGGGCCAGAGAGGGAAGGGGACAGAGGATCTCAAGTGGGCTCCATGTTGACAGCAGAGAGCCTGATGTGGGGCGGGACTCAAATTCACAAAACTTGAGATCATGGCCTGAGCTGATGTCGGACACTTAACAGACAGAGCCACCCAGGTACCCCCTGACTACTGTAATTTACACATAGGTAACATTCATTGGATATTTTCTCTGTCAGTTATTGTTCTAAGTGGTTTCTACTCACTATAGCCTCCAACCCTATGAGGTAGATAACAGTATTGTTACGCACACTTAACAGATGGGAAAATTATACTGAAAGTAGACTAGCACTTGTATTCTTAGGAAATAATGAATATGTACAGGTAAACATACTTAGATAAAGGGATATAAAACTGCTGTCGGAAAAATGTATATGTACAATGCCATGATATATACACACAGTTCAAAAATTAAGAAACTAAATCCCCAAAAAGATCTCAAAAGGATAGGTATGATGTAATATACTTGAATGTTTCAATCTGAATTAGTTTTTAATTCAATGCTTAAATGAATAAATTTCACTTTTCTAAAAGATACTATTGTCTATAAATTGTGCCATCTACTAGTCACTAGCTACGTGTAGCTGTGAAACCATTGAAAGGTATGTAGAATGACTGAGAAAATGAACTTTTAATTTTATATTATTTTAATTAATATAACTTGAATTTTAAAACTGAAAACAGTTTTTGTAGTACTACATCTCACTTTGCATAGAATAAGGTAGTATTATGGAGGAAGTACAGGGTTTGTTATTTCACATAAACACATCCCTAATCTAATAATTTTTTTTTTAATTTTTTTTTCAACGTTTTTATTTTATTTTTGGGACAGAGAAAGACAGAGCATGAACGGGGGAGGGGCAGAGAGAGAGGGAGACACAGAATCAGAAACAGGCTCCAGGCTCTGAGCCATCAGCCCAGAGCCCGACGCGGGGCTCGAACTCACGGACCGCGAGATCGTGACCTGGCTGAAGTCGGACGCTTAACCGACTGCGCCACCCAGGCGCCCCCCTAATCTAATAATTTTTGTCAATGGGTTGATTCAATTTGAATAGTACTTTTCTCTGCAGCAATATAATACTATAATGTGTTTATGTGAATATTGTATTAAGTCAGCATGAGTTAAAGTGATACTTTTGTAAAGTCTATTTGATAATTAAATTGAATTATTCATTATAATTCCAATTAGAATATAATTAAATTATTTTTATAGGATAAAAATAAACATGAGCATATTTTCAAATTTAAAATATAGGTTTATTTTTATTTTTGATACCAGAATTAAAAGAAGATTCAGAAGCTTGTACTAATTATGACAGGAATATTAAAGGAAAAAATAAAGCTCAAAGAAGGTATGTTACAAGTTCACAATGAATGTCAACTGCAATTTGTTATATCAGAATAAAAGGAACTACTGTTATTATTAAAAAATAAATGCAACAAATTAGATAATACTAATTTATTTGCTAGAAGACTTCTAGCAAAAACATAGGTAATTTGATAAGTTTCCTTTCAAAACTCGAAAAAGAATCAATTAAATTAGTGACTGAATCAGAATTAAATGTAGAAGAATTTTTAGTAATTTTAAACAAAATCTGAGCTTATGAATTTGGCGGTATATAGAATGGTTTGAATTGCTGCAAAGGGGGCCTGGGTGGCTCAGTCAGTTAAGCCTCCAACTCTTGATTTCAGCTCAGATCATGATCTCACAGTTCCATGGGGATTGAGTGCCACAAAGGGCTCTGTGCCAACAGCTAGGAGCCTGCTTGGGATTCATTCTCTCTCTCTCTCTCTCTCTCTCTCTCTCTCTGTCTCTGTCTCTCTCTGCACCTCTTCCTGCTCACATGTGCTGTTTCCCTCTCTGAAAATAAATAAACTTGTCTTTTAAAAAGAAAAATGATTCTTAGATGCCAAGATGGTAAAAGAAATTATGATTTTAGTTCTAGAAATTTTGTAAGGGAATTGTAAGACTAGAAAAGATGTTTTACAAAAGTAAAAGATCTCAATTACATCACCAGATAACAGAAAAATCAATTGATTTCAATTTGAAAAACTGTGAGCACTTTTCTTCAGCTTTAATTGAGTTAGCAATATAAGACATACTGTCTATTAACTATTTTAGGGTGGTTTTGTCTCAATGGATTTACAACTTGCTGAAAAATAAATAGTCAATTCACAGCCCAAAAAATCAAAGCTGTGGGACAATTTTGAATTGCTTGTATCTGTCAAGAAGAATTACAACTAAATATGAAAAAGTTTCTATAACAATAAATAGTATTCTAGTTACAGAAAGTCAAAATCTGAATTTATTAGAATTTTAAGACAACAAACTGGTTTTCCTATATTATTTTATTCTACATCATGATACCTATTGAAAATATTTGTGCTCAATTTTCTAAAATAGTCTATGATTTCTAGATACACATTTAGATGTACGTGTGTGTACAAATGTTATGAATAATTTCAGCATGCAGAACTATGAAAAGATAAAGAATATAAAAAATCTAGTTATCTTACAGTTTTGTTTGTGAGGGTTTTTTTTTTGCCAATGCTCATTGGTTGAGTGCTAACCAAGTTTAAAAAGATTTACTCTTCTGTCAACTCCACTTCAAGACTTCTTGAAACACAAGAAATTCCAGTCAACAATGGAAGAAAGAAAGTGGCAGTACAATTTAATTTTGTCGCTAATATCACACTCCCTATGAATGAGTTAAAATTGAAGTTCCAAGGAAAGGAAAAGCTGAACTACATGAATTTATGTTAAAACTGAAATTCCTCATAGTAGAAAATAAACAAAAATGCTTGAATATATTTTTTCTAACATGAACCAGTATGAAGAAAACTTTCATTGTAATTGACAGAACTATGTAAATGGGCTGCCAAAATACCAAAAAAATTGATAAATCCTTGTTGACATTACTAAGCATAGGTTGTCTTTTTAATTTACACAATAATCTTTTGAAGTTAATGTATTAAGTTGACACGAAAGTCAGTGAATGTTTTTAATTTAGAAAGATGTACCTTCATAGTCACATGTGTTTTTTCAGTCAAATACTTTCTAAAGAAATGAATGACTATTGCTAATATTGATGTTAATACTAAAGGAAAAGGATTCTTTGGTACTCGATTCACTTGAAATTTTTAAAATCTGTTCAAAAAAACTTTGGTAGGTGAAGTTGCTTTTACAAATGGAAATTATATGAAATCTAACTATAGGTCATACATTTCCAATGTAAATGTATGGCCCAAATTGACATGTGTTGTAAGTGTAAATATACACTCTCAATTTCAAAGACTTATTACCAAAAAAATAGACTGTGTAAAATATCTTATTGATTAAATATTAAACATTAAAATGATAGTATTTTGGTATATTTGGTTAAATAAGTTATATTCTTAAAAACCTATCTCATTGGTTTCTTTTTACATTTTTAATGCAGCTACTGGAAGTTTAAAATTACATATGCTTGCTCATATTACATTCCTACTGGATTGCACTGATATATAAAAACTATTTTTCTTTAATCTCCAGATTTAAAAAATGCTTTAAACTCTGTCTTCTTTTTCCAGAATGCTTGCATTTTATTTTTTCTCTATAAAAATTATAGTCATTGTAGGGGCGCCTGGGTGTCTGAGTCGGTTGGGCGTCCGACTTCGGCTCAGGTCATGATCTCACAGTCCGTGAGCTCGAGCCCCGCATTGGGCTCTGTGCTGACAGCTCAGAGCCTGGAGCCCATTTCACATTCTGTGTCTCCCTCTCTCTCTCTGCCCCTCCCCTGTTCATGCTCTGTCTCTCTCTGTCTCAAAAATAAATAAACGTTAATAAAAAAAAATTATAGCCATTGTAGAAACGTATAAAAGTAAAGAAAAACAAAATAGAGTATTTTAAAATCACCCATAATTGAACACAGAATTATTCTTTTATATATTTTATAGAAATATATATATGTTTATATATATATTTCTATGTGTTTTCTGGTCTTACCAGATACCACATACCCACATACCCAAGAATTAAAAGAGATCATTATATTTTTTCCAAAATAATATATCTGAGCCAGTGAGAAGAAGTGAAAAATAAATTCATGATGTAGCCAAGAAAAGATTAAAGAAGCTATGCCTTGGGGGGTTTGATGATTAAAAGCAAAGTATTCCATTTCTCTTCATAAGATATTAAGAGAATGAAAAGACAACCAACAGACTGGGAGAATCTATTTGCAAAAGACATGTTTGATAAAACATTATTATCCAACATATACAAAGAAATCTTACAACTCAACAATAAGAAAACAAACAACCTGATCAAAAATGGTCTAAAAGCCTTTAAAAAAAAAAAACCTCACCAAACTAGACACAGAATGGCAAACCAACATATAAAAAGATGCCCCACATGACATGTCATGAGAGAAATGCAAATTAAAACAGCAATATAATACTACTCCACACTTATTAGAATGGCCAAAACCCAGATCACCAAAATCATCAAATGCTGGCGAGGATGTACAGCATTACCAACACTCATTCACTGCTGGTGGGAATGAAAATTGGTACAGCCACTTTGGAAGTCAGCCTGGCAGTTTTTACAAAACTAAATGTACTCTTACCATACAATCCAGCAATCATGCTACTTGGTACTACTACTCAAAGGAGACGAAAATTTATGTCCACACATAAAGCTGCACGCTAATGTTTACAGCACCTTTTTTCATCATTGTCCAAACTTGGAAACAAGCAAGATATCCTTCAGTAGGTGAAGGAATGAATAAACCATGGCTCATCCAAACAATGGGATATTATTCAGCACTAGAAAGGAGTGAGTTATCAAGTCACAAAAAGACATGGAAGAAACTCAAATGCATATTACTAAGTAAAAGAAGCCAATGTGAAAAGGCTACCTACTGTTTGATGCCAACTATATTATATGCTGGAAAACACAAAACAATAGAGGGAGGGAGGGGAAGGAGTAGGTAGAACATAGAGGGTTTTTAGGGCAGTGAAACTACTCTGTACGATACTGTAATGGTGAACACATATCATTATATGTTTGTCTACATCCATAAAATGTACAACATCAAGAGTGAGCCCTAATGTAGGGGGCACCTGGGTGGTTTGGTCAGTTAAGCACTTGACTTAAGCTCAGGTCACGATCTCGCGGTTTGTGAGTTCAAGCCCCGTGTTGGGCTCTGCACTGACAGTGCGGAGCCTGCTTGGGATTCTCTCTCTCCTCTCTCTGCCCCTACGCCGCTTGTGTGTGTGTTCTCCCCCCCCCCGCCCCCACCTAAGTAAATAAACTAAAAGGAAAAAAGAACAAACCCTAATGTAAACTCTGGATTTGAGGTAATTATAATGTGTCAATGGATGTTCAACAATTGCAACAATAAACCACTCCAGTGGGGGATGTTGACAATGGGGGAGGCTGTGCATGTGTGGGGAGCAGTAAGTATATGGAAAATCTCCATACCTTCCACTCAGTTTTGCTGTGCACTTAAAATTAATTTTTTAAAAATAGTCTATGTTTTAAAAAGCACAAGACATTCTCTTCTTTCTCTGAAGTTAGGTAAGGTTTTTTACCCCATGGATTTACTGTCTAGGCTTCCCAAAACAAATAACACACTTTAGAAACTGTTAGATGTTCTATTTAAGCCCAATGAAAGCAATTTACAGAGAAGAAGCCTAAAGTTTAGGAATTTCAACAGATTTGTTCAATGTTAGTTCCTTGGAAGAATAATTAATGTGTTTAAATCATAAAAACTTGTACAAACATGTCATAGGTAGTTCAAGTAATCATTTACAAACATGGAGTCTTATCATCTCTATTGTTAGTGACTGATAATCTAATACTTCTCTGTATACAGAACACAAGCCTATGTGCCTTTGAAGTTGTTCCACTTAATTTATTCAACAAACACTGTATATGAGTTGTTAAATTAACAGTAGTTTCAGGTAACTCTTTTAGTTGCTGTACATTAATCTTTTTAAAAAAAAATGACTGTAAAGCATGTGTGTGTGTGTGTGTGTGTGTGTGTGTGTGTGTGTGTGTGTGTGTTATCAAAGAGGAACTTCATTATATTTTGTGCTTATTTTGGAAGGGCTATACTAGCAGGTGAGATTTAGGGTGGCTTTCTCCATGGGACTATGCATTACACTTATTTCTTGTTTACATCAAAGTTGAAGTTGGCATGAACTGACAACAAGAGCCATTTAAACTCAGTCCCTCCATGTCAAATTTTAACTGGCAACTCAGAAACCTTTATTTTAATAAAGTCTTATTAGGTAACAAACCACACTCACTAACCCTTGTCCTTATTCTAGAGACTATGCCACAAAATCCATTGAAACATGAATTTCTACTTGACAACAGTAACATCTCTTGGAAATAGGTTATTCATCTTCTAACATTACCAACCATCCAGATAGATTTTCTTCCTGTTCTTCCTCCACAACATCTCTAAAAGCAACATACCCCTCGAGCAGACAGACTTGCAGATAGAATGTATATTTCCATACCAAAGTACATTCTTTCTTTACATTTTATGGCATAAGCTAAAGTTAGGAATTTGTGAACTATCTTACCTTCTCCAAGGGATGTAATTTGTCCTGAATTAAAGCATTTAAAGAGTCCACCTTTCTCACATCTTTGATCATTTATCCAACCTAATTACAGACTAACAATAGCATGACTGTGACTATTTTAAATAATGTCCTTGGAGCTCTGTAACCAATGAGAAATAAACCTGCTTTTTCCTTGTTTTTTTGATTTTGTTTTGTTTTGTTATCTAAACATGATTAATTTCATGCCTTTTACCTGTATATTCCTCAGTGCAGAAAATGCTAATGTTACATTATTTTGAATGAAAAGTTAGTATGTGTGGCCTTTTCTTTCCATTTACTGCTTGGCTTGTTGCGCCAACAAGAAGTGATGAAGTTTAATTACCTTTATGAAAACGAACTCAAACTGGTTATTATTTTACACAGCCTCTCGTGGCAATATCACTTTAGAACAAACAACTAAAGCAAACCAAGTGTGTCATAGCACTTACAGCATGAAAAGTCAGAGCAAGGAACTCTTATTTATTAGAACGACATGAGCTTTTCATGGTACAGAAAATTGATTCCCCTTTCCTGATTTGTTTGTTTTCTTCATACTCTATGGGGCTATTACAGTGCTTCTCTTTAATTCTCTAACTTCTTATTTCCCACTAGTCGTAGCATAGCTATTACTTTCTGCGATATCTTATGGGGAGTTAAAATGTAATCAAGTAATAGAATGTATAGCATCTAGATTCCTAGAATACAGATTTTTTTAATTTGTATTTATTAATGTGTGTGTATATTCATCTGTATTTTTAATGTAAAGACAAGTGCTACACAATAAGTTTGAAACAACCTGGAGAAGCTGGCTTTTCTGCTTGATTTGTGGACATGGGCTATGAAGAAGATGGGGCGGGGGGGGCAATGTGAGATATTTGTACAATTTGTTCACAGCTTGTAATTATTTTTTTTTCTTTCTCACAGATTTCCAAAATTTGACTCACTCTAATTAAAATGCATGACAAAACTGGGATTACCAACACCCCACAGTTTTAGGACGGGAAAAAAAGACATCTTATGAGGCTTGACATCTAGAACTTTACAGCAGGTACTGAATTAATTGAGGGAGTGATAAATTTTATCTCCAGAATTTTGTCAGACAAGGATGGGTATAAAATCTTTCTCGACTATTTACCACCCATGTGACCTTGGGCAAGTTACTTAACTATGGTCAATTTTTTTTGTAAAAACCATACAGGATTTTTATAAAGATTAAGAAAGATAATGTATATAAAGAACTTAGCACAAAACCTTGCTAATAGTAGATATTCAATACATGTTCATCTTTATCCTTCTTATTGTTAGTATTACTAATGGATCCTTAATTAAAAAAAAACACAGGAGTTAAGCAGATATTCAGTAGATGTCAGTTTTTTATCATCGTTAGTATTGTTATGGTTATGAATTCTATTCTGTCTCCTTCTCAAGCACTGTCGAGCGAATGCTCCCCGTCCTTCACTCCTGTCATCCATCCAAGGAGGACCATACTTCCACTGTGGGACCTATATTGCTAGATTTTTTTCATTTATGTATCATTGAGAGCACCAACTCTATTGCTGGCACATGTGGTCGATGCAGAGGGGACACAGAAGAAATAGGAGGTACAAATATTCCTAAGAACGTGGGATCAAGGCAGCAAAGACTGCTGATAACAACAACAACAGATTCGAGCCTGTTCTTCACTCCTTCACAGCATCTAAACCGGCTTGAAAAAGCTTCACATTGGTGGGGAAGAAGCCGGTCCTCTTCCACCTGCTTTCAAAATGAAGGTGGCAATAATAAAAATGTGTGCTAGCCTCGACTTACACCTGATTCATTTTTGAGTGACTTTGAAAATAACAAAATTCCAGTGGACTTTGCTGTAACAGAATTGATCTGGTTGCAGCCAAGCCCTTCCCTAAAATGCATTATCCTCTTAGGGAAAACCCTGGAAGATGAGGAAAGCAAAAAACAAAGAATATTCTTTCAAGATAAAGGCAGATTTGCCACAGAATCCTCCTAAGTAAATGGAAAAAGAGAAAGACTGTTTAGAGAGTACATTTGTTTGTTTTGTTTTTTGTTTTTTTCTTCCTAAGGCACACAGATGTGTGTGCTTCACTAAATTTGCTAGGTAATTTATCACCACAGGAATACCAGTTCAAAAGTATTATCTGAAATAATGAGACACGGTCATTAAAAACATAGAAGGAATAATAAGAACTGATAAAAACAGAATTATTGAGATAAAACTTTCTCTTTTTTTAAGTTTATTTATTTGTTTTCAGAGAGAGCGTACACACATGCGAGAGATCAGGGAAGGGGCAGAGAGCGAGGCAGAGAGAGAATCCCAAGCAGGCTCTGCACTGCCAGCTCAGTCCATCGGGGCTTAATCCCAAGAACCATGAGATCATGACCTGAGCCAAAATCTAGATTTAGACACTTAACCAACTGAGCCACCCAGGTGTCCCGAGATGAGGCTTTCTTGTTGCTATTTCCCTTCCCTTATTTTTTTCCTTGACTCCCACAAAAGGATGAACAATTCCTGTGAATAGTGGCAAGCAAAGAAAAGCATCAGTGAGATGTATCATGGAAAGCAAAGGAAAAAGAAAGCAAAGCAAACAAGCAAAAGCGAAATATATATATATGAGAAATCGGAAAGAGAGAGGAAAAGAGGAAACGGGATGTTAAACAACTGAACTATAAAAATAATCACAAACGGAATAGGAAGACTATTCCAGAACTTTAGAAGAGCTGGGTCCAGTAAGCAAGAAGTAGCATAAAAATAAAAAACAAAAAAGAAACTCTGAGGAAAGAAGAACAGACTGCTAAAAGTTTTTAACCATTTAGAAAAAAAAAAATTTAAGGAAAAGAATGATCACAGCCAACTCCTGCCAGAAAAGAAATACGAAGATTCAAAGAGACCAAACAAATTTTGAACATATTTTTCTTAAAATGGACGAATGTGAGTACACTAAAATTACGAACAGTAAAGTTCATTCAGATAAAAAATCAAAGTCATAAAAGGAAAACGCTCCAAGGAAACAAGATAATCTATTTACAGGTCACCAGCACTTCTTAAAAAGTGCTCTTACTATTTCATGAACGCATGTTGCCAAGCCACAAATGGGGGTGAGGGTGGGGGGAGGGACGTGGAGAGGGGGCAATGTCAAGTGGCTTCTCTGTATAGACACAAAACAAAGGATGGCTAGTTTCATCAAAGGGTCAAAGAAACTAAACCTTTCTCTTTGGACTCAAGAAAGGGATAACACTGAAAATCATCCAAGTGATAACAGGAAACAAGTGAGCTGATATTGTGTCTACAAAAGTGAAAGATGAAAAGAATAAGCATCAATTAAATATTGTTTTCAGGGGAAAATGTAATTTGGGGAGAAATACTTGAGAAGGTTTTAGAGGCTTTAACAGAAGGTAAACAAACAATAGTGACTGAGCATGATTCCTGATCAGAAAGCCTAGGTTTGGATTCTGGCTCTGGTGCTTACTTACGCAATGAGTGATATTTAGTGAGGAGCTTAACCACTCTGTGTGTGTTTACCCCTCTATAAAAGGGATATTATACAATTGTTCTGAAGATTAAATAAAGTATTGAATATAATCACTGGACATAGCGCTTTGTAGTCAACCACTTTTAATAGTTTTGTACTAAATAAACCAGGACAAACATTTTAAAAAGTTAGTAACAACTTTGGGGAGCCTAGGTGGCTCAGTCAGTTGCGTGCTTAACTTCAGTTCAAATCATCATCTGGAGATTCATGAGTTCGAGCCCCACGTCAGGCTCTGTGCTGACAGCTCAGAGCCTGGAGCCTGCTTCAGATTGTGTCTCCCTCTTTCTCTGTCCCTCCCCTGCTCACACTCTGTCTCTCAAAAATAAATAAAGATAAAAATTTGTTTTTAAGTTAGTGACAACTGTAAACCAAAAAATATTAATAACTTTTATTCAGACTCTAAATGTATCATTCATATTGCATAATAACGTCCTTGTAAATATTCCACTATTACACAACCATGTTGATAGAATTTTCCTCTTTGAAAAATGTAGTATTAGTTCATTTTGGGATTTTTGTTTTGTTTTTAAATATTCATATGCAGTCAACTCTGTGAAAGAACAATAAGAACTCAAAGACAAGGAATGTGAATGACATTGTAATGACAGAAAAAAAAGTAAATATTCAAAAATAGAAACTCTGAGGTATAAAAGAATACTGTGATTCTTTGCAAAGTTCATTAGGTCACTTTTGAATAATTCTGAAAATTATTTTTTTAAGTTTATTTTATTTATTTTGAGAGAGAGAGAATCCGAATGAGGCCTCTGTGCTGTCAGTGCAGAACCCAGTGTGGGGCTCAAACTCATGAACCGTGAGATCATGATCTGAGCCAAAGTCAAGAGTCAGATGCTTAACCAACTAAGCCACCCGGGCACCCCAGTAATTCTGAGAATGATTTGGAAGTCGAGAGCAGACTCTTGTCTTCTAATTTCTAATATTAGAAATGTGTCTTTCTACTAAAAGACTATTTATGTCTACCAGAGTTAAAAAAAGAAACCTGTTTCAGAACTATAAATTTTAAAATAAGTAAGTAAATAAACAACATGTGCTTGATTTAAAAATCAAAGTTCTAGGGGCGCCTGGGAGGCTCAGGTGATCGAGCATCTGACTCTGGTTTCAGCTCCGGTCATGATCCCAGTGTCCTGGGAAGGAGCCTCGCACCAGGTTCTGTGCTGAGCACAGAATCTGCTTAAGATTCTCTGTCTCCCTCCCTCTCTGCCCCTCCCCTGCTTGCTTGTTCTCTCTCAAGTAAACAAAATGAAAATAAAAGTGAAAGTTGTAAATAACTATATAGTTGTGGGAAAATTCTGTGACAACAAAAATAACTATGACCCGTCGATAGGAACTCGTCTATCTTTATATAATTCTTCTTACCATAATAAAAGTTCAAAGTATAATACCAACATTTTGGGTGGCTCAGTCAGTTAAGCATCCAACTTCAGCTCAGGTCATGATCTTGTGGTCCATGAGTTCAAGCCCCGTGTTGGGCTCTATGCTAACAGCTCAGAGACTGGAGCCTGCTTCATAGTCTGTGTCTCCCTCTCTCTCTCTCTCTGCCCCTCCCCTGCTCGTGCTCTTTCTCTCTCTCAAAATAATAAATAAACATTAAAAAAATAAAAAAATAAAGCACAAAAATAATAGACTGTAAATTTTAAAAGACAGAGGAGATTTATTACTGAGCGATCACCACTCAAATACTTTCACTTCTATAATTTTTCAATATTTTATTAATTTCTGCTCTTTGAATTCCAATTCCCATTTTAAGATTTTCCAAAACTTACACCATTCTTTACCTACTTCATTTAATTCATTTAATTCATTTAATACATTGATTTTCACTTTTTCTGGTATGATAGGTTTTTAAGACAACAAATTTTCCTTTTTACACTACTTTACTTGTATCGTGTAGGCTCTAATTCGCAGTGTTTTCATTTTTGTTAATTTCTATGTATTCATAAACTTTGCCTTTCATTTCACATTTTTCCATCGTTTTGTACCTGTGCTTGAACAAATTCATAGGGGATCCTGCTTATACCTAGAGGGCAGGTACTGTTTTCTGTCATACTCACTGTCTTTAATTCCAAGTAGCACAATGTCATTCACCTAGTAGATGATCAGTGATTGGCTGGTGAATTATTAATCAGTCTGATTTTCAAATCTAAAAGATGTGAAACGATAGGCTGAGTATTTTCCAGTTATTTAGAAGCCATTACATATGACATACAAGAAAAAAGAGCAATGTGTTGAAGAAGCGGGAGTAGAAAGGGGAGGGAGTGGAAAACAGTAATCCAGGATTCAAATCTTCAGGTTCTAGACACCATACCTTCCAACAGCATACTGCCTTCATGTATGGACTTCTTTAAAACACAATACCGCTTTATCAGTTGGACAGAACTTGTGAATCCACTTTACAGGTGAACAAACAATGATTTTAGAAGACTTAGAAAGACTAGATGTCTAATTGGTATCAGAGCCAGCAATAAAATCTTCCTCTTGACTTCTACTGCAGGGCTGTCTCCCTCCAAATGACTTCATGTTCATAAAGTATACAAGCCAGTTGAATATCCAAGATTCGCCCCTATATCTGTATTGTTACGGTTCAACCTAATACAGATAGATTATAGATAGATAAAATATACAACTATGGACATCTGACACACACATGTGTATTTCCATCATTAGCGGATTAATCACATAACCAAACGGGAAGCCATAACACCTCTGAATTAGAAACACTCTCTAATTCAACATCTACTTTAACAATTCAAGTGCTATCTGAATTTCTTTGTTTTATGTTGGTGTTTTGTTTTTAAGTAAACTCTGTCCCCAACGTGGGGCTCAAACTCACCAGGAGATCAAGAGCTGCAGGCTCTACCGACTTAGCCAGCCAGGCGCCCCACGTCTAAATTTCCGAAGCAAAAATACCTACCAATAGTTCGTCCATTCTATTGCCAACACCTGTAGTAATAGGGCACTCAATAGAACGTGAGTCAACAAGTCTGTCTTTGGAATGCCGACTCCTAAATAAAACGTATTTTGCTCTACATTCTAGTTGTATGTGATGGAGCCACACCAAGCAAAGCCATCTGTTTTCATATAAAATCACTGAGGCAACTTTTTTTTGGCAGTGTAAGACTGCAGAATCATAACTCAAATTTATATCGAGATAGTAGAATACATATTAATAATCGTTATCTCTGTTGCTAGATGGAGTCTTCTCTTTCTGCTTCAGCGATGTTTCCACTAGCCTGTCATCTGGTGAAGTATGTGCGAATTGCAGGTCACCTGTATCTCACATACAACGTGTGTCCTTCCTTCGAGATCCCTGAGAGAGTCACTCATGTGTCTGCCAGAGAAACACTCTTCAGCTCTCACGCAAGCCTCCGCTCCCCTAGCAGTGGTTTCAAAGGGGTTACTGCAAGGACCCCAAACTGAAGTTGGGGGGCCAGGCAGGCACTGAAAATGCACACAGCCAACAGCCGAGGACTGGGGTTAACTGCCGAGACCACGCCTCCCACGGAAAGGTCAGCTGCAACTCAAGGATAGATAGCTCCTGATTCCACTTGGGAATGCCAATCAGAACTTTTGAAAACTTTGAAAGTCAAACTTTTTTTTTTAACACTTATTTATTTTTGAGGGACACACACAGAGAGAGACAGCGCGCGAGTGGGGAAGGGGCAGAGAGAGAGGGAAACACAGAATCCAAAGCGACTCCAGGCTCTGAGCTGTCAGCACAGAGACCAATGCCGGGCTCAAACTCAAGGATAAGGGAGATCATGACCAAAGTCAGACACTTAACCGACTGAGCCACGCAGCCCCCCGAAAGCTAAACTTTTAACTGAAATCTCCCAAGTCTTATATGTTGACAACTGTTTCAAATTTTTCAAAGATAACACAGAAACCAAGACTGAAAAAGGTATGTCTGTGGCGTAAATTTGACCCCACCAGGCCAGCTTCAAGTTTCTGGCCCAGGCTTCTGCTATAATAAGGTTTTACTTGTTTTGTTTTGTTTTGTTTTTTGTTTTGTTTTTTTCAGCATGACCCGGCTGTTTTTTCTTCACTGGGGGTGATGAGAGACTGGATTTTAGAAACAACTGGATTTTAAAAACAATTGTTTTAGAAACAATTCATATTCACCAGATACAGTATTTTGTAAATGAGATGTGTCAAGGATGTTAGTGATGTTCTCCTTGCTCTTTTAGAAAAGTTGCTATTTTAAAGCCATAGCCATAAATATTGGAGTTCAGAGCTTTCAGATGTTTTGACTTTCTCAGATGATAAAATGGTTTCTTAGGGTAGTAGTTAATTTCATTAGATCACAATGAACCTACAAATAATCTTAGACCCAGGAGAATACTAGAACACTATTTATTCTAGGTGAGTTTATTATTATCCTCCAGCAATTGTTACCTTAAAGATGTTACATTAATTTTCAATCCCTTTTCCAAGAGATGGTAATAATTATTTCTATAACCCAGAGCAGGGATCAGCAGACTTTTCAGTCAAGGGCCAGACAGCAAACATTTTAAGTAAATATTTTGGGCTTTGCAGATCATTGGGTCTACCTTGGGACAATTCCATTATGCCCCGGTAATGTGGAGGCAGCAAAAACAATATGAAAAGAATAACATGGCTGTGTTCCAATAACACTTTATATATGGATTAAAATTTGAATTTCACATAATTTTCATGTGACGCAAAATATTATACTTTTCATTCTTTCAACCACTTAAAAATACAAAAACTATTCTCAGCTCGTGGATCATAAAAAATGGGTGAGGGGCTCGATTTGGCCCCCAAGGTATAGTTTTCTAACCTTTTATTTTAGAGCTCATCACTCCTAATATATCAAATAGCCAATTACTTAGACTTAGTCATTTCTTATCTATATTGCCAAATTATTAAGAAAGTGGCTTAGCAAGTGGAGAATAACATCAGGTGGATTATTTGAAAAACATTCCATCTAAACCCAGGGAACTTACCCTATCCCACAAAAAAAACAGGTCACATGAGAACTCATTAAGTCCATCTTTGCCCACTTGTGAAATTTTCTTATTTTACAAATCCACAGTCTAGCAGAAAGCTTGTATTTTCAGTGAAGATTAACAGCATAGTTGACCTCTGGACAGTGCAGAGTTTAGGGGCATTGACCCTCTGTGGAGCTGAAGATCTGTGTATAACTTTCGACTCCATAAAAACTTAAGTACTAATAGCTTCCTGTTCACCAGAAGCCTTACCAATAACATACACAGTCAGTTAACACATATGTTGCATGCTATAGGTATTATATACTGTATTCTTACAACCAAGTAAGTTATAGAAAAGAAAATGTTATTAAGAAAATTATAAAAAAGAGAAAATGCATTTACAGTATTATACTGTGTTCACTGAAAAAAAAAAATCCACATGTCAAGTGGATCCACACAGTTCTAACCCGTGTTGTTTAAGGGTCAACTGTACTCTTAATGCTTTTTCCAGCTCTGACATTGGCAAATTGTCTTTGAAGATGGTATTTCTGACCGTCTTAGCTCCTACTAATGTAATAGAGGCAGATAATAGCCAGGGGTTGTAGGATCATCCCTATCACATGAAAAACCTGAGTAGATATATTAGCAGATATATTTTTCTTGATCCTACCTTTTGAACATATTCCAAGGAAATTTTGAAAGAAAGTGTTTTTGGTTTTTTTTTTTTGTTTGTTTGTTTGTTTGTTTATTTGTTTTTTCAGAGAAGGAGGACACAAGTGAGCAAAGGGGCAGAAAGAAAGTGAGAGAAAGAGAGGAGGGGGAGGGTGGGAGAGAGAGAGAGAGAAGTGGGGCTTACCATGTTTTCCTGAAGCAGGGCTCATGTTTTACGCAAAGCGGCGCTCAAACTCACCCTCAAACTCACCCTCAAAGTCACCTTGTGGGACTCAAGCTCAGGAACTGTGAGATCATGGCTGAGCTGAAGTCAGGTGCTTAACTACTGAGCTACCCCAGTGTTTGAAAAAATTGTTTATTAAATGTGCTGGTAGGTTTCCTTTACACTTCCCTAAGCAAACAATCATTATCCTTTTCTTTCTCCAGAAATTAAAAAACACACACAGGAGATTTATTTCATACGATCCTTAGAGGTTGTTTACATGACCACGGCATTATAAAACCATTTATCACATGCAGCTCTATCTTATGGACTTATACAAGGTGTTCCCTTTTGCAAAGGTGTGTATCCAGAATAAATAAACCTCTGGGAGGAATGTGAGTGACGCTAAAATTATCTAACAGAACAGCAAATGGTATTTTAATAATTTTTGAGCATTTTCCTTTACATATTTCACATATGTCCTGAAAATATATAAAACTAAGAACATCAAACCAACAAATCCTTTGCAAATGTTTCAAGAGTTTGGGGCCTGGATTCAGCATTTTATAGTTATTTAGTGTCTTCTAGAATAGATCAGCTAGAGTTAAGCTTACCTGTTCACCTTGTAAACAGTAATGGATGGATGTCTGTTGTATTTCAGGAAAAAAAGTCATCCTGCAAGCTTCAAAGCTTCTGTACTAATAGAATGGCTTAACTAACAATGTGTTATATTGGATATTGAAATGGAGGTACAATTAAATGTTTTTAAAGTATGGAAAATTTCATGTAACATCAACTTTTGTGTTCATTGTTCTTCATGTTGCCAGCTATTTCATTAAAATCCAAGAAGGGTCCTTTGCTTTTCTTCCTTGGAGAGTTTATTGATTTTATAAAATATTTATAACTAGGTGTCCTTCTGATGTCTCGCTTGGTGATAAATCTCCTAAAATTTTGTGTCCAGAAATTAAAAGCCTCAGAAGAAGTCATCATTGTATTTTGGTGGTAGTGATGATGGTGTGTGTGTGTTTGCCTCCATGTCCATTTATTGAGACATTCAAGTCACATGAAGAGAGGTCATCCAAAATGGAGCCATTTTTAACACAGAAGTAAAGATGAAATTCCTCATGACACCTCTAGAAATTTCCATGAAAAGTGTCATTGATCATCATTTCTTAGATTAATCAGCTGTAAATATATAATGCTCAATAATATTATCTAGTTCAAATTCAAATATTTTACCCTTAAGGAATTCATAGAAAACTTCTGTCAAATGCTTCAATGAAAAATAGACAATATGTGTCATGAAATGCCCAAGATGTAGCTTGCTAATAATTATTTTTGACAACGGGTTCTCTTTCACCATACAACATTATTGCAAAATTACTAAGTTCCCTTTGCTATACTTTTCATCTCTGAAACCAATATAACCTTGTATGTTAACTATACTCCAATAAATAAATAAATAAATAAATATTTTTTAAAATGTATTCTTTTTATCTTCACATTCTTTTTATAAATACTTAGATTTGTCATTTAAGTGATATTTTCTAGAATTTCATCTGAATTTTGTTCCAGTGCTTACTATATCCTGCCACCACAGGTAAACACATACTGTTCAGAACAATTAGGAAAAAATGAATCTAGGTCACATTATTAAGAACTATAATAAACCTTGCTGTTGTCCCCTTGCCATCCAGCCTTAAAGAATTCTTAGAAACTGTTAAACTGAAAATAGTCAACTGACAAGTATACTTTATGACCATGAAGTCATTTGAAGGGAGAAAGCCCTGCAGTAGAAATCAAGAGGAACATTTTTATTGCTGGCTCTGACACCAATTAGATATCTAGTCTTTGCTAAGTCTTCTAAAATCATTGTTTGTTCATCTGTAAAGTGGATTCATAAGTTCTGTCCAACTGATAGAGCGGTATTGTGTTTTAAAGAAGTTCATACATATGAAAATCTTTTGAAATGTATTATGTTCTAAAATTGTAGTCTATTACTGAATCAATTCTAGTTACACTTACTTATGTATTCATCCATTACGTTCACATTCCTATTTCATTTTCAGTTAGAGTTAGAGTTAGAGTTACGAAAATATCAAGAAAAAAAGTGTTCGATAGGTGCAGGATTATGATTATGTGATAAATAAAATAAATCTGATAACTTGTAAAAATCTAGATTTTTTTCACCCTGCTCCACAACTTTAGTCTGTGTGTGTCTGTGTGTGTGTATGTGTGTGCATATGATCCTTACACTGAGAGGTGTACACTGAGAAATTCCAGCCCAAAGCCCAAAGGTCTACTTTATGTCTACTCCTGACCATGCGGGAGCATTCTCCCAGGAAGGGGTAGTAGACTGAGGTCATGATTCACTTTGTTTACAACTGTATCATCAATTTAACTGCAGCAACCAAAAGCAACTCATTAAGAGCTACATGATGTATTTTCTGGTCATGTTGCTGGCTATTATAAGTCTCTTTGTTTAAAAAAATTAGGCTGTCTTAACCAAAGCAAGTCACTTAGTAGTCTAACATACATCCCCACACTAATGATTTAGAATACAAGACAATGATATATATGCTGCTAGTGAACTAAAATTCAATCATGATGACAATATCAAGAATATTAATGATGTTGTTATATATATACTCATAGAACACTGCTTTTGCACTCATATTATTTTGTAGATGAATAATGATCTGTATATATTTAAGATACTAAAACTTAAGGGACACCTGGCTGGCTCAATTGGTGGAGCATGTGACTCAATCCTGGGGTTGCAAGTTCAAGCCCCTACATTGTATGTAGAGATAACTTAAAATAAATAAAACATTAAAACAATACTAAAATTTAAGATGAAAGTGTCCCTATAAGACTGAAAACTATAGTAATGAAAGAGGCTTCAGAATTTAAAATACTTCAGTACATTCACCAAGTATTATTCTTTCATATTATACATAATCCACATTTGCTTTCAAGAATACTCAACACAAATAAAATTTTCCCCAGTAAGTCTCTTCCCAGGAAAATATTTGTTAAATATACTATGATCCAGATTAAAATCAATAATGATTCAAAAATCTTTTTCAAGTTTGACCTACTCATGTGAGCTGTTCATGTTTGTACTCAGCTTTAAATTCTATCCAATATAAAGATTTTGACTAACCTTTAAGTGACCTATGTAGATCAGCAACAGAGATTTATTAGTTACCCACTCAGTAGGCATAGAGCCATAGAGCAATTCAGAGAGTAAAATTTAGATACTGTCTTTAGTACCATGAACTCCAAAAGGAAGACAATACACAAGGAAATTTCCTGACTGAGTCCAGACAGGGATATCCACAGCAAAAATTACTGGCAAATATTTTCTAGTTCACAACTGTAAAGTACAAGAAAGGAGAATGTGATCTACTGAAGAAGGGGCTTTACATCTTACTATAATCAACTTTACCTGTCTCAGGAAGTATTTATTGGGCTGTTTCCAATGATGACTTTGCTTTGACTCACCTGCACCCCTCTTGGCTTGGGTGACCAGATGACTGGATTAGAACAGCTGCATCCTCCTTGTCTAAATACCTGGAACATTGAACATAGATACTACATTGTTATGTGTGTGATCGGAAACCAATGTTACTGTTCAGCAATGTTTACTATCTGTAATTACTGTTTCTTCAATGTAAATATCTTAAAAGTGAAATTGAGGTCTTTTGCATATATATTCCTAGTCAAACACTGACCTAAACACATCAAAGGCGTGTACTAAGTATGTATCGTTTGTTGATCATGAAAAGCCAAATGAGTATAATTTGCTCAATAATATTTAAATAGTACTTTTAGTGGTCTGACAAAAATATGGAATCTTTCCACAGATTCAATAATATGTAATCATCTTACATGTATATCGGTAACTCTGACAAAGATAATGGTACCTTTGTTTACCCACTACTACAGTAGTAATAAGTCAGAGGTCTATAAAGGTACCCAAGTTATTTTAGGTTCTAATTTATAATCTAAGAATTTGTCTGATCAAGGAAATTTCATATTGGCCATATTTTCTTTTTTAAAATTACAAGCAGGTAATATTTTAGAAAAACAAAAATTGCCAAGATGTGTCTGTGTATCACAGTTGCTTCAATAATAAATACTAATAGAAAAAATGCAATAATCAAGCATAATTTCCAGGTTATTGTCAAGAGCTCACCAAATTGAGAACATAATTTTAGTATTTTTTCAAGGCGTAAATTTAACATTCTTAATAAAGATGCATTTTTTAATAGTGATAGCTATTTTTACAGATATAAATTTTATGATGCCTGAATTACTTTCTAAGCAATAGAAATTTTCTATTTTTTTCAAGAATATCTTCAAATGTCTCTCTTTTTCTCTCTTTTTCCCAATTTGAGAAATAAAAGAAAACTTTCTTGTAGACAAAGACTAATAATTAAATTCAGGTAACATTTAAGAATTCCATTTGGTTTTTCAATTTCTACAGGCAGTTCTCTTCCTGTATTTATTCTTGAAAAACAAATTTCTGTGTGTGTGTGTGTGTGTGTGTGTGTGAGTGTGTGTTAACAAAAAGAAGGCAGAAATAACATACATTCCCCTATCACCTTTTTGTAATTTTATGTGTTTTGCCTCAGGAAAGAAGGCTGGCATGGGCTCGGTCATTCCTTGTCTTTGAATACATGTGGCTTTCGGTAAGACACCATGTTCATGACTCTTCTTAGATAAAGGATCTTCTCTGAGAGTTCTTGTCAAACAAAACCTGAAAGAATAAATTGGGGTATCAGGTTATCAAAAAAGAATGGATATAGGACAATCACAGCAAGAAAACTCTATAACAGAAACTCAGATCTCTTTCTGTCTCTCCACTCCTTCCTGGACAAGTCTTACTTCTCATTGTTTCATTTCATTCTAGGACTGGGAAATAGAGCAAGGAAGGGTGGATTGTCCAACCACTATTAGCTCAGGTTGCTGATTTCTCTTTGAAGAGAAACTTTACTTAACACCAAACTTTCTCTTCCCTGGGTGAGACGTTTTGACCACCCAGATCAAATTTAAATTTTATTTAACTATGTTTGTTAGTGGGGTGCCTGAGTGGCTCCGTTGGTTAAGCATCCAACTCTTGGTTTCGGCTCAGGTCATGATCTCATGGTTCACGAGTTCAAGTGCCGCATCGGGCTCCACGCTGACAGCACGGAGCCTGCCTGGGATTCTCTCCATCCCTCCTCTCTCTGTCCCTCCTCTGCTCTGTCTCTCAAAATAAATAAACTTAAAAAAAATGAAAATAAATGAAATAAAATATGTTTGTTAGTGAAAAGATACAAGTTGCAAACCTTGATTATATGTGAACACTAGGAAAATATTTTGGTTTAATTTTAAGCAAGGAAAAATAAAAACATCTTGTGAGATATCCCTATAATACAGGCTACTTCTCTCATTATCCCAACACCAAGATTAAGTAATTACATAACTGTATTACATAATTTACAAATTTTAATATTTTAAGGGCAAAGTGCAATTTAAGTAAATCAAATATTAACATATGTGAAAAGCATATTAATGTAAATAGATGTAATGGGACAAATGTTTTTTCATAAATACTGTCATCCTGGATTACTAATCTTAGAATTTTTTAAGGTTATTTATTTGTTTTGAGAGAGAGAGAGTGGGGGAAGGACAGAGAGAGAGGGAGAGACAGAGTACAAAACCAGCTTCGCAGTGTCAGCGGAAAACCCCACACAGGGCTCAGTCCCATGAACTGTGAGATCGCGAGACCTGAGCCAAGATCAAGAGTCAGAGGCTTAACTGACTGAACGACTCCGGCACCTCAGTAATCTTATTATTAATAAATTTTATATTATTTAGTACCCAAAGAGCTCTACATTGACTTTTTCATCCTTCTTACATATATTTAAAATGTAAAACATCTCAGGGTGCCTGGGTGGTTCTGACTCTCGGTTCCGGTTCAGTTCATGACCTCACAGTTCTGGTTCATGAGATGCACCCCACATGGGGCCCTGTGCTGACAGTGTGGAGCCGGCTTGGGATTCTCTCTCTTCCTCTCTCTCTCTCTCTCTCTCGCTCTCGCTCTCTCGCTCTCTGCCCCTCCCCTGCTCACATTTTCTCTCTTCCTCTGTCTTTCTCAAAATAAATAAACTTAAAAAATAAGTGAAATTGAATGTAAAACACCTTAAATCTTTTGTATAAGCCATATATAAATAGCCATAGCCTTAGCATATTTTAAGATTATATTGCTGAAGAAATTATTATGATAATCCTTTCCCACAGAAAAGAGAAAATTGCATTTATCTGTATGTAACCAAAATAATCACTTGAAAACTGGAAAACATTTTTATGTCACTAGTATTTTAAAATGACTTTTAATATATGAGGTTGCTCTCTATAAAGATATCACCACTGTTAGAAAGGTTGTCATCTGCTTGGGATGGTTCCAGAATGACTCCAGTCAACAGCAAGTCTGTTAGCTAAATGAAAATGGAATTTATGTACTAGCTCTGTCTCTAAAGAAAGAATGGCAGACATCTTTTGAACCTTACTCTCTTCCTGACTCTGTAATGGGCTTTCACTTAAACTATCTAATTTAAATGTCATAGTGACTCTACCCTAAAATATTTATCCATATTTTCAGGTTAGGAAACTGTTATTCAGAAAGACCAGGTAATTTCCTTGTGGTATTTTTATAACTGTTCTTGTTGTTATTTAACTACTAGCTTTTTCCAACCAACTTATCTGATAAGACTGCATACATATGGCAAGCTAAAATTAATTTACAGTAAGTGAGGCTGGGGTATAGGAAATCTAAGAGAAGTTGATATACAGATTCTAGAGTTTGGTTGCAACTTTATTCAAGCTTTCTAGAGGCAAGATTTTAAATGTAGTCATTTTTATGGCATATAGTATCCACAAGTTAAAAATAAGCAGTTGCGGGGCGCCTGGGTGGCGCAGTCAGTTAAGCGTCCGACTTCAGCCAGGTCACGATCTCGCGGTCCGTGAGTTCGAGCCCCGCGTCGGGCTCTGGGCTGATGGCTCAGAGCCTGGAGCCTGTTTCCGATTCTGTGTCTCCCTCTCTCTCTGCCCCTCCCCCGTTCATGCTCTGTCTCTCTCTGTCCCAAAAATAAATAAAAAACGTTGAAAAAAAAATTTAAAAATAAGCAGTTGCTTAGGAAAAGCACATCTAATCAGAGACTAAAGAGAAATTATCCTTTTTGTAATATCCTGCTGTGATCACTAACATTTAGGGAGTTGCATAAAACCATTTCTTTTTTTTTTTTTAATTTTTTTTTTCAACGTTTATTTATTTTTGGGACAGAGAGAGACAGAGCATGAACGGGCGAGGGGCAGAGAGAGAGGGAGACACAGAATCGGAAACAGGCTCCAGGCTCCGAGCCATCAGCCCAGAGCCCGACGCGGGGCTCGAACTCACAGACCGCAAGATCGTGACTTGGCTGAAGTCGGACGCTTAACCGACTGCGCCACCCAGGCGCCCCATCATAAAACCATTTCTGAAAACCATGTAGTCTTAGGATATGATACTATCCTGGAATGAAGAATAATTATTTTAGCATTAATTTATTAGTTGATCCAGAAAAAAGAGGTGTTTCCTTTGGAGAATGTTATATATCCATTGAAAATAATATTTTTGAAAAATATTTATTGCCCTAGGTAATGGTCACAATAAAATGTTAAGTGGGGAAAATATTGGTATTTCACAATACAATGTTAAGAGTAAAAATATAAAATTTTATATTTTCATACACTTATATTTAAGGGTTCGTATAAACTCCTTTCTAGATCTAACATAAATGCTTCTAATTTGTTCCTACTAGAAACAGAAGTATTATCATTAAATAAGTGCCAATTAGATCATACCTCTCCACCTACAGTCATCAAGTGCTGAGTAACATTTTAATAATATTCCAAAATATCAAAATATAGGAAGGTAAGATAAGCACCATGAATAATTCTCTTTCAAATATAAGTGCTCTGTGGTTTTTACTTCACTAAGAGAATGAATTGATAATTTACCTATAGTGAGAGGATCTAAGTTCCACTTCGCCGTAGTACTGTATGACCTTAAAATGCACAATAGCTCATCCCTTCTTAAGGTGATGCATGTGTGCATAGGTAAAAATAGAAATTGAAGTACTGTAAGGAACACACCCGTCTTCTATTCATTACCATTTGCCTGGCAAGTCAACTAGCCTGAGGCCAAAACATCATTTCAGGTCACCAGGCTAACAATTTCCAACTCCCAGTTCTCTAGTAAAAAGAATCAACACATTCCAGAAAACAGAAAATATTACCTCCAAAACATTTTGGAAACCTGCAAAGATACAAACCAGACTTTTCATTAGTGCTGTAAAATTTAATGACACTTCCACTTATATAATTGGCTTTTTTTTTATTATTCAGGATTACATTATGTGGCTTCTATATCTTTCTCAACTTAACTTTTATCCCTTTACCACAGCTCATTAGGTATGGAAAAGAGGAGATATGAAATACAAATTAAATGGCTTTATTGTTGGTCCCTTAGGCAAAAAGACATCTGTACTCCCTAGAGAATTATATAGACTCCAAAGGTCAGTAGAAGCTTTTTCTTAGTGGTTTTCTCATGTACAGTATATTTTAAATTTTCTACTGTCCTCGATAGTATTTTTTGAATAAATATTATAAGGCCAGCTTAATTACAAAGGGCAGAGAAGTTGGCAGACACACAAAAAACACAAAGGAAAAAAAATCACCATTACTAAACTTTGATGTACGTTACTTTTTTTCTACTCCGGTAAAAACATATTTACCTTACATATTTTTTAAGTTATTTCATAGTACACATACTATTTTTTATAATTTTCTCAATTCTAGCAATGTATTCTGCAAGATAAATTTTAGTAACTAAATATTACTTTGTCATATGGATATACTGTCACTTACTCAACTGTGGTTATTTCCATGTTTTTCTATTCACAATAAAGCTACACTGTGCATCCGTGTAGACATAATTTTACATTTGAATTTTTTTATAAATTTCAAACCTTTAATATTTAAGTTAAAATATGATGCCTTTAAAATATCATTGCCAAAAGATTATTTTGTATAGTTTCATCATTTTTTTTCTTAAAGCAGTGAGAGTGCTCTTTTCTAAGATGTCTATAAAACAATAGATTTTCTTTACTTTTCCAATTTCATTGATAAATATTACATCTTATGAAACCATTTTCAGAGAGTAAAAACCTGAAAGAATTAATCTCCATGGCAAGAAACACTAGAACAATTTCTGTAGGCTAAAGGAAAATGAAATCAGATGGAAACTGGGTTTCATAACAAGGAATGAAGAACGCCAGAAAATAAATTGGTCAGCAATTATTAAGGGCCATTGAAATTTTTATTCTTATACCTACATACATTTTTTTTGTTTCCTTAGAGACAATTAGTCATGTAAAATAAAAATTTAAACCAAAAAAAATGGGTTTTACAATAATTACATAGTTCATTAATCTTTGACAAAGTAGGAACGAATATGCAATGGCAAAGACAAGTTTCTTCAACAAATGATGGTGGGAAAACTGGACAGCTACATGCAAAAGAATGATATTGAACCACTTTCTTACACCATACACAAAAATAAATTCAAAAGGGATAAAGAATTAAATATAAGACCTGAAATGCTAAAATTCCTAGAATAGACCACAGGCAGTAACATCTCTGATATGGGCCATAACACGTTGTTTTAAATATGTCTAAATTTTTTTTAGATATGAGTCAAGGGAAATAAAGCAACAATAACCTATTAGGACTACGTTAAAATAAAAAGCTTCTACACCATGAAGGAAACAACCAACAAAAGTAAAAGGCAACCTAATGAATTGAAGAAGATATTTGCAAATGATGTATCCAATAAAGGCTAGTATACAAAATATATGAAGACTTTTTAAATTCAACACCCAAAACCAAATAATCCAATTAAAAATGGTCAGGAGACATGAACAGACATTTTTTCCAAAGAAGACATCCAAATAGCCCAGACACATGAAAAGATGCTCAACATCACTCATTATCAAACAAACGCAGATCAAAACTACAATGAGATATCACCTCATTCCTGTCAAAATAGTTACAATCAAAAACACAAAAAACAAGTGTTGACAGGGATGTGGTAAAAAGAGCCCTCATGCACGGTTGGTGGGAATGCAAGCTGGTGCAGCCACTCTGGAAAACAGTATGGAGGTTCCTCAAACAGTTAAAAATAGAACTACCCTATGACCCAGCAATTATACTACTAGGTATTTACCCAAAGAATACAAAAATGATAATCCAAAGAAATACATGCACTCCAAAGTTTATAGCAACATTACCTACAATAACCATATTATGGAAACAGCCCAAATGTCCATCACCTGATGAAAGGATAAAGAAGTGGTACACACACACACACACACACACACAATGAAATATTAGCCATAAAAGAGAATGAAATCTTGCCATTTGCAACAATGTGGATAGAGCTAGAGAATATTATGCTAAGTGAAGTAAGTCAGAGAAAGACAATTACCATGATTTCACTCATATGCGGAATTTAAGAAACAAAATAAATGAGCAAAGGATAAAAAAAGAGAGGGAAAGAAAGACAAACCAAGAAACAGACTCTTAATTACACAGAACAAACTGTGATTACCAGAGGTGAGGTGAGTGGGGGGATGGGTTAACAGTAGATGGGGATTAAGGAGTGCACTTGTCCTGATGAGCACTGGGCAATGTATGGGGCTGTTGAATTTTTATATTGTACATCTGAAACTAATATAACAGTGTACGCTAACTACACTGGCATTAAAATGAAAACTTAATAAAAATGGTTTTTATAGAATATTTAGAAGTAAAATATATAACAACTGCAAACATACTGTTATAAATTTCTTAAACTGTTCATGAAGTATTTTAATGTGTGCTATAACAAATTACATATGCATATTTTATTATCTAAAGTAACACCCCAAAAAGTATAAAGAAGGGTAATAAAAATGCCATAACATAAAATGGAATATAAAAATACATTTATAGGTGTGTCTGGGTGGCTCAGTCAGTTAAGCCTCTGACTTCAGCTCAGTTCATGATCTCCCAGTTCGTGAGTTCCAGACCCGCGTCAGGCTCTGTGCTAGCAGCTCACAGCCTGGAGCCTGCTTCGTAGTCTGTGTCTCCCTCTCTCTCTCTGCCCCTCCCCCGCTCATGCTTGCTCTGTTTCTCCCTCTCTCTCTCAAAACTAAACCCACATTATATATATACACATATGTGTGTATATATATATACACACATATGTGTATATATATATACACACATATGTGTATATATATATACACATATATATGTATATACACATACACACACATATATATATATGACTCCCAAAAAAAAAGCCAAAAAGGAAAGAGCTGGGGAACAATGAAAAGATTTTTTCAAAAATCAAAGTAAAAATCAAGCATGTTGATAATTACATTAAAAATTACAAACAAAACACTTCCCTTAAAACAGACTGTGAGTCCACTATGGTTATTTACAAAAAAATAAATATACTCTAAACATAAAGGTACAAAAATTTTTAAAGTCAAAAAAATTTTTAACGACTATACATACAAGCATTAAGTGTAAGAAACCTGGTATAGTTATACTAATGTCAGCCAAAAAAACTTGAAGATGAATAGTATTAGCAGGAAATGAGAAAATATATTCATTTGGGTGATAATAAGAGCACAATAAATTAAAATTTATGAAATGCAACTAACTCATACTTAGAAAAATGTGGTTTTTTTCCAATTTTCTAAATTGAGGTAAAACACACATCGTGTAAGATTTACTATTTTCACCATTTAAATATATAGTTCAGTGGTATTAAATACATTCACCATGTTGTGCAACCATCGCTACCATCCATCTTCTTAACTCTCTTCATCTTGCAAAACTGAGAGCCTATACCATTGAACTATAACGGCCCATTCTCCCTTCCCTCCAGCCTCTGGCTACCACCCATCTATTTTCCATCTGTGTGATTTTGACTATGCTGAGTATCTCACATAAGTGGAATGATACAGTATCTGTCTTTTTGCAACTGGCTTATGTCACTTAGTGTAATGTCTTCAATATTTATGCATGTTGTATGTCAGAATTTCCTTCCTTTTTAAGACTGAATATTATTTCTTCGTATGCATAAACTATCAATGAACACTTGGGACAGTTCCATGTTTCAGCTATTGTGAATCATTCTGCTATGAATATGAGTGTACAGGTATCTCTTTGAGACCCTGTTTTCAGTTCCTTAAATGCCTTTTATATATTTTTTTCTTGCCTTATTGCTCTAGCTAGAACTTCCAGTATTATGTTGAATGGAAGTGGCAAAAGCAGGAATACTTACCTTGTTTCTGATCTTTGAGGGAAAGCTTTCACTTTTTCACTATTGAGTGTAATGTCCATTGTGGATTTTTCATATATGGCTTCTATTGTGTTGAGGCAGTTTCCTTCTATTCATTTGTTGAGTATTTTGTCATGAATAGATGTTGAATTTTGTCAAATATCTTTTGTACATCAATTAAAATTATAATGTGGGGTTTCCCCCTTCATTCTATTACTATGGTGTATAACTGATAAATTTTTATATACTAAATCATCCTTGTGTCCCACAAATGAATCCCACTGGGTCATTGTGCATAATCCTTTAATGTGCTGCTGAATTTGGTATTTTGTTGAAGATTTTTGCATCACTGTTTATAAGTGATACTGGTCTCCAGTTTTCATGTAGTATCTTTGGCTTTGGTGTCAGAGTAATGCTGGCCTTACAGAACAAGTTAGGAAGTGTTCCTACTCTTCAACTTTTTGAAAGTTATAGAAGGATTGGTTTTTATTTGTCTTTGTGTATTGTACAGGTTTCACTAGTGAAACCACCAGGTCTAAGCATTTTCTCTGTCGGAGATCTTTGATTATGGATTCCATCTCCCTACCAGTTAGAAATCTCTTAAAATTTTCTGTTTGCTTGTGACTGGGTCTTGGTATGTTGTGTTTTATCTTCTTGCTATCCTGAAACTGTTACTAATGTAACATGTCCTTTTATCTTGTAGTATTTTTTTATTTAAGTTAAAACTTCTGTCTGATGTTCGTATGGCCAATCTTTTTCTCTTTGGTTATTACTTGCATGGAACATCTTTAGCTTCCTCTCACTTTTAATCTATTTGTATCTTTGTATATGAAGTGAGTTTCTGGTAAATAATATTTAGTTGGATCATGTGTTTATTTTCCATTTTATCAATCTCTGTCTTTTGATTGGAAAGTCGAAACCATTTACATTCAAAGCCGTTACTGATAAGAGGGACTTACTTCTGTCATTTTACTGCTTGTCTTATAGTTTTTTTGACCTTCATCTTCTACATTACAGTCTTCTTTCGTGTGAACTTGGCTTTTGTTTGTTTGTTTGTAGTGAAACATTTAAGTTCCTCTCTCATTTCCTTTCGTGTATATTCTTTAGCTATTTACTTTGTTACTATGGCATTCACATGGGACATCCTAAAATTATCACACTCTAATGTGAGTTTATATTAGCTTAACTTCAATATCATACAAAAACCCTGCTCATTTAATAGCTCAATCCTCACCCCCCTTCAGCTGTCGATGTCACAAAATTCTATCTTTATACACTGTGCACCCCAAAACATACACTAGTGATTCTTTTAAATTCATCGGTCTCTTAAATTATGTAGAAAACAAAAAGTGGAGTTACAAACTATTATTACACTTATATTTTTATTTATTTTTTAAAGTTTATTTTTAAGAGGGAGTATGGGAGCAAGGGAGGGGCAGAGAGAGAAAGAGAGAGAGAGAGAGGAGTCCCAAGCAGGCTCTGCACTTAGTGCACAGCCAGCTGTGGGGCTCAAACTCAAAAACACGAGATCGTGACCTGAGCCAAAATTAAGTGTTGGACGCTTAACCAACTGAGCCACCCAGACACCCCAATAATATTATATTTTATAATTACAACTGTATTTACCTTTATTGAGATCTGTATTTCTTCATATGTCTTTGAGTTACTGTATAGTGTCCTTTTATTTCTCCCTGAAGGACTCCCTTGAGCATTTCTTGCAATGTAGGTCTAAGGGTAACAAACTCCCTTGCCTTTTATCTATCTGGGAATGTCTTAATTTCTCCTTTGGCTTTGTAGGACAGTTTCACTGGATATAGAATTCTCTTTTTTTTTAATTCATTTTTATTTTTTTTCATTAAAAAAAAATTTTAATGTTTCTTTACTTTTGAGAGAGACAGACATACAGACCATGAGCAGGGGAGGGGCAGAGAGAGAGGGAGACGAAGAATCGGAAGCAGACTCCAGGCTCTGACTTGTCAGCACAGAGCCCAAAGTGGGGCTTGAACCCACAGACAGAAAGATCACTACCTGAACCAAAGTTGGGTGCTTAACCAACTGAGCCACCCAGGTAGCCTTGGATATAAAATTCTTGAGTTTTGTTTTTTCCTTTTCAAATTTTGAACCTTAGTGGTTTATGTGGGGGTTTTTTTTGTTTTTGTTTTTTGTTTTTTGTTGTTTTGTTGTTGTTGTTGTTGTTGTTGTTATTGGTTCCCTCTGTCCTAAGCAGAAGTATAAACTTAAGGTCTTTTCAAATCTTTTCTGAACCTGCACCTTTCTCTGAGCACATGTAGTCACTTTCTAATTTTCCTCGTATCTCCAGTTGCTTTTGAATGTATTAGTCTTCAATATCTTCCTTCCAAAGGGGAAAAAAATAAAACGAAGAGGAGATACAGCAATGGAGATTTAAATCCCCCTGAAGTCTCTTCGTTCACAAGTGCAGAGGCTTGCGACAATGGAGGCAAATGCAGTAACAATAAATGCTAACCTCTTTGCACTTCTCTGATCAGAATCAGTAATCAGAGCAGAGACCCCCAATATTTAGAGGATAAAATCCTTTTTGCTCACCCTGGATCCTGCAAGCTGTGTGCAAGCTACTCCAGGAACACCTGTGCAGGTGTTTGCCGCAGAGCTGGAGCTGAGAGACTGGGGAGCTGCTGTTGCAATAAGAGCTGAAGTTGACCAAAATTAACTGCAATTTACCATTCAGGCCTTCCCCCCGGAAGCTTCAAGACTTGCATAGACTCCAGGGTTCCAAAATAGTTACATCAGACAAATTCTGCCAGTACCATTACTGTCCAGACTCCTGGACTCTACCTCCAGGAATTCGCCCGTCTTCTCAAAAACCCTCTCTTAGGAAATGCAGTTTTAAATGCTCAATTAGAATATTTCAAAGGTGTAAAGCAATGACTTCTGTTTTCAGGTTCTAAGTCTCTAAAATATTGGGGAGCCTGGGTGGCTCAGTCAGTTAAACGACGACTTCAACTCAGGTCAAGATCCTGAGCTTCGTGGGTTTGAGCCCCGCATCAGGCTCTGTGCTGACAGCTTGGAGACTGGAGCCTGCTTCAGATTCTCTGTCTCTCTCTCTCTCTCTCTCTCTCTCTCTCTCTCTCTCTCAATCTCTCTGTCTCTCCCCTGTTTGCATTCTGTCTCTCTTTTTTTAATAAAACCTATAAAATATTAAAAATATAAGCTACAATAATTATAAGAATTAAAATAAAGGAATAATAAAAATTAAAATAGAAACAAGAAATAGAAAACAAAAAACCAATAGAGAAAAGCAACAAAATCAGTTAGTCTTTGGAAATGATCAGTAAAACGAGTATCATATTAGAATGAATATGGATAAAGATGTAATACCACCACTATGCATGATTGATACTCAGAGTAACACTATTATAATGGAGTATCATGAGTAACTTTACGCCATAAATTCAACAACTGAGACTACACGGAAAAATGTAATGACAGACAAAAATTACCAAAACTGACCAGAGAAGAAATTGAAAGTTTACATATCCCTCTATCCAAGAAAGTAATTAAATTTGTAATTAAACAGCCTCCCATCCAAAAAAAAAAAAAAAAAAAAAAAGCAAAAGCCTTTAGACCCAGAGGGCATCGCTAGTAAATGCCAATAGACATTTAAATAAAAACTAATAGAGTCCTACAGAAAATCTTTCAGAAAACAGAAGAGGAACAGTTACCAAGAAAGTAAGTGTATAAACAAAATCTTCAAAAATATATATTCAAAAATCCTTTTAAAATATTAGTAAATTAAATCCAGTCATATAAAAAGATTGTATACTATGATCAAGTTAAGTGTATCCAAGGAATTCAAGGGAGGTTTAACATAGGATAATCTATCAGCATAACTCATTACTTCAACAGGTTAGGACAAAAACATCACATGACTATTTTGCTAAATGGAGAAATGGCATTTGACAAAAATAAAATACCTTCTGATAAAAAATCTCTCAGCAAACAAAGAAAACTTCATCAATCTGATAAGGGGGTATGATCAAAAAATTACAACTAATATCTGATTTACCAGTGTAATATTAAATTAAATATTTTCCCTCTGAGATGATATAAAAGGAAAGATATCTTGCCTAGCCACATCTACGGAACATGGCATAGGAGTTAATATCCAATGCAAAAGAAAAAATAGCATATAGATATTCAAGGAGGAAAAGTGTCATATTCACAGTTGAAATAATTATGTACATAAAAAATCCTGAGAAATCTGCCCCAAAAACCCCTGCTAGAACTAATGTTGCAGGTTAGAGAATTAATACACACACAGCAATCATGTTTTTAATATACTAGCAATGAACACTTAAAGACAAAATTTTAAATAACTTTTAAAATGGCATCAAAAATATTTAGGGATAAATGTAACAAAATTAAATACAAAACATATACCAATAATGTAACGTGTTGCTGAGAACAACTGGAAAAATGGAGATATACATGACTTTTATGGATCAGAAGACCAACTATTGTTAACATACAAAGATTAATCTATAGACTCAATATAATCCCAATAAAAAAAAATTCCACCATGTATTTTTACTAGAAAGTGACAAGATAATTTTTCAATGTATTTGGAAAAGCAAAGGACAAAATATAGTTAAAACTAGCTTGAAAAAGACCAAAGACCTAACCTGAGACTTCAGAACTTTCCATATAAAGCCACAATCATCAAGACGGTGTGGTCACGGTGAAAGCATACACAAAGAAATCAGTGGGACAGAAGAGAGTGTTCCAGCATATTATCCGTGTGTAAGTCAAGTGGCTTTTGACAAAGACACGAGAGAAATTCAAACAAAAAAGGAAAAGCTCTTGCAATAATGGTGCTGGAATAAGTTGATAACCATATGAGAAAAAAAGAAACCCATGGAAAGTGTGCAGCCAAAATAGAAAGGGGATAGGAGAAGAGGGGTAGGTCAAGCCGTCTCTTATTAAAAACATGTAGCAATTTGTTTTCTGTTTTTAATGTGTAATGCTATTTGCCAACTTTTTAAATTTGCAACACTTTAGAATATTTTTCTCATTCTAAACAAATATGTCTTTTATAACAAATTTTGTTTTTAATGTTATTATTCTTGTAATTATTGTTGTTGGTAGTAGTAGCAGTAGAATTAAGAGCCCCATCGCCTAGTTGAATAAGCTACAGATCCCACAAAACCTGATCTCGTCCTGGACCCACGCTTGCCAGTTCCCCTGCTTTGAATCACACAATCCAAAATTGGTGTTTTTTGCCAGGAACATGAAGCCAGGCCTATTTACAAAATCCTATTAGCCTCTTTATTAATTAAGAAGCTCACTACTGTGAAATATTTCTCTTTCACAAAGTGTGATTCACAGCAGGATTTCCCTTCATCTAATTTCACCTTTTTTAATCTCGAAGTGTTTTTCTAGGGGAAGAAATGCATAATCATTAAATTGGGTAATTTCTTTAAACGAACAATTACTTTAGCACTTGATTCTGATATTTTAACAAAAGAAATACCAGCTATAAAGATTTTGCCTGGAAGAGATTATCTTTTGGGGGAGGACTACTGGATCAATATTTCTATTTAAAAAATGGGCCTCTGAAGCAATGAATACAGATATGAGAGCTCTGAATAACCTGAAGAAATAGTTTCCATGAGGATATTGTACCCATAGAAGAGAGATTTCTTTCTCCTCCAAATGTCTTTATGAAAAATATCAGGACCTCAAACATGTTTACCTGTACAATGTCTTCTATAAGATTTTCTAAAGAGTAGAAATATTGGGGGGGGGAGGAGGTGAGGAAAGAAAAGCCACTTCTCCAAATTTATTAAATGGGGTTCATTCTGTTAAATTCCAGGGCCAAATACTCGTATGGAAGGATTATTTATTGTTATAGGTAATCACTACACTGATGAACAAGATTAATTCAATAGGGAAATGTTAGGTTGTTGAATGTGTTTTTGCTTTGTTTAAAATGTATCTTTCATTTGTTTATAAGGAAGTAATTTAAAACAAAAAAATTTACAAAATCAACGGAGAACTGATGGGTGACAGATGGAAGAAGGTGGGGAGCTCGGCAAAATGAGTGAAGGAGTCGGGGCGCCTGGGTGGCTCAGTCAGTTAAGTGTGCGACTTCGGCTCAGGTCATGATCTCATGGTTCATGGGTTTGAGCCCCACGTCAGGCTTTGTGCTGACAGCTCTAAGCCTGGAGCCTGATTCGGATTCTGTGTTTCCCTCTCTCTCTGCCCCTCCCCTGTTCCTGCTCTGTCTCTCAGAAATAAATACATGTTAAATTTTTTTTTTCTAAATGAGTGAAGGAGAGTAGGAGGTACAGGCTTCCAGTTATGGAATGAATACGTCCTGGAAATAAAAGGTACAGCATGAGGAATACAGTAAATGATATTGTAATAGCGTTTTATGGTGACAGGTCGTAGCTGCACTTGAGGTGAGCACAGCCAAAAGTATAGGGATGTGGAATCACTATGTTGTGCACCTGAAACTCGTGTAACATGGTGCGTCAGCTATACTCAAATAAAAACCTTAAAATAAAAAATTATAAATTATAACTTATAAATCTTCCAAGTTAAATGTCAACTATGAAATGTAATGAAAACTATGATCACCAAACTCTCCATATAATATACTTGTGTTTAACAAACACCGTGTGGCTTGTCAGTGACTGAAAATAGTTGGAACTCAATAAAATATTCGTTGAATGAATGAATCGTTACAAACCATCTAGCAAACACTAATCTTTATGCCCTTAGTCTATGTGTTACAGCTCCTCCGATATGAATGCACGGAGAGTAAAACCTTCCTTGCCAGCTGCTACTCTTTGCAATGTTTCTGAAACTTGAGTGACAGGCTTGTGAGGAGACAACCACCGTTCTTAGTCTAATACCTCCTAAAGTGCCAATTTTTCTAGATCTAACATGGAACTGTTAAAGCTAAACATGGTGGAGAAATATTTTATTGGTTGTTTTTATCAGCTAAAAAAAACCCCTGAGAAATAATTAACATTTCATCATGATTTAAAAAATATATATGTAAGATTTTTTATGTCTATATTGTTTATCACCTTAAAACACTAGAAATAATTTTTACATCCTTCAGTCAGTCTCCAGTGAAATACGTTTTCATCTGAACAATACAGTGGAATATTTGTAGTTAAAAAAATACAGTAGATCTTTGCTTCCAGCCAAGATGGAGTAACGGTGACCAGATGTGCCCTACCTGAAGCATCTAAAAAAAACTAAGCAACATATATAAATCAGAGGCTTTCAAAGTAACAGACATTAGGCAATGAAGATAATGAGAGGAGTTTTACGATTGTTCCAGCTCACTGCCAGGTGGAAGTTTGCATACAGGGACTTGGGGAGAAGAAAGACAGGCAGTGCCTGACAGTGTCCCTAATGTGAGATGGAGCTGAGTCCAGAGGAACCAAGGTAACTATAATTTGCAGATCAGAATAATGGAAACAAGAGAGCTCCACAGAAAGAGAACCCCAAAGATGTGCAGAGGATCAAGCGTGCATGTAACTACTCATCGGCGCATGAGGGTGAGGAAACTACCCAAGACGGAGACGGTGAGGAAGAGAAGGCGATCATCTGAAATGATTACAGCAAACAGTGCTTGGAGCTCCCACAGGGCTTGGATGATGCCTCTTCCCAACAGCTGAGAGTGGAAAATCTTAGAACGCACTGAGCGTGTAGCACTAACAAAGGACTTGCTTCTGCGATGCAGCAGAAGTTAATTCTACACGAAATGTATCTACGGTCCCACCTAACAAAACTTAAAGGCCCAAAGACATCAACCTGTTTGCAAATAACCGTATTCCAGAATAAAGGTCAAGACTATTTTTAGAAATACAAAAATACTCCAAAAGGAAAATTTTACAAGACCTGGCATCCAATGAAAAACCACCAGGCATGTAAGCAAACCATTAATTTGAGACTTAATTTACATAAATAAATGCCCTGAAAGACATTAGGACTGTCTCATAAATGTTTTACCTCTTTTCTTCATTTCTGATTTGTATTTCAGCAAGGATAGTTATGATTATTTTTTTATTCCAAGATTTGTAGCAATGAAAGGAGTATTTGCTTTTGCTAAGGTTATTGTTTAATCTTTACTGTTTAGTCTTGTGGTCTTGTCTACTCTAGATACGTGTATATATCTTATGTATCTTATACACACACACACACACACACACACACACACACACAGTCTTTAGACTGAACAAAACTTCTGAACATCAGATAAGTTAAAACTAAAAACAAGCATAAACTAAACCTGCTTAGAAATAGTTTTTCATCTCAACTAGTAGTAAATTAAAAATGTGGTTAAATATTTAGACCCTGGTATATATACAGATGGATTCTCTGTGTGAGTGAAATCTGAATAAACAGAACAAAATAGCGAAAACAGCCAAAGTGGCAAATTTAAGGCTCAGAAATCTGGCTGCCTCTAGGGTATAATTGCATTTCTTTCCAGGGAACCTCACACCTTGAATTAATGAGAACATTTAGGTATTGTTGTGTTTTTTTATCTTTATCTCCATTTGATATGTAACAGACTGAAAAAGAAAGTGCTACAAAAAAATGGATCTCCAAGTCTACCAAAACAATTCTAGGCTGACCTTTTTAGTACCCAGATCAACTTAAGGACACAGCAGATTCCTTGTGTACCTAAACAGCCAACATTTCAAATGGCTTACAGACTGACAATGTTATACAATTCTTCTAAATTAATAATAAGTTTTAAATGCTGAAACACCCTATAGGCAATAAAAAGAAACCTATAATTCCTCCCTTAGACAGGCTGTTAAGGAAATTATTTTCCATTTAGAATAACTTTAAAACTTGGTCAATTGTCAATTTAACCAGTGGATTTTAACAAATAGATTCTGCTCTAGAATTCATTTGCAAACCTTATCATTTGGAAACTGAAATACATTATTTTCTTAGCTTAAAAACAATGCCAAATTTCGTTCTAGGTAGGCCACTAAAGCCCAATGAGTGCCTAATTTAATACATGTAGCATATTCTCTGGGTACTAAGGAATAGAAACACCATTGTACATATTTGTTTTCATTGATAAATAAATGACAGAGTTCTGACTTGGAACCTGAGAAATGCATCATCCCCTGCTAAAATGGTATGTACCACTTTCCATTTCTTACATATTCCTCTCCCTAATACCAAGTAAAATCAACATACAAAACTATTAAATGTCTTTATCTTATGGTTCTTTTTTTTTTAAGCTTATTTATTTATTTTGAGAGAGAGAGAGAGAGAGAGAGAGAGAGAGAGAGAGAGCAGGGGAGGGGCAGAGAGAGAGGGAGGGAGAGAATCCCAAGCAGGCTCCTCCCTGAGGCAGGGCTCAATCTCAGGAACCATGAGATCGTGACTTGAGCCGAAGCTGGATGCTTAACTGGCTGAGCCACCCAGACACTTTTGGTTTTCTTTATCTCCCAGTAGAATATAAGCTCCAGAGGTCAGAGAGTACACTAAGGAGGCAGTTTTCAACAGAAGTAGGTGGGGAAAGGGGTAACTGTATAAAATCAGTATTATGATTTGAGAGTTTGAGTGGGAAATGATGATACAAAAGATACAAGTAAATGAAAAGTGATTAGGAACTCCAGGAACCAGAAGCTATACAGAAGCCACTGTTCAAATATAAGGTAATGGCCTCAAATGAGATTAAATGGACTTTAAGAAAAATAGAATGCTCTCCAATACATAGACAAAATGATTAAGAAGCTGAACAATAACAAAGGAATGGTAATGTAGACATATGTTAGTCCTCCCAACAAGAAAAAAAAAAAAAGGCAATCAGAAACTCCAGGAGATAAAAACTGTGTGCAAAGATTGCTTTTCCAAATATTGTGGTAGTTTTTAGCAGCTGGTAGAATTCAGAAGGGAAGAATACATTAGAAGTTGATATGAGACGGAGGAATCTACCTTTGGAATTCAAGAGAATAGGATATAAGTGCAGCAAATTAATTTTTTTTTACTGAACAATATTTGCATAACCATAAGCAAATTTTGTACTAGTGGTCAGCTTTTAGATTTAACCTACAGACAAACACCATGTCTAAAAAATAAAAAGAATCTGAGTATTAGTCAGGCTTCAACAACATAAAAGTAAACACAGATCTGATAAAAGCTGGGAAATAGGAATGGAGAAATTAGGTGGTCAAAAGAACAGGAGGACTAAAAGTCTAACTATTAAAAGTACATAGTACATAGTTGAAACAATTACGTATCTACATTATAGATACCCTACATACTATTCAGTTAGAAATTTCATCAAGAAAGAAGCTAGGGGCGCCTGGGTGACTCGGTCATTTGAATGTCAGACACTTGATTTCAGCTCAGGTCATGATCCCAGGGTCATGGGATCGAGCCCCACATTGGGCTGTGCACTGAATGTGGAGCCTGCATAAAATTCTCTCCATGTCCCTTTGTCCCTCTCCCCCACTTGTGCTCTCTCTTTCTCTTTCTAAAAATTTAAAAAAAATTTAAAAAAGAAAGAAACAAAAAAATGAATTTATTACTGCATTGGGAAATTGGAAGGTTGAAAATGATATAAGCGAATTAATTCTCTTCCACCATAATAGGAAGGAAACATTGTTTTCTAAAATTGATAAATCAAGAAACTGCAGTATAAGCTTACTGTTTCAAGGTACTTGAAGTTCAAAGAAGAAAACAATTAAAAGGGGTTGCCCTGCCGAGCAGCAAGGCTGCCCACATAGCTGTTTTTTATTATAGATATTTCTGTGCCTTTGGATTTTTTAACCATTTGCATGCAATATGTTGAATTTTACAAATGTTTTCTATGATAAAAGGGAAATACATAACTAGAACATAAATAACATCAGTAGTGTGGGGGAACAGGTGTAAGTTCTGAGCAGGACTGTTGGAGCCAAACTATGGAATTCCAGAAAATCTCATCCTTCATGTATGTGCAAAGAATCACAGAATGAAGGGGAGAGAAAGCCCTTAGACTGCTTTCTGTCCAATCATACCCAGAGAATCCAGTCCCCAATAATGAATGACTTGAGCACCTTTTTAAAAGCATTCACCTACCAATTATGAGTTAGACACCTCGTCAAACTTCAGAGCCACCGACAGTTAGTCAAACCTCTCAAGAACAGCCTCTCCCAGCCCCTACTGTAACGGCATTCTTTCTGGTACACTGTTTCTCTGTCAGAGTAATCCTGCTGTTCTGTAGGGACTTTTATCTCTGAAAATCACCTGTGCTTCAGAGATGAAATCAATGTGCATTATCTAGTTTGGCTAAAATTACTCTACTTACAGACTTTACAGATCTCATTCTTTAAAAAAAATAATAAACTGTATGTATGTTAGAAAACTAGAAATTTTAAAGAGAGAGAGAGAAAAAAAAAAAAAAACAGGATAAAGGATAATGTGTTGACATTTTAGATAGCATGCCCAGGGGCCTTATTGTAAAAACTGAAGGAAGTAAAACGCTTGGGCCTGCAGGTGGGGGAAGAGAGGGAACAAAAGACCAAAGGCTCTGAGACTCTGAGATACAGTATGCTCAGTGGTCTCAAAGAGTGTTGGTGGGGGGCCTTATTTAGAGATTAGGTGTGAGATAATTTGGGGATAATGTGAAAGGACTGCTAGAAACAGATCATATAGGGTCTTGTTGGGCGTAGTTAAGACTGGGTTTTTCTCCAAAGAAAGGGGAAATAGTGGAGATTTTTGAGAAGAATGACACATGTGTGGTTACACAGGCTACTGGGTTGACATTCTCTGAAAATGCGCAAAAGCAAAAGCTGGGAAACCAGGGCTGGTGATGAGAAAGAGATAAATTCTGGTTTTACTTTAAAGACAGAGCTGATAGGGGAGAAAATGAGGAGTCAAGCAACAAATCAAAAATTTCAGAATCAAAACTGGAAGAGTCGAGTTGCCATCTACTGAGATGTGGAAGACACAGGAGAGAAAGGTCTTGGAGGGGGGCGTGTCAGGAGGTCAGAAGGATCTGACTAGCACAAGTCTTTCTACGTAAAATGAGATCATATTCCTATTTCCACCAAAGTAAAAATCTAAGTGAATCACAACATTCTTCTCCTTTTTTGGTAGATGAAAACATGACCACTTTGAGATTGCTAATGTTACTAGTATTTTTTAGAGCTGTTTATTCTGCCCATCTCCAGAGTGCATCTCTTCTGTCCCAATTACGTATTGTAGGAGAATCTACCTGTAATATAGCAATCAGGCACGCAAGTAAGCAGCTCATTTATTTTGGCCCTGGGAAAATATCATTAATCAAATTTATGAATGCAATGAAATCACTTCTTCCATGTTTATTAAAAGTCATTATGAAAATGTTATCTCTGGGCTCAGCTGACAGTTTTAAACTTAATGTGGCTTTTAATCAATGGCAACAAAATCAATTATGTCACCACTGGGCACCTTAAGGAAAGCAAATTACTACCAATCAAAAAGTGTTTTCCTTTAAATTTATTTTCTCAGAGATATACATTTTTAAAAAAAGGAAACTAGAACCCTAAAAGAAGAAATGAGAACCATGTTTTCCATAGAGGTAGTGCTGTGTAATAGAAAGGCTCCTCGTGTAGGAAGGAAAAAAGCAATCTGAGTTCCAGGGTCTGCTATCCACTGGCAGTGTGATCTTTTAAAAAGTCACCAGGGTTTATTGAGCAACAGATATTCACTCTGTAAGTGCTTTATTATAGCTTCACGACAACATATAAATGTAACAGGGTATTAATCTTATAAATTACGTTTAAATGTTTTCACAGACACAGGTCATTACTTGCATTGTTACCACAGAACCTATCCCTTTATTGACTCATTCACATATTATTGCTTGCTTCGTGCCAATCAAACCTTGAAAAGATCTTCATTAGCTTGGGAAATTCAGGTATGTTATCAAGACAGACGAATGGATAGGTGAATGGACAGAGATACGAATCAAACAAATGATAGTGTGGACTAAAACTGCTTTATAAATTTAAAGTGCTATTCCAGTGTTGATACTGAGTATTCAAGTGAAGCATCCGTCTGCCTTCATAATGTATGTTTACTTCTCCACAATAATGGGAGACAACAGATTTTAGATTTTAAAGGTGTCTTGACAATGTATTAGTTAAATTAACCCCAAGCTACACGGCCATTCTACGAGAAAAATTAATATGCTTGTCTATTTCCCATCCCAAATTATATCCAGCTGTAGACCTCAGTGCTTACCCTGACAGCATAAACAATATGATTAAATGACAACATTAAGATTCTCCAACTCTAAAATAGAAATAAAGGTATGCCCACCCCAATCTAAATATAACCCTCATTAGGAAGAAATTACAGTAAAAACAAAAATAAAAATTGTCTTATAATTCACAGTCAAAACACTTAAATCTTACTGTCCTTATGAGTTAAAATCACTAAGAAATTAATCGTCTAAAATTAACCTTCCTCAATTTCTTATTCCACCCAAGCTCAACAGTTTGAATTCTTGATGCTAGGGAGAAGCAGCTTTTAGCAGCTCTAGCCCTGATGATTCTTTTGAAAATTCAAGAATGAATACATTTATTACTAAGTCTCTCATGAGATGTATTTTTAAAAGGCCTTAAAATAGGACATATAAGATTATCACAAGATTTGCCCGTATCCCATGAAATTTAGAAAAAAATATATTACCCTGCTCCTAAAATTTATCACCGACAAAATTATGCTTCCAAATATAATACTCGATAATGCCAAATATTACGGTAGAGCCTCAGTGGTATCTGAGGGAAGGAATGTGGATAGAGAGAATCTTGATGTGAGACTGGCCAAGGTGCTACTCAGTCCTTGAGAGACGCTCGGAATCCACAACCTGTGAGAGTAAACTCAATTCCACAAAAGGGGTAATGATAGCAGGGAGTAGGGGGGAAATCATCCAATTATGCCATTGCCATCTTCAAATTGTTTTTTCTATATGTTTTTGCAATGTTTGGAAAATGGCAACAGTAGTGGGCTCAGACATTTTAGGGCTTTTTCTTCCCATCCAATATACTCAAACCTTCCTTTCATTCTTCCTTTGAGCTTTATGTTGCTTGCACCCCAGTGTTAAACTGTCAGCACTGTTTAATGACTTGTAATGGATATTCTCATCCCTATGTGTCATTAGCTGTTTCTACTGCCTCTTCTTATAGAACAATTAGTTTTTAAATCTGCCTCTTAAGACAGGATTCTTCTTCCCAAAGTTGATTCAAATGAATAATCATTATCACGGACTTTGTATTAAGTTTGCTATTAATATTCATGCCCTGTTCTTGGTAGCCAAGGGAGGACCAGTAGAGCTTCTCAAAGCACTGTCATTTACCTCACATCTGTTAGAGTGGCTAGATCAAGAAGCCACGCAATAACAGGTGTTGGTGAGGATGTGGAGAAAGGGGAACCCTTGTGCACCATCGCAGGGAATGTAAATGGATACAGCCACTATCAAAAACAGTATGCAGGTTCCTCAATATATAATCCAGCAATTCCACTGCTGGATATTTATTCAAAGAAAATGAAAGCACTAATTCAAAAAACAAAAACAAAAACATCTGTACCCCATGTTCGCTGCAACATTATTGACAAGAGTCAAAATACGGAAACAATCTAAGTGCCCATAGGTAGGTGAATGGATAGAGAAGATGTGACAGATAGATGATAGTTTAGATAGATAGATAGATAGATAGATAGATAGATAGAAAGAAAGATGATAGATAGAACAGGACACAGAACACCTATTTAAAAAAGAATGGAATCTTGCCATTTATGACAACATGAGTGGACCTTGAGGGCATTATGCTAAGTGAAATAAATGAGTCAGGCAAAGAAAAATATTATATGATATCACTTGTATGTGGAATACAAAAAAAAACAAAAACAAAAACAAAAACAAAAACAAAAACAAAACAAACTCGGACAGGCTGATAGTTCCCAGAGGGTAGGGGTTTGAAGGTCGTCAAAAGATACAAACTTTCAGTTATAAAATATATAAGTCATGGGGTGGTAATAACAGACAGCATGGTAACTATATGTTAATAAGACTATACTGCATTTTGGAAAGTTGCTAAGGGAGTAGATCTTAAAAGTCCTCATCACAAGAAAACAAATGTGTAAGTATGTATGGAGATGGATGGTATAACCAGACTTACTGTGGTGATCATTGTGCAGTGTATACAAATGTCAAATCACTACTTTATGTACCTGAAATTAATATATGTCAATTATACCTCAGTTTTAAGAAAACTGTCACGCCTAGCGTTTCCTTTTGCAATGGCCCAAAGCCTCGTCTGACATTCTAACAATTCAATTTTTCTCAGTAAACTATTTTTTATTCCAGAGGAGTTTTAAATTAAAGTTGCAAAGCTAGTCCAGAGTTTCCACATACTCACATGCATTCCCCTATTATTAACCTCTTCCATCCGTATGGTACCTTTTCCAAATATAATTAACCAATATGAGTACATTATCTAAAGTCCACACCTCATTCAAATGTCTTGAGTTGTTACCTCACGTCATTTTTCCGTTTCACGCCCCCATACAGGAAACCACATTACATTTAGTCTCATGTGTCTTCGGGCTCCTTTCGCCAGTGACAGTTTCTGACTTTCCTGGTTTTCGATGACCTTGGCTGTTTTAAGGAGTACCAGTCACAATTCAATTGCTTAAGGTGGTTTCCTTCTCTGTTTAATGGACTAGTAGTGTCTGCTGAATTTAAGGGGCTTTTCCCCCATTTGCTTTCGTTGCGACTTTAGTCAAGTAGCTTATTTTTTCTACTACACTTGTGTAGATTGTATTGTCTGGAGCTTCCTACATCGAGGGAGATAAAATCAGCAAGCCTGGGTCTCCCCAAAATATTTTGTCTATTTTCTCTTCTTTTGTTGCCCTACCCCTTAGAACCCCTCTCGTTAGACTGGCGTAGAGACAAGGCTCTGTGTGTTGTTCTGTCTCCGATTTGTTGTGCCTTCCTGTAGAATACAAATTCCAAAAATTTCTCAAGCATATTCCCTCAGGAAAATGGGAATACCTGACTGTTCCCTTGCAGTTACTCACCTACTAATAGTTTGAGTATTTTGCACTAATCTGCCTAATTTCTACTATTAAATGTGCCCCAAATTCCTTATAACCAAATGGCATAATCGCCCTAAATTTTCAAGTAACTTTACTCAGTTATTCTTACAAGTGATACTCTCTCTTCATCGTTAAAAAGGAATCTTCTATAGCGCCATTAGGCTTAAGTTCAACACTTTTTCCTTTGTATCTGACGCCCCTGGCCTTCAAGGTCTCATTTTCCTCTTCAGATCCACCTCGTCTGACGGCTAAAATATCAACTTTTCTAATAATCAACTCCCTTTCTCCAGCTTACTTAGCCAGCCTTTCTTCATTTTAAATGATTCCAGTTGCTTTTAATTGCCTAAAAAAAGTTTGACTTCCAGAGGTAAAAGATACAACTCCTTTAAATTGCCTTCTTAGACTGTAGGTTTACAACAACTTAACTTTTAAGCTATATCTTTACCTTATCCCAACAGGATAACATATTCTGTGCATAAAAAGGGCTTCCATCTATTTTTAGCTATTCATTCATAAAAATCCACCACACTTCTCTGGAAAAACCTATAATTGGGATCTGTGAAATCGAGATCTACAGTGGAAGTTTATTCAGTTAACAAATCTCAAGCCAGGTGAAACCACCTAACTTATTCTTTTCAAACTTTTCTTTCTTGGCCTTCAAGACAGGTGATGTGACATAAAAATGAACAGAACAGGAGTCAGCAGGTGCCTATGCGACCATGGCACAAATGGTACAAAGCAAGAACCCTGCTGGGGTCCCATAGAATATGCAAAACCCAGCTGCCTTGCCCTTCAACGGCAATAAATATTGTTATTCCTTCCAAGGTCAAAAAGGACTAATCTCAACTCCGTTTCACCTGAAATACCAGGCTGAGCTGTGCCTATAAATCTCAAGGTCTTGCCATTACAGTGTTACCTAAAGGCATCTATATCCAGGAATGCAGAGGTCACCTGTGTAGCTAAAGTTTGTCTAAAGACACAGGCGCTTGCAGTCTAGCCTGAATAAAAACTGTCACTTTCTTGGGACAAAGTTATTAGATGCTTCAGTGACCCATCAAAGTCAAAATCCCACCTGGCCAATTTACGAAAGCCTGAGGCCTAATGCCACCCGCCCAGGGTGAATGAGCTAAAAACCAATGATAAAATTATAAAAAGGAGCCATATGGCATGCTATAGAGAGTTACCACCTACTGAGGTCAAAATACCGTGACTCCCACCTCTACTCATGCCTGGTAAGCTGAAGCCCAAAGCCACCCTCTCGGATCATTTAGGGCCTTGCTTTTGAAAGATGCCTCTGTCTCTACAATTCTCTTTCTTCTCAACTTCTTCTCCTTAACTATTGTCAAGGTATCTGGTCAATTGTACAAGAGTCAGGTTGTTGCAGATTTCATATACAATGATCTCCTTCCCCCCTACCCATGGAAGTTCAGAACCAACTGAGAACTGATCAAAAAGTCAGAAGGACGGAGATGCTGCCTTTATTACTGAGGAAACTGTTGGGATAACAACTTGCCGGTGTAGCCATAATATGTTCCTAATACTCCACCCCACGGTGAGGCCATCCACCCTATGTTAGGGAGAAAAACAAAATACTATAGTTCATCTAATAAAAAACACCGGGCTTATAAAGTATGCCACTATTTTATACACCACTGACAAATGAACCCTATCATTTAGACTGGGACCTATCATTAATTGTAAGATATATATATATATATATATATATACACACACACACACACACACACACACATATATATATATATATATATATATATATATACGTTTGTTTATTTTTGAGACAGAGAGAGACACAGCATGAGCGGGGGAGGGGCAGAGAGAGATGGAAACACAGAATCCAAAGCAGGCTCCAGGCTCTGAGCTGTCAGCACAGAGCCGGATGCAGGGGGTCAAACTCGGGAACCGCGAGATCATGACCTGAGCCGAAGTCGGATGCTCGACCGACTGAGCCACCCAGTCGCCCCTCTACCAAACATTTAAAGCATGGTTAATACCTATTCTTCTCAAACTGTTCTAAAAAATAGAAATAAAAGGGTAACTTCCAAACTCATTCTATGAAGCCAGCATTACCTTGAGTCCCAAACTGGACAAAGACCCCACTAAAAAGAATCACAGGCCAATATCCCTGATGAACATGAATGTATTAGCAAATCAAAATCAACAGTACATTAGATAAAGGCCGCGTCTCATGGAGTCAAACAGACCTGAGCTTTCATTTTGACCCCACTACTTACTAAGTGGCAAGCTATTTGACTCCCTTCACTTTCTTCAACTATACAAAGTAATAATAATTCCTTCCTCTCGGGGCCGCATGAATTAGCAGGCAATGTATATATACCACTAGCATAGAGCCTGATCCACAGAAGATAGTCCAAAAATAGAAATTCTTATTTTGTACTATGGGACAATACACAATACAGATACCGTTCTCACACAGGACGAAGGCTGCTTTCCCAGTATAGGAGTTCTTAGTGCGGTTCAATAGTTAGGTTAAGTTCGCTGCCTTCTAGTCACAGGATAGAATTGTATCTCCAGCCCCCTTGTGGTTGCTGGGATTTGTTCTGCCCAGTGAGCTGTAAGTAGAATTTACACACGTCTGTCCCTAGACAGAGCATTTAAGTGTCGTTGTGAGACCCTCTAGATCTTTCTTTTTCTTTCCCCAAACTGGCAATGCTCCACATAGTAGTCACTCCATCAGCATGGGCCCCAAAGTAAACATGACATAAAACAGAACTCCTAGTCAACCCTGAAACAACATATAGCATGAGTGTTGGCTTCAACCCATGAGATCCGGGGATTATTATTACTATTGCATAATTGAGTCAATCCTGACAAGTACCCCTAGTTCATCTCATCTCTAAGAATCACATGTTTTTATAATTACATTATCACAAAATCGACTTTTATGTGTCCTATATCATCTTTTTACGGTTATAATGAAGCGGGTAGTTGGCGAGACTGCTGAAGTTCATTCATTCAACAAATGGGTTCCAGGCACTGGACCGGGATCCAGTCGAAGAACACCGAACAAGGAGACATGGCAGTTTCCTCACAGTTTTCCTCATAGTTTACTATGAAGTTGATTGGATCATGCAGGCAGGAGATCATGGATATTAACCAAAGAACGTTCCTAAGATTTTGGCTTCATTATTTAATTTTAGCAGACAGCAATCTATTACCACCATACTCCCAGTCGTTATATTCACAGTCGGTTTACAGTCCCATTGATTTCCAAGGCGTCCAAAACTCTCGGTAATAGTATCACTCCTTAAAAATGAAAATTAACTGGGAGAGGTAATCATTACCTTGTTAAGTCTTTAGTAGGGATGAGTTCATTTCATTATTTATATATTACAAAACTACTGGAGATTATAGTCCTGTGGAAAAATTAAACTCAGCATATCAGAATTGTGAGGGGGAATAAAGGTAAGGCTATAAGAAATAACCTCAATATAGAGTACCATCCAGTCAATATGGAGTAATGAAAGGCAGGGCAGGGTATTGGAATACATACTGGATTAAAAATCAATTCACTTGATTGAATTTCTGGCTTTATTTTTCATGGGCTGTATGACCTAGAACAAGTCACTTGACTTTTCTTAGCCTTAGAAGCCTCATCCAGAAAATGTGGACAATAGGATTTTTTTTTAGCTCCAAAGGTTGTGGTAAAAACTAGAAGTGAAAGCATTTTGAACCCCTGGAAGTGTTTTATTCAAAGGAAAAATGTTCATAAAGTAAATATGGAGAGACCTGAGGAAGTCTTCATGGACTTCACAGATTTACCACAGCTGTTTCTGCAGGAGGGAATGTACTGGGGGAGGTCAGCAGCTCTTATCCTGTAATAATGTGACAAGACTATGGAATGTTGTACTTCACTCGAATGCTTCACCTTCTCTGTAAACTAGCAGGGATACAAGCTGCTCCCAGAATAAAGTCGCTCTTACTCACCTACATTCCAGTATCCTCCTTCAGGGGAAGAAAAAGGAATTGAGTTACAGCTGACAACAAAATTCTGAATAGTTTTAGGTATTCCTTAAGAGAATGACAACGAACATCACCTGACATTGGTTTTGGGCAGAAAAAAAGTTTGAAAAGCGCTGGCTTAGCTGACTTCACAGTGAGCCTCCCTTCCTTTTTATTTTTTAAGATTTATTTAAAATTTATTTGTTTATTTTGAGAGAGAGAGAGAGAGAGAGAGAGAGAGAGAGAGAGAGAGAAGGAGACAACAAGGGGGGGGTGCGGAGCAGAGAGAGGGAGAGAGACAGAATCCCAAGCCAGCTCAGCTTGGCAAGCCCCATGTGGGGCTAGAACTCACGACCCCATGAGGTCATGACCTGAGCCGAAATAGTCAGGTGCTTAACCAACTGAGCCACACAGGTGTCCTGAGCCTTCCATTGTTCTAATTAAGCAATTTTCTAATCTATACATGTTCCTCAAATATCAGTTTAGGAAACCACGCCCTTGGACTGGGTACCCAAAAGCCACTGTATTCCTGGAGGAGTGAACTAAGGAATCAAACACTTCACTTGCACAGAAAAAAGGATCCGCACTTTCTTCTCTGCAAACCTTAGGTAGAGAAAAACCACCCCCCATCATATTCTAACCATTCCAATGAATAAGAGCACACTTATTCTACAACTTTTAGAATCAAAATAATCACGCTTTAGGAAAAATAGTGAATCATCAAAGTAAAGATTGGTGAGTACCGCATAATTTTAATAAACACTTCCCTGAGAGCTTTAATCCAACACTTCTTTTCAGTCTGAGATATTCTAATTCGAGCCAAGTGGAATTTTTTCAATTTGCATATGCTACTACTGATTTGACACTACATCTAATTGAATTATCATGCCCTCCATGACTGAACCTCCACTATCCCATTAAACCAGAGAAGAGAGACAACTGCCTAGTTAAGGTTTTGACTCAATTGCTAAGATAATTCAAGTAAAACATGTTTTCTCTGAGAGAAAAAAAAAAAACTTTACTGAAATCCTGAATTTATTTTATTAAATTCTGCCCTAGAAATGACGGCAAATCTCAACATTTCACATTTACATTTGTGTGGTATTTCCACCAAGAATCTTTCCTCTCTTGAGGCAGGGGCGTGGCTCTATCATTTAAGCATCCACCTCTTGATTTTGGCTTGGGTCATGATCTCAGAGTCCTGAGAGCTTAGGATTTTCTCTTTGCCTCTCTCTCTCCCCCATGCATGTGCATGTCCCTCCCCCATGCACACACAGTCTATTAAGTAAACAGATACATACATGCATACATACATACATACATAGAAAAAAAAGAATCTTTCCTCTCTTAAGGTGTCCTCACACCAGATCAGTCTAGCAAAAACATGTTTTTCTTGGTGAAGGGACCTTCATTTTCCTTATAAAGAAGGATTCCTTACAGATACCTTGCCTTTTATACTAAAAAGTGGATCCATTTATGAACCTGGAGAACTTATTAAATATCGTTAAAATATATGAAAGATTAAAAAAGGAAATGTTATTGGGGATCAAAGTTTTTTTGTTTGCTTGATTTTGTTTGTAATGAAAAAAAAATTTACCAAGTAGCAAGACAAAATAAATTTAAAAAGCAGAATATTGTGAATTAGACTAAGATAACCTGAGATACAATACTGAGAACTTATGACATCTCCCACTGTCTTAAGGGATACGGTGGGAATATCCCTAAAAATAAAGCTCCATACTGATTGAAGGCATTTTTCTGGTTATATGCTCCCCAATACCAAGAGCTATATTGAACTAATCTATCTTGCACACCCAGCATACAGCACACTGTCTGGCACAGAATAGGCCCTCAATAAATATTTATTAGGAAATGAATCCCCAGACCAGAACCACCAGAGGTATCTCATTGTGCAATATTTATACTTCGGGAGTTAACACTTACATTTTTTATGTATTTAAAACATGTTTAATATTCAGTGAACATTCTTCTAAATAGCTCTAATGGCAAAATGCATTTGGAAATTGTACATATACCCATCAATGCAGGTAGTCTGCACGGTGATTTAGGATTTCTTAAAAAAGACACACACTTTTAGCCCCCAAGAATCTTAAATGATGTACATTGCTTTCAGATGAAGAATGTGCCAGGTGTTAATGTAATTGAGAACAGGTATCATAGTTAGTTGACCTTGGCCCAAAAGTTCATTTGACCACAGCTTATATAAGACCAAGGATTGAATGCCTCAATAGCTAACTACAAACATTTTCCCTTCCATAGAAGATCCACTCCTGCCACCACACTTTTGAGTCAGAAACTTAATGAGAGTTTAAGAAAACTCTCCAGTCTAGAAAAAGTTTAAGAAGGAAACACCAAGATTACTCCCTGAGCCACATACTGTTGGCTGACTGACCCAACTGTCAATCCCATTTACCCTCTTTCTTGATGCTTACATGAAAGAGGCTGGAAAAGCTAATGACACACTTTTCCAACATAGTTTGCAGCTGGAGACAGTCAAACGAACAGGTCTGGCCAGTTAGATCTAAATGATATCATGGTACGTAGTCAGGAGGATTGTGCATTCTTGATACACGGGGCACACATATCTTACACTGCTGCTTATCCCTGTGTCCTGAGTGAATGATGTGATAGCTGGAGCAGGAGCAACAATATTGCAACATGAAGGAAAAGACAAAAATGCTTAGTCTTGATATGTGTACATAAACAAACTGGAAAACCACTGTTTATTTAAGCCATAGTTAGTTGGACTATGTGTCATTTGCCACCAAAAAGCATTTCTAACTAATATGCTCCTTCTCACACATGAATGTTTCAAAGTTTACTCTTGGAGTGGAGTACTAATGGAAGAGCAGCCTCTTGACTTGTTTATTATATCCGAACGTCATTTGAGCTCAGGGTTTTTATCATAACAACATATAGTGACCTCTTCCACTAGGTCATTCTTCCTAAAGGGACTCTCTTAAATATGCCATCATAATGTATTTTTAATGATTTGTTGACATTTCTGCTCGCCATTATCAGAAGAGAAATTTCAGGGCCCCATCTTATCTCCTTGGTATCCTGGGTGTTTGGCATAATGTTTGGCATGTGAGGGTTTCCAATGAATGTTACTTGAATAGATCCAAGCATCCATGCATACATTCATATACAACTGATTGGGCCTTGCTTGGATCTAAATGGCTGACTTCAGATTGACTCCATCAGAATGCCGGCACTTCAAGGGGTGAAAACTTGATGTGAAATCTCAGGAAGAAAATAAGCAACCTAAGATTGAAATAAATAACATCAACAGATGTTAACTTTAAAATATTTAATATAGGAGTGCCTGGGTGGCTCAGTTGGTTAAATGCCCAACTCTTGATTTCAGGTCAGTTCATGATCTCACGGTTGGTGCGGTGGAACCCCGTGTTGGGCTCTGTGTCAACAGTGTGGAGCCTGCTTGGGATTTTCTTCTCCCTCTCCCTCTCGCCCTCTCCTGTTTGTGCTCTCTCTCTCTCTCCCTCCCTCTCTCTCTCAAAATAAACAAATAAACTTAAAAAAATAATAAAATAAAATACAGAATATTAATCTTTGCAAAATCTCAGAAAAAAATTTCGTAGGTGGAAACGCAAACCAGTGACATGATTTCCCTTCTTCTGAACTCGTTTACTGTTTGTGCATACATCATTCATTTCTCCCTTTTTCTTTTTTTAATTTTTTTAATGTGTATTTATTTATTTTGAGAGAGTGAGAGAAAGAGAGCAAGCAGAGGAGGGGCAGAGAGAGAGAGAGGGAGAGAGAGAGAATCTGCAGCAGCCTCCAGGCTGTCAGCACAGAGCCCAACTTGGGGCTCAACCCCAAGAACCTTGAGATCATGACCTGAGCTGAAACCCAAAGTCAGGCGCTTAATAGACTGAGCCACCCAGGTGCCCCTGCATCATTTATTTCAACTGGGGTCACAAATCTAGTGTAACAGCTCTGATTCGACCACAGATTATCTCCAAGCAGGGGCAGTGCCAAAAGCCTTTAACTCCCCTTTTAATGCTTATAGCCTTCATCAGATCCTATTATCCCCACTCCCCCCACAAAATACTTTTAAAAGACCTATAACTAAAACAGTTTGCTTATATGAAAATACTGAATTGAGACAAAACCCTGAGGAATATCCGCCACTCATTTAATCTTCCATTCATCAGATGCCTAGGTTGCTCAGCAACATGTCAGGCAGTTTTAGGCCCTTGAGACAGGTAAGTAACAGCACAAATGCCCATTCCCCTCAAAGAGTAGGTGAACCAGAGTAACAAGTAATGAACTAGATTAATTACTTAAAACTCCTCCTATATAGAAACTGGGGAACACATGCTATATGCAAAACTCAGTTTACCCAACTATAAAAATGTAAGTCCACATGATCTTTTAATCTTTAAAGGTTAATTTATTCCCTCAAAAAATGTCTATTGACCAATTTTTTCCTTCCAGTCCCCACACTTATGCACACACACATTGCTTCCATAAGTACTGTGATACAATGATAAATGTAACATCCATAGTGCCTGCCCTCATGAAACTTCCAGCCTAATGAGAAACACAAATACTTGAATTTCTTGTGATGAGTATTTCCAAAGAATCTACCAACTTCATTAATATTTATTTAATGATTGAAAGTCTTAAAATCTTTTTAAAAAGATACTTGTGGGCGACGGGTATTTTAATATTTGAACATTGAGGTTTAGAACCAACCTTAATCAGGGGCACCTGAGTGGCTCAATCGGTTAAGCATCCAAAGTAGGCTCGGGCCATGCTCTCATGGTTTGTGAGTTTGAGCCCTGCATGGGGCTCTGTGCTGAAGGCTCAGAGCCTGGAGCCTGATTCAGATTCTGTGTCTCTCTCTCTCTGCCCCTCCTCTACTCACACTCTGTCTCTTTCTCTCTCTCTCTCTCTTAATAAAAAATAAACATTAAAAATTTTAGAACCAACCTTAATCAGCCGTTAATTGTACAATATGCATGACAATACACATAGTAAATATTCAAGGGCTATCATTTTTTCTTTGTGAGAATTGGGGGAAATATGCAAAAGAATCCAAGGTACTGATCAGAACATTTATATACTGAACAAGTGAGGCTCATAAAACACCACAAAGACAACTGTGGTTTTTTTCTCCTCACTGCTCCTGCATGTTGCCTACGGGGCTTTTCTTCTCTCTCCCCTTGGACATTGTTCAAGGCTGGTACCTTGACTTTCAGATTGTTCGCAGATAAAAATTCCTCCCTCCACGTTAGTACAAAAGAAAACAAAACAGACTCGTGTGGAATTGGGTTCAAGGCAGAGTAATAATCAAAATTCCAAAGTCATCTGAGTTAAAGCTTTTCCCTTCCCCCATCTGGGGAAGGCAGCAGGGGGCAGTCAGCGATGGAATCTTGAAGGGCTCTTCTCCCCAGTCAGCCAACTTCTCATCCTCATCTTCCCTGCAAGCAGGAGATGGAGTTTCCCATCCCTCTGAGTTCAAAAGGTCTGAGACAGAAGGTATGAGGGGACGAGAAAAGTCCCATTTGACCAGTACAGATTTAGCATTGCTTTTTTGTGCTTTGCAGGTATACAAAGTGGACTTCTCTAAGCCCGATTTCGTCAGTTATTTGAAGACCCTCGGGCTCTGGGAAATCTCTCATTGCACAATCTGACCTGATTCCGGTGAGGCTTTCATGACTGGACACGTACGCACACCCTACTGGAGGCCCCTCACCTTCCAACCTCTCCAACGTCCTCCCACACCCAGACTGGTGAATTACAAAAAGGCAGCCTCCTACCCCTGCGGGGTCCATGCAGCCTTGCACCCAAGCACTGGTGAGTACCTGAGTACCTGATGGCTGTGTGCAGCACGCCTCCCGCACAGTTGCCTTACCGCAGCCCCGTGTCCCCCACAGACCATCTAGTGAGGATTCCAAGTTTGTCCTCCAAGCCTTTCCGCTGAGGACCTAAGAAAACACATCCACTACTCTGTGTTCACGGTCCCCCCATACAACACATAGAAAACCAGCCCCTTATACTTGTCATAGATGGGAATGCAACTCCCCACCAAGTTCAGCCTTCTTTTCTTTGGGCCTCTGGGAGACAGATCTACACACAGCCTTTTGCAATTTGTTTTTTCTGCTGTGAAATGCGAGGCAGGCTCCTACATCACCCTCGTTCCAGGGGACGCAGCAGTGGCTTCCCCAGAAGCACCCTGCAGGAGGGTTGAAGTGAGGGAAAGCACATACCCCCAACCCTCTTACCTGCCTATTTAGAGCATGCCAAAGTCTCTCTAAACTCCAACTTCCTACCTCTCTCAGCTTCTTGGACTTCAACTCTTTCATGATACGTGTGGTTGAAAGATACAGGTGGTCTGGCAAGTCTTGCTTAGGAATATGGAGAAGTCGACACCTCTTGCCTTGTACCTTCAATCAAAATTTAGACTAGGATATTTTCTTTTTTTTTTAATGTGTATTTGTTTTGAGAGAGAGAGAGAAAGGGGGAGAGTGGGGGAGGGGCACAGAGAGATGAAGAGACAGAATTCCAAGCAGGTCCACAAAGCTTGAGGTGGGGCTCAGTATCACAATCCAAGAGATCATGACCTGAGCCGAAATCAACAGTTGGAAGCTTAACCGATGAAGGAGCCACCCAGGCGCCCCATAAAATATTTTCATTTTTATACTGTGCAACAGTAATTAGAATCAGAATTTCCCGATGGTCCAAGGGGAAACATATTTTAAAAGAAGTGAAAAATAAATGAGGCTTATGTTTAAGCAAATTAAATATAAATTTTACTTTTTTTACATGTATATTATGTATTTACAGAGACATGTATTGGACTCCTGGAATTGATTGGTCCTCTCCTGGAAAAAGAGTTATACAGAGGAATTTAACACTCACGTGGCTGACGAAGCAAGGGAAGGCTGAAACAAGAGTTTTCAGCCAGATGAATAGAGGGTACGGGTAGCCACATAATTTTAATGCCCAAACCTGACACTTTTGAAAAATAAAGTAAGCTCTGTAAATGCAACCCAGACAAGGGACGTAAACCAGAACTGTCCCAAACTGAACACCTAATGACTCTACATATGATCAAAATAACTGCACTCTGCTGACTGACTGGTAGTGAGAAACAGGCAATGAAATTGATTTCTAGATTGAGCCAATGGAGATTAGCTCCAAAGGGAATTCTAATGAGAGTGAACTCTGGATCCGAATGGAAACATGGAAGACATTTTATTTGTAATTAATGATGACAGCACATCAACTTTCAATGTGTTTTCTGAATGAAAGATGGTATACTGTACAGGCCATATTAAAAAGGCATTATAACAGCAGCCAGGGCATTAACTATAAAGGGTTCTAAGAAGAAATATCATGATTAATCATTCAAATAAATATAGATGGATTAGCAAAAATTAATCAAACTAATATGAAATATGAAGGAGAAAGAGTGATCTAGATGTCTAAACGTGTACTTGTCTTGAAGAGGTATACCAGAGGTACTTAAAAGAGGGGACTAGAATTGTTTAGAAACTGGAGCCCAGACAGAATACTTGAGGGAGAGTGGGGCGAAAGGGAAAGGTCATTTCCTAATTTACATGCCTTTTAACCAGAGGTTGTTATTTAGCCCTATCCCTTGAGGCTTTTAAAAGGAACTTGAAAACATGCACGAGCACCCAAACAGACACACAGCACGCGCGCACACACACACACACACACACACACACACCTCAACAACTAAACATTAAGAGTTAAAGCTATGTTCTCTCAGTCAATGACAAATTTAAATTAAATTAAAAAGAAAGAATCAAGGCACAATACTAATTGCTGTGAATTAAATATTACCTATGGCTCAACAATTAAAATACCACTGGTTAATGAGAAACTGGAAACTAATAGTCATAGCTAATACTAGCATACTACCTACATGGTACTAATTAATCCTCAAAATAGCTTCGAGATGAACAATTACTATTCCCATTTTATAGATGATTAAACCGAGCTAAAGCAAGGTTGAAAACCTTGCCCAAGGTCACACAGCTAGCTAGGAAGGGATGGTAATTAGGATTCAAATTCAGGTAACATGCTTTCACCAGGCTGAAAAGTCCTTATGTTCATCATTTCTGTGTGTGTTTGGCAGGGGGAAGAGAGAAAAGTGTCCCATAAGGCCAGATCCGATAACAGATTAATAATTTGTTTCAGCATTGCAGTCTCTGCACGTCACCAACACTAGTATGTTAAGTAGCCTAGGTGAGGCTATGGCCTAGTAGTTCAGCTTATACATCAGTGCTTTCTTTCGTGCAAACACAGCTACTTTTATTTTTAATGAATGAAAACATCAGATCCCTTCTTTTGCTCCCAATCTCAGCTGATTCTGAAAGTCTTCGCAAGGCAAAAAAAAAAAAAAAAAAAAAAAAAAAAAAAAAGTATCTTGTGGAATATTCTGGAAGGAACCAAAAGCTGCCAACATGGCTTCATGCATATCTGAAGCATTGCAGTGTATATAGATCTTTATCCTCTCCATTGTCCTGTCACTGTTCCTTAATGTACACTTGCCTATTGAATAGACATTGTGAAAAATCTCTCGTACAAAAGTCTATGGGTTTGTGGTACATGTGAGGTAATAGCAATGAAATGCAAAGAAAGAATTATTTTGCTATTATTTGGTATTGCTGTTGCATTCCAGAGAGAATGATTTTGGAAAAGGAACTTTTAGCATTTTTAGAGCTTCACTGCTTAATAACATATTAATTTTTAATATGTTCAAGTTTCTAGTTTTAGTGGTGTTCACAATGGAATATACAAGCACATGTGTCTTTTAAATATTGTTGGCTCTCTAAAAGAATCAGTACTAAAATTATATCTGTAGTTTAAATGCCCTGACTAGGTTACAAAGGAAGGCAGTTGTTAAACAACTTAACATTAAATATTAAAGAATAAATGTAACATTGAAGCATTAAGTTTAATTGCCTTCGGCTACATATAACTCAGTCCTTGTTAACACAAAGTTAGTGTTATCAGGGGCGGGGGAAGGTTAATGAGAGTGAAGTTTCCATTCTGAAATTAAACACAATGTGTTTCTAAACATAGAAAGATGCCTGGAATTTTACCTTTAGGATTGTATCTGTAGCTCGGAGCCTATTATAGCTATTTCCGTGTGCCTTTTTCTCTTTTGTGCCTACGTCACCGATTTAAGGTTTTTATTTATTTATTTAATTTCAAGAAGAAAGAAGAGGTTCTGTAGAAAGCCGTGCCTCTGTGTGCCAACCCCAAGTAGGGCTAGAGAAGGACTAATGTGGGAGTAGGGGTGGGGGTGGGGGTCGCTGCAAGGGGGGGGGGCTGTGTGGCAGCACTGGAGGATACGAAGGAAGAAAGATAATTCAGCACTCCCCTCAAATCTTATTCCACCCAAGAAATTTAGGAGAATGCGAAAAAGCAGCAGCCCAGCATTCTTGAAGGGGCGTGGCTTCCCTCCAGGGGCCGTCCAATCGAATTCCTTCAGAGGGAGCTATCCCGAGAAGATTGATGGGGGTTGCTAGGAAACAGGAGCGTCTCCCTCCCGCCTGACCCAGAGATTGTTCTGCACAAGCCCTCTCCAGGGGCTCGCAATGTGCAGTTGAGCGGTGCGTGGGGCAGAGCGGCGCACCGGGCTCTCAGGCTCACTCGCTCCCTCTCAGCTCTCGCTCTCCCTTTCTCCTCCAGCCTGCGGTCAACCCGCGACACGGGGACCACTGGAGAGTTCTTTCGGGGCCGTTAGTCCCCGCTCTCCCGCAGGCAGGAGATCGAGCAGAGCTTCAAAGTTGGAGCCGCAGATCTTCCTGCCGCCCCACGCCCCTTCACCCCACCCCTTCGAAATTCACCAACCTTTGCCTGCCCTGCCTAAGGATCTCCAACAGAGTGAGGCGCAGCGGCTAGCCAAACCGCCCTGGCTTTCGTACCATAATCCTCTCGTCTAGGTACCCTGGCTCACTGAAGACTCTGCAGATACACCCCTATTAAGGGAGGGGAGTGGGGGAGGGGGAGAGGGAAAAGGAGAACGAGAGAGGGAGGAAAGGAGAAAGAGAATGAGAAGGAGAGAATGCCAGAAGGTCCGTGCCTCTGCCGAGAGTCCCAATTAGCTGCGACGGTTTGAGCCTGGCCAAGGTGAAGGAAAGTTGCTTTCCGCGCCTGGGAAGTGGGTTTGCCTGTGCAGCCGAGAGAGCGACTCGGCTGCGAAGCGCTCCCCTCCCCTGCGTAGAAGACCACTAGGTCTCCCCTTTTCCCAACCCCCTCCCTCCCTTCCCCTCCCACCCTCCCTTTTCCCACTCCCCACTGACTCGGAGGCCTGGATGCTCGGCCACCGGGCAGTGGTCCAGCGCGCAGCCGGGAGGGGGCGGGGGCAGGGGGCACTGTGACAGGAAGCGGCGCGCACAAGTTGGCCATTTCGAGGGCAAAATAAGTTCTTCCTCGGATTTGGAAAGGACAAAGCCAGCGAGCGAGCTACCTCTTTTGTGTCGGATGAGGAGGACCAACCATGAGCCAGAGCCCGGGTGCAAGCTCAGTCGCCGCCGCTGCCACCGCGGTCAGCTCCAGTCCCCGCCAGGAGTTGTCGGTGAGAGGTAAGGGGCCCAGAGGAGGACGTGTCCCTCTGGAGGGCGCCCAGCGAGGGCGCGGAGGCTCGGGCACCGCGTGGGGCAGGCTTAGCCGGGAAAGTTGAGGCAGAGCACAGACCAGTCCCTACAGTTCTGCCGGGGGTGGGGCGGGAGGGGGGCAGAGGCGATGTGGGTGTGCGCGAGTGAGAGTTTGTGTGTGTGTGTGTGTGTGTGTGTGTGTGCGTGTGCGCGCGCGCGCTCACGTCTGTGTCCCCGGGAGGGAGGCAGATTTCAGGGCACAGAGCTACGACCGGGGTGCGGGAGGTGCAGGGACTAGCTAGCGCTCGTAGACCCCCAGAGAGAGACCGGTCTCCTCAGCCAACCACCTCCAGGCTTGCTCTGGGCTCAGGATTCGGTTCTATTCGGGGGCTCCCTAGGCTTTGTGCACAGGAAGCCTTGCGTTGACTGGCTCCCACTCTGGCGGTTTCATGTGGGTGTGGAGGTTGCCAGGCGAGGTGGGCAGCGGTCAGCGGGACCTGGTCCGTGTTGCAGCCGGAACACGTTCTGCAGCCAGAAGCGGCCAGAGCTTCGCTCTCCTACAAGCACGCTTGGAAAGGAGCCCTAACTCCATGCCCTTTGCTCTTTTTGGCTTGAGCGAAAAACCGAAAAGCCAGACTGGGAGCCTATCTCTTCATCGATCTTGTTCCATTTTCTTATCTGACAGTGAGGTAACTCAGAGAGGGCGGGAGATTCGCGATCCAGAAATAGACTAGGTAATATATCCAATAAGCTTGTTTCTTAAGGATTTCATTTAGATTTCCTTCTAGTTCCTTCCCTGGGTTAACAAACGGGGAGGATTCCCTGAGATGTAACACTTTTAAGTAGGCATCTTAAGGGGACATGCCCCTGCCTTATAAGTACTTTAGAGCATTGTAAATTTTGATTAAAATATAATAAAACTGTACACTTTTAATGATCTGTGGTCAAGTGCTCGGCTAATTTGCTGATAAAGTATTTCTACTGTTATTTGAATACTGATATGTTTGAGGTAAATATAGAGATAGTTATCAGGTATATGCAGAGTTGAGGTTAATGAGAGTGGAGGGTAATGAGTTAAGGATCTCAACAAGAGTTCATTACTTTGAGTTTCTCTGTTTAATTTTATTTGTGCTACCTACTCTTAGAACTGTTCAGTAGAGCTATATTGTGTTTCTTTGGGAAAAATTAAGCAATGATCTGGAGAGAAACATTCGTTTACCTAAATCTAAATGTGCTTTGGTTTATCTAAATCACATATTTTAAGGCTGCCATCTGAACTCTAGTTGTTGATGTAAATATATTTAATACAGGCATAACTAAAAACACCTCGACTCTTATTATACTAAACTCCCTTGGATTATACAATTCCCACCCGAAGGTGTTTGGGATACTCTATTAGTTAATGATTCTGGAGTGCTGTGCCTCTTTTTTCTCAAAACAGCTTAATAGAATTGGAATAGATTTTGGAAGCTATTGCACACTGGACCTTAATAAAGTCGTATTTTCCCTTTCACAATGGCAGTGTCTTGAATTTACAAACATTTTTCACACCTGTAGATTTTAGCTGCCCATCTTTTCAGGTTCTGATCATCCAGCAGGAGTACATGGATATTTTGGCTAGACATGCCCGAAGGCTGTTTTGATTTATATTCAGAGTAACACAGGTGCTCACAATGGCAACCGAGGAAAAGAACTCTTAAAACTTATATTTTCATAAATAAAACAATGAAAATTTCAGAATGCCTCCATTCAGTGGGCTAAAACAAGGGATCAATGTTAAGAATATCACTTCGTATTGTTAAGTCCCCACTGACGCCTGCAAGAAACCTACTTTTAAAACCTCTTGTTCTGTGAGCTGGATCGTTGACAATGAAATGTGAAGCCTAACTCATAAAAAAAAAGTATGCCAACACAAGGAATAGGTTAATTTTTGAGACGTAGGAGAAACGGGCATCTATTTAAATTGGATGGTATTTTTCACACTTGAGGGATACTTGATCAATAAGTTGAGAAAATCTATCGAAAGCTATACATAAATGGAGAATTTTGTACATCGTGAAAATATCTTCTATGATCCACTCATTTGAGTTTGAGACCTTTTTAAGAAGTTGTGGTGTATACAGGAAAAGAAATGAAGGTACATCAGAGGATTTAGCCCACAATTACTAAACACATCAAAATGATAAGCCTATCTCTGATTTTATGTCAGTGCAATTCAAACTGATAAGCTGAACAAATGCACAGATAGCAAAGAATTGAGTGATCTTTATTTTTAATTAAATTTAAATTAATATTTTTGAATGAAAAAATTAGGATAACTGTCAGAATGTCACCTGTCTCACTTCTCTACTTCATGATAGGTGACCAACCAGAATTGCACAAGATTCAGGATGGTCTTATTTTCAAAGACTCCCAGCAATAACATTTTTATAATTTACTTAGGTATCTTTCCCTCTTTCTTACTTCCTGTCAAACTCTTTTTTTTTTTCAAATCAAAATATTGTGTCTTTCTTGCCCAGTCCTCTAATCGAGATCATTCACAAAATGATGCATGACTTTTTTCCAGGGTCCTAGCTACCTCCTGCCAAAATATAGCCCATTGGCTTGGGATAAAAATGCTTCCATTTGTGGTTCTGCACTCAACATCATCCCAAGACAGCATTAAATAAAAGAAATGAAAATTGATACCTAATTCACATTGAAAACCAGGATTCATTTACGCATGTTGAAATATGGCCAGAGTTCCAGGGTGAGAATTGTTTCCTCCAAGGTTACTCCCCCAAAAAGGAGCAGTGGTTACTCATACTTGTCTCACTTTCCTATTTTACACTGAGTTTATTGTGCATTTTTGTCTCTTCTGAGATTCTGCTAAATGCATCCAATTCTGTATTAGATGAATTTGTTGAAATTGTTCCCAAGAAGTAGCATAAAATTGTAGAAGATTATCCACCAAGAATGAACACATAAAAATGAGTACAATCATAGTAATCACAGAGATAGTAGAAACTACTAGGTCATTCTTCCACTTCTAATGTAGGCTTGGTCTCCATAGCATACTGTATTTTGGAGTACTTCAGTCCAGTCTGATTTTAAATGGGTCAAGCAATGACTTCTTCTAGCACTTTTGAAAGACTATTTCACAGTCTAATAGTTCTCCCTATTAAGAACTTTACTGTGATATTCAGCCTAATTTTCCCGTAGTTCTATTTTATCTTGTTATTTACTCCCTATTATAACCCCACTGCATCAGTTCATTCTCCTGCCTGATTTCGACCCTTCATCTAACTTTATACAGGACTTGTAGAATACAAAAGCTTAAGCAGTTACAGGAGAGTATATGAAGGAGACAGTTCTATACCTGGACATCTTTTCTCAATATTTAAGACACATGTTTGAGGTCACTGATAGCATGTGCGTGATTATGTGTCCCTAATAATTTATTTTACTAACAGAAGTGTGAGGAAATTTTTCATCTCTGCCATTAATGACCTATGTGAATATTGAGACAATCCTTCCTAAGTAATGTTCTATGTGGATGCACATTTATGAGACATTTTCATTGCAAATTCAATGTCAACAGAACCCTGTCAACGCCCACACTACAAGGGAATTCTGTGACACACTGGTCTGATGCTCCACTGAGCCTCAGAAGCTGTTGTCATGTAAATTCTACTATTAAAATGAAAGTGACTTCCATAATTAATAGAATGTGCTAGGAATATAATAGTGTATATAGTTTAGATGCATACGTGAACGTGATACACATAGTAATTCTGTTCGAATACAGTAGTCCCTTCATACTAAAAGCAATCTGAAAAGCCAGTGTAATTAAGCTCAAATTCATCACTGTGCTGTATCATGAAAAATAAGCTCAAATCATGCATATATCTGTATGGAACATATTTAGATGTATGGAGGTACCATATGTGAAGGTTAATTTAAAAATAGAAAAGCCTGAAATAACTACCGGAGAGAAAGAGGTTTTTATTTTGCTCACTTAAAATCTGGTTCCAAGACCTCCATGTGTAGGCTTCTTTTAAGATTCTGAAGCAAGTATCTTGGTAGACTCACCATCCCACTCAATTGTTTCTCCAAGTCCCAGGCATTGAAATGCAAGCCCTGCTGGATAGTAGACGAGTAAATGATATAATCAGGAAGTAAGTTCGTAGGTTACACTTGGCAAATTCAGAAAATAAAGGACTAAGAGTAAGGTGAATCAGCAGCTACATACAGAAATTTAGTGCTGTCTTCTTTTCTACATGGCAAGCACTAGATTGTGTGTGGAAACATTTGTGTGAATTAAGTTATGGGAACAGTAAGGGGAAGTGGCCTTCCCAAACTGAATATATCGTTAATAGAGGTAAATTAGACTGCATGGAATAAATAATTTTTCAACTAGTATTCTCCCTCTGGAAGCCCAAAAGTATCTTTACCATGCCATTCATCTCATGGTGAGTATCCTCAAAATGATTTTCCTTAGAAACAAAGGGGAAATCAATTTTCCTGTTACAGGGACTGTAGACTATCAATATACTTGGGACTTCTCTCTGGGACAGAGACCTTCTAAGAAGTCTGTGTCTACAAAGAATCTATTTCCTCCCGAAATCAGTAATCTTTTTATGGAACTGGAAATGATACACTGTGCAGAGAAATAAATTCGGAAAACATGCAGATATTATCTATACAAGCACAGACAAAAAACATCATGTTTGAAAGTAAAACCATATATATAAGGTGTCTCCACAGAAAGCCCGAGGTAGCTCTCATTTTTAACTCCTTGTCAGAATTTGCTTCACCATCACTGCCTATGCACCACTATACACACCCACCCACGCCATTCCAAGGAGATGCAAATTTCAAAACTATGATGCAGTTAAAAAAATGCAACTTGTCAGTGCAGCATGGGAGCATTAAGACTGTAACAATTGGAAGAGACTCCTCTAAAAAACAGATACCATTAGGAAAAAAAAAAAGATGCCATCAGGGAAGCAGTAGGTCAATAAATATTTATCAAGGACTTTTTATAACCACTGGACGTCATGCAACGGGGACACAAAAAATGTTCCAATGCACACAAAATTCCACAAACATGTGAAGTTCAAAGAACTCCAAAAATCAAACTTGAAACTCTAGAATACAAAGAGGCTACCAAAATAATCAACTGAATGAAAAAGCCTCTTCCTTCATTTAACAGACCTATTGGGATTTGAAATTTCAAATAGGAATGTATTTGAGACAGTGCTAAATGTTGTCAGGTGACAAAACTAGCAATATATCATAATAACAGATGATAATTGATGACCAACTGCCATGTGCCAAGTTTTCCACGAAAACATTCCATGGATTATCTGATTTAATATTCATAAGAACCCTGTGAGGCACCCACTGTGATCTCCATTTCACTCAGGAAAGGGAAGCCCAGAGAGATAAAGTAATTTCCTCCAGTTCAGGTATAAACTGAAATTCAAAACTTAGGATCTTACCCCAAGTTCTAGTCTGTTTACTGCTAAGCTACACCGCCTCCCAATTGATGTTTGATACTGGATGCATTTCATTCAACAGTTATTTTCGAGTATCAAGTTGAGGGACATACTTTGGTGCTGAGGAAAACCCACCAGTGAAAGAGAACCCACAAAAGCACCCCCCAGGCTCAGCCCTTACACTCCCCCAAACAGACACGATATCTTCAGAGGGGCAAAGAAATGCACATGGAAGAAATAAACTAAAATATGATTTGGAATTCATCAGAACTCGGGAAAAAATTGTAGCACCAGAAAAGTCTATGAAGACAAATGTTTATTAACAACCTGAGAAATCAACACCAGGTGTGAACATGTGAGCAAAATGTATTTCCCAGAGCCTGATTCGATGAACATCACAATCAGCACAACTAAATACAGTGGCAAAGATAGTCTCATGAAAAGTCAGCATGAGGGTGAATCGCGTTTCTGCTTGTTAAGGCTAAAATGCTCAGGTTTCTCTCCTCTTTACAACCTACCAACGTCCTTCCAGGAAAACAAGCTGATAAAAATACCTTGTAGACTAGTAAAAATTTGAAATTTCCTTACCCAGCTGAAATAGTCATTTATCATTTACCTAGGAAATTCTCAACGTGTTACACATTTTGGCATTTATTCATAATGCATACAACAACTTGAGAAAGGACAAGGTCAAGGGTTTCAAGTTTTAAATACACTAAGGACGGGAGATGCCAAGTGACCTGCTGGTTTTTCCAAAGACTCAGTCAGTAGAAATGCTCTGGGAAAATCCACATATGATTCCCTGACCTTGGTGCTTTCCCACAGGCAGGAAACCTGCTGTCTTGATTACGTGAATTTATAATTCATTCCAGACAACCCAAGAGCTCAAATAGGAGTCTTTACTTCAAAGTCTTTCTCTGATTTGTGATTTGTACGTGGTATTTTACAGACATAAAAAATGAATGGATATCCCAGATCTGTCCCTCCATCTGGCACAGACTGTTTCATTTGATTGTTAATATATAGCCGATAGATTATTAGCAATATTTTATATTTTGCTTAACAATTTCGGTGCACCATGTGTTGTTGGTGAATATAAAATAATATAAACTTCTTTCACAAAATATGTTGAAATACTTGCCGACTTAGGAGGTGGCACTGCAGGGTCAGAAACAGTTGGCATTTGGAACTGCCTCAAGGAGAAGAAGATCTGGGGAACATAGTTAGCTCTTTCTATTGTGAAGCATCTTATCTTTCATAAAGAGGCAAAGACCCTCCACATTCTGAGGCATTAATCAGAATATATCTGATATATCTTGGTGACCAGAGCATACCTCACTTCAGAATTAATAAAGAGCCAAAACATGGAACTTTGATTACTGATATGTCTCCTCCATGGATTTTGCTTAAGGACTGCCCTTGGGGAAACTGCTTTGTGTAATGTGAAAAGCCCTACCCCTTTCAAGAAAAATGTCTTCCGCTACCTGCCGTGATTCAATCAATTCTCTGAATTTTAAGCTAAATTATTTCATCCCCAAAGTACAAAAGACTCTATGTTTCAAGGTCCACATAGTTCATCAACCTTCCAATGCCATGAATTTATAGGTTCATTTTTTTCAGAAAAGCTCACATCATCCAGTTTGGTGGGGAGTGGCAGGGTGCCTACATCATAATTTTGCCTAAGAAATGGCCTTCTTTGGCTCTCAGTTCCCAAACTAACAGGATGCAGAAATTTTAGAAGAAAGAGACCTCCATTGTGGTTAGTGAACAAAGGAAGCCCTGGATGGATGAGATTGAGGCCTTATTGAGTGCTCATCTTGTCCCCCCTTTTTTTTCCTTCTAAAATCCTAAAACTGTATTTGTTGCTATGTAATGTAGGGAGGGAATCTGCTAATTTTAAGTGTGTTCCTAAGATGGAAAAGGTTGGAACAGGTGAAGTAGGGGAGAATAAGAAAGTTTAAGGGCAAAGTCAGAGGTCCCCTCTCCCTGTCCTTCCCACCCTCCCATCTACAACACAAACAATAATCATCTTGATTCTACTGCAAATTGTGTTTATCCAATTACTGTTTATCTGCATTAGAATCATTTTGAAGTTTACTTAAAATGAAGAATTCTGGGGCAGATGTGTCCCAGACTGATGTCCTTTAGCTTGGGGTTTAGCAATATATGTATTAAATGTCTTTCCAGATTATTCTCATGTACACTCAAGCCTCAGAAGTACTACTGTCTCAGTCTGCTCGGGCTGCTAGAACAAAATACTATAGACTGGGTGGCTTAAAGAAGACATAATTCTCCTAATTCTGGAGGCTGGGAAGCCCAAGGTCAAGGTGCCCAGCAGATTTGGTTGCTGGTGAGAGCCCACTTCTTGAAGGACCACCTTTCACCTGGTGAAGACAGAGAGTTCTGGTCTCTTTTCCTCTTCTTTACAAAGATGCTAATCCCAGAATGGGAGCCCATCCTTGTCATCTCACCTAAACCTAATTACCGCCCAAAGGTCCCACCTCCAAATACAATCACATTGGAATTAGGGTTTCAACAGATGAATTTGGGGTGAGAGAGGAGGACACAAACATTCAGCCCATAACAATTAGACATAGAATGATGGTCATACAGAGAACACCCAATGAATCACTCTACGCAGTTATTCCCCACCGCAAGTCCACTCTAATTAGATTAACCAGTTGTCTACAATCAATTCTGCAAGCCAGAGTATTAATTAATTAATTAATTAAGCTCAACTAATGAAGCACAGTCCCCATGAGTCGTGTGAATAGATTCATTTTCTGGAAACCTCATATTGTTTTCATTGCAAGGAAATTTTTCTTTCATTACCTATAGCAAATTCCACTAAGATACACAAACTTGATGCATATTTATTAAAATGTGGGAAAGGGAGGTTACTGGCTTTAAAGAGTATTATCAAGGAAAACATTAGATTTATAAGAATAGAAACGCTTCTTGATTCATTTTAGCGCACACTTAAAACTCAAATTGCCTTTATCGCTATATCCCTGTGAGCTGGGGGATGTGGGAAAACATCATTTTGTCACAGCTCTCCCCATTGCCCTCCGGATCTGCAGAGCGGGTGAAAATTAAAGAAAAAAAAAAAAAAACAACTCATTTGGCAACTTCTTATCCATTCTCCACTCAGCTTCTACTTCGTTCAAGTGAATGGTTGCTTGGCTGAAGCCGTCACTCCTCACAAACACTGCCAAAGATAGTTTCCTAAGCAGCGTCCGGAGCCACATGGGAAAAAAACTGAAGAGGGAATGAGGGATGGGCAGCAGGGGGTTGGGGAGGCCTAGGCTGGGCCACCAGCTTCACTTCCTAGGGGGTCTGAGCAACCTCTTTGTGTTGCCTTGCATTCCACACTTAATAACTGACTTCATGAAGTGAAAAGCAATAAAAAAAAAAAAAAAGATCACATTTCCCCACTCTTCCCAATATGAAAAAACATTTGAATTGTTAAAGCTCAGGCTGTCTCAGGCACAAAAATGTTAAATTGCTGGAAGTTACACTGTGTCCCTGGCAGAGCGTGGCTTCCTTACCCACTGTGGTGCTTACAGCTCTTATACTGATAACGGCCCTTCTTCCACTGACACAGAGTTCTGTCCAGCTCAAGCTAAAAGCCCAGCACCACCCCAAACCAGTGTCTTCCTTCTTAGTTCCAGATGCTAGCAGGAACACCCTCATTTCCCCAGAAAGTGGTTTAAAATATTAGAATTGCCAATGACCTTTCTGTTTGGTCCTCTGTCGATCCTTCCTTCGTAACACATCTTGGGCACGTCTTCTTTTCTCTACTACCAGTGCCAAAACCTTAGCCCTTGTCTTTCAATCTTCTGTAGCAGTTTATCTCCTCCAGTCTCTCCATCTTCGTTTATTATTTATTTGCCAGACATTTAACAGGTGCCTACTGTGGGTCCAGTCACTGTTCTAGAGATAGTGTAGCAGTGAAGGACAAGAGAGTTTAGAAGGACTTTTCTTCTCATTCAGCTTACACTAAATAGAGTCAGACCATAAGCAAGCGAACTAAGGTGCTGTACAGAAAATATAGTGATGTCAGGAAATGATAAAATATCACGACACCATGATGTATAAAAATGGAGGTGGGGATTTGGAAAAGGCAACATTCAGCTACCAGTTGAATTTTGATTTGTAACTGACTTTTACATTCCATTGCCTGGTTTAAAAGGCATTAAAGAGCAGCTTGTCAATTGAGAAGGCAGTTTGAACTTCCCAACTTGGCCATCAAGATTTTCTACAAGCACATTTCCCATGTATCTTTCCAACCTTTCTTTCTCAAGGGGATCCCCTCCTGTACCCAGATTTTCTGTTAGTACACAAAATAGACCTTTGAGCATCTTTATGGTCACAAGTCCATTTAGAACGTGTTTCCACTTCTTTTCTATGAACCTGCGTTTTAAGGCAAGTTTCAAATCTCCCCTTATCTAAGTCCATACTAATGCTGCTTATGTTTGTCCTTCCAAAGCCATTTTTATCCACAACGGTCGTGTGATCCTCATCAGATACGGGCTTCACCAGTGAAACACTGTTTTGACCTGAGTAATAGGTAGCAAGACCACTAATTTGTGGAATAAAATCAGAAGGCAAATTTACTGCCATTTCTCATTGCCCCTTTAAAATGCATTCAGTAAAATATAACATACTTGGATGTGTTTTAACGATAAGCCTTAATGACAAACAAACTCCATTCAAAAATTAGTAAGCGTGGACCAATATAATAATGACAACTTTGAACTTTCAAGTTGAGCCTTCTCTCTGTCTGCAACAGGAGCCTATTTCAAATGGGAAGTTGAGAACGAAAGCTCTCTACCTTCTCAGGTTCTCTTCCACCCTTCCTTGTTTCTCTTACTAACTCAAGCTCTGACTCTTCCAAAGTTGGGGTGGAAGGAGAGCTTCGGCACAACAGGTTAGCAAAACAAGAAATTCTTATCTGACAGGGGTGCCTGGGTGGCTCAGTCAGTGGAGTTACTGACACTTGATTTCGGCTCAGGTCATGATCTCGTGGTTCCTGGGTTCGTACCCCATAGGATTCTCTGTCTCCTTCTTTCTCTGCCCCACCCCTCTGTTCATGCTCTATTTCTCTCAAAACAAACAAACAAACAAACATTAAGAAAAGAAATTCTTATCTGACAGGTTTCATATTCTCTGGGCCCCCGGATTGTTAAGGCTGACTCCCTCAAAGTGAGTGTGCGTGTATGCGTGTGTTTTGAGACTTCTTTGTTCATTGCTGAGGGTCTTAACCTCCGTTTCCTTGACACAAATTTCCCTTTGCTGAACCATACCCCTTTAGCACCTGCTCTTTCTGCAAGACACTCTACACAGGCTCATTGTTGAGGTCTCATTGCCCCCCCAGCCCTTTCTCTGGGGTTAGGTCTCTCTCCCTCTCTCTGTCCCTCCCTCTGCTTTGGTTCACAAACACACTAACATGTTGTTGCAGGAACAACCCTAGGCATGTGGACGAGTCCTGGTGCTGCAGTATTTTATTGTGGCTCCACTGCTGAAGCATCTCAACATCTCATCCTTCTCTTATCCTCTGCATTTCCCAGTCTGGAGTCAGACCTAGCCCATTTTGTGAGGCTATATGCTTTGGGGCACATAAGCATCTCCTGATACTCTCTCTCTTCTGAACATACTTTGACCATATTTGACATAATGAATGTAGTGCATTTGCTTTCTTAGATGTCTGTGGTTTCTAATTCAGCTGTGAATTTAGCAAAGTGCCTTGTACGGATAGATGCTTGTGGGATGTGTGAGTATGGTAATAAATTCAAAGTAAAAAAGCCTCTAACTTTTTATGACCCAGAAAAATGTTTTTTATGGGGCTACCTGTATGAAGACTTACAGAAATCAATGCCTATGAAATAATTTAAGAGGTGGCTAGAACATCCATCTGTCTTGCCTAGAATTAGCTCCAAAAGGACAAAGATCTTGCCTTTTTTCAGCAGTCTATAATAATGAATGGTACATACAATGATACCTAACACATATTTAATGAATGAAGGAATCTATTTTAAAGTTTTTATTTACTCCCTGAGTATCTTTCTTGCTGAAATATTAACATCAATTTCCCCCCTTCATCTATTATGCTTTGAAAGTAAGAAATATTGTTACAATCTTAATTTTATTCCATAAATGATATCATTTTCCTAAAGGCATTTTGGATCACCAACAAAATAACTCCTTATAAAAATTTTAAGATTTGGCATGTAAAGTAACATCAGTTTAATTAAATAAGCCTATACTGAAGGCCCACTACTTTTCAAGCACTGGGCAAGGCATTGCGGAGAAGAGGATGAAAAAGGAATCATTGTCTCCCTAAGAATTTAAAATCTTGTAGAAGAGATGAGATATGTATGTAACTATAGTAACAGGCAAATTCAGGAGCTCACTTATAAGACCCCTGAGTGGATAATAATACTTCTGCTTGATATAAATGTAGAAAGTATCATGTAAAAAAAAAATTGCTTCTGTGTTGGACCTTGAAAAATGGTTAAGATTTCAGGAAGTGGAGAAAGTCATTCTAGACCTATGCAAAGGGCAGAGATGCGGTCTGTGGATATGCTTGGGGAAGTGTACGTGAACTGGCTGAGTTTAAGGGTAGGTCTACCCTCAAGGGAGGTGGTAAAACTGTAAGAGCAGGTGGCATAATGGCTAATAATTCTCCTACAGGCAGAGGGAAACCTCTGAGAACATTTGAGCACGGGAATCTGAAAGCCCCACGTGAAGATAAATATGAGGAAATAAAGGTTTAGGAGTCGGGGAGATGAGCTGGCCCATTACGGCAACAGGTGAAGGGTAATGATGGCCCCAACTAGGGCAGCGGCAAGGGAAATAGAAAACACGTATGCATCTAATGGACACAAAGATGAATAGCACCTAGTAGGTAGGAATTAACAGTTGGGTGACAAACACCAGCAAAAACAATTAAGCTAATCATTTTCCTCTTTCCACCAGAAAGAACATGCTCTTTCAAATCCCTGCTTTAATAAAGGACAAGGAGGCTTGAACAAATGGTTATTTTTTTTAGAAACTTGGGTCAAAAGAAGATTGTAATAACCCAAGTAATAACTATTTGCAAACAAGACAGAAATGAAGTCATTATTTTCTGCGTGGTTATGATTTGATAGAATTTATCCACGGACAGTGGGTGAAGCCACCCTGCTTTCTCGCCAAGCCTCTCCAAGAGCCACCCACTGGCCTCCTTGACCCCTAGCTTACCCCTCAAATCTATCCACCAGGCGAAAGCCACAATTATCTTAATATAAATCTGAGCATGTTACTCTCTGCTCAAAACTCTCCAAAGATTTTTCCATTGCTCTTGGGATAATCAAACCATGCTTCACCTGGCCCGCTATGATCCGCATGTGCCTCCAGCTGTGTCTCATCCCTTTCAACCCACTTCTTCCAATCAAACTGAACAGCTTGCTTGCCTTGCCCTCTCCTCTCGCTTCCCCCTCCCCTTCTCCCAGCCTGGGCAACTTCCCAGAGCACTGCCCCACTCAATTAGAATGTTCAGGGCTCAATTAGAATTCTGTACCACTCGTGACCTCTTCTGGTAGGTTACTTCTTGCTGCGCACACACCAGGCTGCCTGCACCTCCCTTCGTCATGCGTTATTATCATCACCTATGTCCCCACGGTAGTCTTTAGAGCTAAAAAGACAGAGATCAGGCTTGCTTATTCACAGTTGTATCTCTATTGGCCAACAGAGCGAGTATCACGTAGGAAAAAAAATCTATAAATATTTATTGAATAAATGGAGTCGTGGATAATTAAATCACTCTGGAGCTCATTTTCCTCATCTTTAAAATTGGGTATTGATTTTTAAGATGCCTTTCGTCACATATTTTAAGTAACCTTTGTCAATAAAGACAGTTCAGCATCCCAAGTCAGAACCAGTAGACTCAAAAACCAACGGGTCCTGTTTAAAATTTATATTTTATTTACTGTCTAAATAGCAAAATCAGTAATAATGCTAGTGATATGTTTCCTTATTCCTCAACCTGTCCTCATTTTGCAAACATTTCTCCTCTTTCGGTCGCCTTAAACGGCGAAGTGTGAGTAGCAAAGAAATAGAGGCAGATGATCACGAAAACTTTGCAAGAAAGTCAGCTTCCAGGCAGATTTCCTCCTCGGAATTTTCGTAAATGGAAACACATTTCAGACATTTTCATAAGAGGATCCACAAATCTCATTTGATTATACTAGTTCCCACCAGCTTTCGTGAACAACACCCCAAGGTGTTCCATTTGATACAAACTATTACAATACTTCTTAAGATAAAATAAATGTGGTTCACACATACATTCTCCACAGCATTCCTAGGAGAATAAGAACACTGTCGAGTAACAACTTCTACTGAGTACTTATTACACACCAGGTGCTGTTTATTGCTTTACCTATATTAACTCATTTCGTTCTGACACCAGTCCTATGAGGTGTGTAACATTATGATTCCCGTTTTACAGAGGATTAAACTGAGGCACTCTCACAAGTAGACATAATAAGGATACAGCTAGGATCTGGCCCCTACAGTTTTAGCTCATGAACTTGACTAGTTGACTATACTGCCTCTCATGTGAAATCCTCCCCGAACTAGAATCTTTAATATGCAAACACCATTTGGAAGAATTATCTTTTATTCCCTCACTTGAAAATCAAAAACAACTGAAAACCTAGTGACACTCTGAGCTCTTTGTAGAAAATAAAAATCAGTAGGATGGTCAAATATTGGCTCAACTTGCCCATTTTATTGAGCAGAATATATATTACTGTTTGCCTTCCTTACTTTAACTTAAAGCCTTCTCATTCTAGTAGCTTAAGAGTCAGATGCAACTAAAAAGAACCATTCTCAAGCCTTTATTTCCTCACAAAAAAACCTGCTCTTTTCATCTTCAGAATTTGTCCACAGCTTGAAAAGGCAGAACGACAATGCTCTTAATCTTTCTGTTAAAAGAAATAGAATTTCAAGTAAAAAAGAAAAAAATTACTTCTTTTATTTTCCAGGGGGGAAAATCTCAGATTTCTTTTGTATGAAAAAAATAATTGATACATTGGTGAAACCGGTGAGCAGGAAATTGTCCTACTTTCTTCCTTTTCCTGTCCATCCAGCTCTCAGAGTAGGTGTGTTTACATGTATCTAATCCTTAAATTGATTTATTAAGCTGAGTCTACAAGTTAAAAACGAAGAGGTCCTGAGAAGATAATTACAGGAATACAAATCAAGAGACACAACTTTGAAAGAATAGTAATTGTGCTTCTTGAAACTGACCTTAAATCCCTAAGAGGAGGAAGAACAGATTAAAGCAACCTTTTCTCTCTATTCAGAAGTGATGGCGAATTAATTGTGCAGTTTAGCTGAACTTTGCTTTTCCTTGTATCCTAGGAGAAGATCTCTGACAGACTGGGAATTTTTGCTTGTTTGTAAGGTAAACTCACTATCTAGAGACGGTTCTTAATAGCACATGGTCTCATTGGAAAACCCTGATTCCCAAAACAAACAAAGACGAAAATATGAATGTAATAATCATCCATTGGCAAAAGGGAAAAAGAAAATAGGATGTTTGAAAATATTTATTTTGATAACTTAGTTTTAAGTAATCCCTAAGAAAAACCCTCGCCAACATCAGCAGTCTGACTTCAGGATCCAAACTCGCTCATCCCTGAAGAGGTAGAAGGCTTGTGTCTTACGTGGCTTCATAGTTATTTTGATTACAGTAGCACTTAGTGAACATTTTATCTATTTTTGGTTTATCAACTAATCCGCGCAGTTCTATCAAAGAGAAGATTCCAGCATTTGCAGATAAACAGCAACACTGTTAAGTGTTCGTTTTGATAGTAAAAATTAAAGCATTAGGTCTAGCATGGAAACAGGATGGCTATTTCCCTGCGTGAACATCCATTTCACTTAGCTAGTTAATGTTACCTTATGATGCTAATTCTGTAGCTCCCTTCGTTTAATCATGATACATTTATTCATCCATTCAACAGCTGTTAACTAAGCACGTATATCCTATTTGTACTACGTTAGACACTGGCAAGCAAAAACATTAAACAAAAAATGGTCTCTGCCCTCAAAGATCTTTATTTGCCATTTGAGAATTCTACGTTTTAAGATTTTTTAGAAAGTGTAAGTGGCATCATAATCCACGTAATTTTTCAGGCAGAAGCGAGACAAGAAGTCTACAGGAAAAGACATGTGCTTCTTTGGGCTTTCCTAAAAGAATGCCAGGGACTTAAGAGTTGCCCCAAATGAAGTGCCTTTCCTTTTTCTCTTGGTAACAAGATTTGCTTAATGCTTTCAAAAAGGAGCACGTGTTGCAGGGTAACATACACAGGTGATGACTAAGGGATGTGCTGCGGTGACGTCCTTAACACATCATCAGTCCAAGTGAAAATGCCTCCGCTTACTTTCACTCAATTTTGGCAACCATCTCTTCTTCCCAGAAACTTTGAGTTCCTTCTGTATGTGTCTGACCATGTAGTAGGCGCTGGGTGTCTGTAGACTGGACTTCAAGTTACTCATGGTCCTGTTGTACAGCATTTCTAGAAAATAAATCACTTGTGTAGTCTTTACCTTATTAAGGACAAAATGCTCAGGATGCTTAAATATTCCAGAGGTCTGGGCCGCCTGGGTAGCTCCACAGGTTAAGCGCCCGACACTGGGTTGTAGCTCAGGTCATGATCTCTCGGTTTCATGGGTTTGAGCCCCGCATCGGGCTCTGCAATGGCAGCAAGGAGCCTGCTTGGGACTATCTCTCTCATCCTCTCTCTATACATCCCCTACTTATGTTGTCTCTGTCTCTCTCAAAAATAAATAACTTTAAAAAAAAAATTCAAGAGGTACTCAATAGAATGTAGACTCAAAAAAAAAAAAACCCACATTTTCTAAAGTTATTTTCCTGAGGTTAAAAAGAACTTGGTACAATGATGAAAACAAAGTATTCTTGGACAATTTTTAAAAACGTAATCTGAGTCAAATGGCACTCAGACATATACATGGGGCCAATTAAGACTTTACAGAATAAAAAGCATTTTTGCTGCCAATGTTGTTCTGAAATTAATCACAAAATGTGTTTTTTCAGTGACATCAAAAATCATAAACTAATCAATAAATCAACTAAGGCTAGAAACCACCACCAGCTTGTAAATTGATTTACTATCTATTTTAATTCCTCCATAGAGGAATATAATAGGCACTTTCCTTTCACAGTTTAATGTTTCCAAAATTGAGATATAATTCAATTTATGTGCACATTTTATGTAATAATATTTCTTTTCCAAAAAGCCATTCTCAAATTCAGGGTGAATCTTATAATGAATAGTGACAGATTTAAAGAAAGACATTAGTTGCAGGCCCACTAAATGCCCATCTTACAAACTCTATGCTCCATAATAAGTGTAAATATTTGAATCCAATTTACTTTTAAATGTTTCACATTTTGCTACAAATGGAACAATCAACAGTGTTTCATCAAAATCCACTATCACTTTCTGTGAAATACCTCATCACCAGAATCAGAAATTATCTCTTCACACTTTCATGATCTCTGCTTGAAAGTAAGAATTGTTTCTTATTAATCTCTATACATTTCTTATAGGGAGAGCCATGTCCTGGTCATTTTTGTAGCACTGGAGTCCATAATAATGCCTTAAAAATAGTAAATGTTGAATGAATGAATGAATGAATGAAAGAAGGAATGAGGAAATAAAGACATTGGACATAAAGAGCTTTCAATAAATATTAGTTGAATTACAATGAGGTACCAAAGGAAATTAATAAATGCTAACGCAAAAAATTATTTTGATATTTGATTTTATGTGTATCTAAGGCCTGCGTATCTTCAAGAGTCTTAGTATGTCCATTGTTGGCTCAAAGTTACTTCTCATATACCCAACTATTTGTATGATATGGTCTATTAAAAAAATGTGTCATGTCTCACTTTAATCTTAAGGATGACTGTTTGAAAATAAGAATTCATTCAAAACACAACCCTCTTCAGTGATTACTTTCTACACATATTCTAATATTAAATTCTTTTAATGTATCCTTACCTTTACACTTGAACATCGACATACCTCACCGCTAACACCCATGACAATCACCAAACCTAGCATTTGGTTTTTAAACAGAACTCATCCATTCAGACTTCTTGCTATCATTTCTTGTTTATATTACAGTTCTTCCCCTGATGAGTTAAAATAGTTAAATTCAAAATTTGAGTTAAGTTCAAAAACTGCCTCAATACGGGGCTAGTACAAAGAAATATTTAATGCAACTAGTGAAAAGTAAACAGTTTTTTCTTCAAATGCTCAGTGACCTCTAAACTAGAAATTTTAAAAGAATTTTAAGTTATTTATTATCTAATAGCAGAGACTATTTTGCCAATGAGATCTCTCGGGGTATAAATGTAAACAGGCAAGGGGTGCCTGGGTGGCTCTGTTGCCTAAGTGTCCAACTTCGGCTCAGGTCATGATTTCACGGTTCGTGGGTTCAACCCTCGTGTCGGGTTCTATGCAGACAGCTCAGAGCCTAGAACCTGCTTCAGAATCTGTGTTTCCCCTCTCTCTGCCCCTCCCCTGCTCATTCTCTGTCTCTGTCAAATCTCACAAATAAATGAAACGTTAAAGAAATTATTAAAAAAAAATGTAAACAGTCAAGAATAAAGGCTCTCAAACCAAGCTCTGTACTAGTGGTATTTATAGGTCACACACAAAAAAGGAGGAACCAAAAGATGCAGATAAGTGCTGGTGACTGAAGTAAGAGGCAGGACAAGAGAAAATGGGGATCATGAAATCAAAGAAGAAAGTCTTCTGAGAAGGCAGTGGTCACAGTACTGATACTACTGAGAGGACGACTTAGCTGACGAAATTGACAGGATCAATACTTTAGCATCTTGATTGTAGAAATTAATGAGACCAATGCAGTTGGCATCTTAAAAGCCATCGGAAGTTACCATGGAGTTGGGAGATAGAAAACTATTTGGAGGGGAATGAGTTGAAAATTGGATTTGAGGAAACAAATAGTTATTACTCCTTGTTAGTACAGCTCTGGAGGAGTGGGCAGGGCAAGGCAACAGAGCAGAACATGGGTTAAAAGACAACGTATAAATGTTTCCTAACTTTGGCTCAACTGTGTAACATAAAGATGAGATTTAAGTAGCCATCTTGGGGCCAGATCCAAAGGCGTCACAGACCTTGTTAAGAATTTTGTTGTGAGATTTTGGGCTTAGAGTGATGATAAGCCATTCAAGTTCCCGCACATGTGCCATTCATGACCTAGTGCAGGAGAGAGAGATTAATCGAATGTCTCAAATAAACATAAAATTGTAACTTCCATGCACGCTAAAAATAAAAGATATGCCATGCTGTGGGAACACCTAATAAGAGGGTTTGATATCACAGAAGTCAGGCTTCCATGAAAAAGTGACAACTGGAGAATGAGTAAATGGAGAGGAAATAAAGTTGTATTTGGCGGGCGGAGCGGAAGCACAGATCGTGTGAAAGCAGACAGTATGGCATCTAGGAGGAACTGAAAGGCCACTGTGACTGCAATATTGAGATCCAGGAGCAGCACTGTCCATGTTGAGAGTTGTCCTTAGCCTAAAAACAATGGGAGATTGTTCAAGTACTTAACAACAGAAGCTGGGTCATACATCCTTGTATGAAAAAAGCCCACTGGAATATGGAGAATGGATCGGGGTGGAGGGGTCTGAATGGATGCAGGTACACCAGTTCATAGGACTTTTGTAATTGTACAGAACACACATGATGGTAGCACCAGTAGGAATGATGAGGAGTAGATAGTCTAAAGAAAAATTTTACAAATTAAAAACTGAAAAGACTTAGTGATAGATGGGTTATGGATGTAAAATTTCATCTGGATGTTTACACAGTTGTTCAGGATATTCACAATGAGTCAATCGGGCCATCAATCAATAAGCATTTATCGAGTGCCTGCTATGACATCAATATATCATTCCTTGTACAGAAGGCTGGAAATGATTTATGCCTTAGGAGCAGATATCACATTCTCGGCATTGTTCATCTCCATTGTTTTCGACACACTGAAAACAAATAAGCCATTGTTGGTGAATATCCATTGTGTCTTAGGGGTTTGGGAACAAACAGTGCCTTCAGAAACTACACTAAGCTCAACCAAAATGGATGACAAAATCATCTCCACCCAGTACAGCCTGCACAACTATGTGCAAGCAGATGAACGTTGCAGTTGGCTGAGAAACCCTCAGAGGGTGATTCACCAACACGACCACCAGATGCAATTACATACTCACCTCCTCCTGCCACAGGTACTAGTAAACCAAAGTCACACATATCCCTAATTCCATTCTTAATTGAACCTTAAGGAGGCGAGTGTGACAGCATTAACCTTGGGGAGTCCTGCTTAGCATCACTCTGACACAAGCAAGAGAGACTGCTTTGAAAATATCATGAAGATGAGTTTTCTTATGTGTGTCCCTCCACTTCCTGGGAAAGAGAGCTAAGACTTCAAATAAATCTGACACAAGTTTTAGAATATGAGAGATTTATTTTCAGTATCACTGTTTATTGTGGTAGCTGTGAAAGTCTGCTCAGAAAGACTTATTTTTCATTAGTCAAACTATTACCTGATACATGAGGAAATCTATTTGTTAGTTCTGTTTTCTTTCTCTGTTACCAAACTGCATATATTTGAGAGACAAAGCACAATGAGGGAGATGAGCCCCACACTTAGGAGAACATGCTATGAATTCTGATTCTATCACTTATAAGCTGTATAATCCTGAAAGGTATATTATTACATTTCTCCAAGTCTCCTAACACTATCTACTTTACAATGTCATTCAGATCCAAGAAGGTAACAACTATAAAATTACCTAATTGGGTCTGGTACTTAGTATGTGCTCATTAAACATTTGCTGAACCTTACCAAGGCTGAACTACGGCACCTGGAGTCATACCCACTGTCGTAAGTTTCTTAATCTTTATCTGATAGTACTCATCCCCCACTACCAGTCAAAGTAATTCAATTCTCTTTTTGTAATTTAGTCTGGATATTAATTAAAATCGGTTCACTAATCAAATGATTTCCACTTAGCACTTTGCAATTTCGCTTATAAATCCCACTATGAATTTTATAGTCTTCTCTATCAACCATATGTTATATTTCTTATGTTTGTGAAGATTCTGTGTGTGATCTAAAATTAAGAAAGTGAAGATTTCACATAAATTATGTGGGGAAGAAGCAAAATAATGCAGAATATTTCCTGGCTTCTTTCTTGCTGAACTGCTGTAGCTTTAATAACTTCTGCACTGCAGTGATTATGAAACTAATGCGTAGTTTTAAATGTTAACTCAGAGTGTCAGACATTCACTTGTATTCGGCAGAATCTTAGGAGGAACAAGTTGGAGGGCTACCCAATAACATGGGCTGTTAGACATATTTTCCGTCATTCACATTTTGTGAAGACTCTTACCCTCTAATCATTTTTATCTAAATTCTATTGTAATCCTCACTTTCTGAGAGCCTTCAAGTTAGAAATAAGAACTTGATGTTAATGTTAATTACAGGAGCAAGTTGAAATGTATTTTAACAAAAGCATGAGATATTGAAAGGCAAATAATCCCTTGGAGATTTTGAGCTTCTCTTAATAGGCAAAAGAATCTAGGATAAAATTTGGGGAATTTCATCACCCATTTTATAGAGAGAAAGAATCTTGCAACTCACAGCACAGCAAATGATCTGATTAGCTTTCCTTTTCTCTGTATCAACGCTAGAAACTCTTATTCATGAAGCAAATGGAAAGCTGCTTCAAGAAATCACACTACTTCTCCAGAGTCAAAAACATGACTCCATTCACAAAACATCACCTCTCTCAGTTTAGTACACTCCACCTTAAGAAAATTAAAATAATTGCCTTAAAATAATATGCGACATCATCAGGATGTTGTGGTATTTTTTCATCTAAAACCTGAACACCTCTAAATGAGAGATTTTATGTTCAAGAGTGAATATCCCTCTCTGGAAGCCAGAACCTGAGCTTTTAAAGCTAGTTGTTGTTGTTGTTGTTGTTTTTCTTATTCACATTCCCCAAATAGACCTTCAGGTTTTAGAAACCCTTTTTTTCTAATGAATTATAGTATCCAAACCAGCTATTGTTGTTGTTGTTTGCTTTACTTTTTTTCATGAGAAGATTAGCTTGCTTATGAAACACATCTTACTAAAAAGATAGATTGAGGCACTAATGAGCTTAATGCTATTTTATCAGGACAAATTAGGAAGTTAATTCAGAGATGCAGGCCCCTGATGAGCATGCTTTTACCTATCCTCATTACTTCTGTTTACTCCATATGGATACCTGTCCCTGGCAAGTTACCCACTTAGTGCACTTCTTGCCAAAATTCACATCAGATATTTTGTTGTGTAACTTAACTACCCAGAATAAATCTTTGACGCTAAGGTTGTCATAGGAGACTATGAAATAATATGAGTAGGAACATTTATATAAAGCATATTTCTTTCCGGAAGTTTGATCTCATTTTCAAGCTCAGTACCTCTGACAGGAAGGAGGCAGCAGGAAGCAACTTATCAAATCAAAGACTTGTGGATCTTCTATTGCAAATGTCAAAATCCCTAGAAATTGTTTTGTGAAATGACTAATGTTCTACATACACCTGGTAACTAACAACGCAGCACTCTCACATCTGACCTGAATAGTAGAGATGCCTGACTGGCCCAGATTGTTACAGAATTAAGGGCATAGAGTAGTGGATGACTCAACTAGGTCCCCAAAGCAGAGAGAGGGGAAATACCTGTCGTCTGAGATACAAGCTATCAAATAGCGACTGCTTCACTCTCAGTTAAGGAGCACCCATGCACATCACATTGAGAATCCCAACTCCTCTTTTAGCCTTTTCCTTAGTCTGCTGTGCTACCTGCATCTTTCTGATTTCATCAAGGAGAGGAGGGTTATTCCAATGGACACTTAGCAGCGCTTTAACCCATCTGCGACCAGTTTTTCAATAGAGCCGCCGCCTAACTTTTCAGCCACTTCTGGGGAGAATGGAGGTTCACCGCTTTCCTCTGCCCTCACAAGGTGCTCCCCGGAGCAGGAATAGACAGCAGGGGCAAAAACTGAGCAGGGGCAAAAATAGGCTACCAATAAATAGCTCAATGTACCTTGGCCCCAATCTTTGATATCAAAGTCAACCCCTCGTAGGTCCAAACCTCCAGGAAACTTCAAAGAAACGTTCAGCTCCTCAAGTGCTCTGCTCCTGACAGATGCCAGTTGGAGCAGAAAGGCATCGAGTCCATAACTACCAACAGGCATTTCTTTTTGATTGCAAGCTATTCCAATTACCCACCGAGCCTTTCTGTCACTTTCATCTAATCAATAAACAACAGGCTCTTTAAGCAGACACTGGAGGGAGCCAAACCGGTAGCTTGAAGCTAATCAGAGCATTTCAAGCATTTCTTTTTCCTGCTTGTTTTTTTTTCTTTTTCTTTCTTTCTTTCTCCCCCCCCCCACCCATTCCTATCTTCCTTGCCCAACCTCCCCCCACTGCCCCCCACCGGGCCCCAATCCTCCAAATCTGATCCTGTTTGGTGGGAAAGTTTTGTCTAATTTCTAGACACAAATTAAAGGCAAGTGACTTCATTGGATTCTCAATTCAGATCTATCACATTGTTGTTGATCTGGTTTTGTATGTCTTAGCTATTTCAACTGCCCACCATCTTAGTAACAGTAAGCATGTTTTAATATGCCGCTTCAGATTTTCTCCTCGTTAGTTTTTGTTGGTGTTTCCCTGTAGCTGCTTCCTTAGGTTTCTTCTAGTTTCCAAAGGACAGCTGAAATGTCACAATATTTTTTTAATTTTATTTTTACTATACAGGCCATCAGTTATGAACAAACATATGTAATCAACAGGTTTATAGTCTCATGAAAATCTACACACCTTCACTCCATGCCGGCTACATGTTAACTATTAGGGAAATAACTGTCCTTTCATTCATGTTGGCTTTAAATAAAGTGATGTAAATTAATTCCAACCAGCCCTTCCTTGCCCCGCCCCGTTGGTTAGGTTTAACACCCTTTGATGGTGTTGTTTGGGCTTTTCTCTCACATGCTAATGAGGCATTCACTTAAGCTGCTGCCACCATGTCATACAATCCTTGGGCAATTCTCACACTTGCTAATGACCTCTTCTTTAGAGAGCTGTGAATCTTGGAGGAGAGGAGGAGAGGGAAGTGAATTACTGGCCTCCTACAGACCTACCCTGAAAATATTTTCTGAAAATAGACATGTGTGGCTGACTGGTCCTTCCCTGGAAGAGTAATTGTTGCTGCAGAAGGGACTGTCTGCTACCTGCCACACACAGGGTGTCTGCTTTGTATCCAGAGCAAACAACTCTTGGTTTTCCACAGCCTGCATTAGCACCATATAATCCTTAGTTTTTCCTTAAATACGAATTTCCCAAATGTCCAAATAATGGTCATACTCCCTTCCTCACAACTATGGGTGAAAGCCTTGATTAAGCTGGGTGAACGAAGAAATTTGGAAAAAGCTCCCAACTTACTACCTCAGGGAGTGAGTGGAGTCTCTAAGGCTCTCAGGAACTCAGCTGGCACCCATAGCTTCTTCAAGCAACTTTTGGAAAATATCTGGATGGAAGATACTATCTCTAATGGAGAACTCAAAGCCCACAATGAGTACGCTGAGTGGTTCTCCATGTTGGCTGCCCCGTTAGCAAAGCCTTTAAAGCACCCCTGCTCACACCCTACCTCAGACCAATTAAATCAGAATCACTGGGGCTGGAGTCCAGGCTTCCATGTTTTTCAAACCACCCTGCACCATTCCAGTGAACAGCCAAGGTTGAAAAACCAGACAGTGGGCCACAGGGAAAGAGTAAGTGCTGGCAAGCAAGAACAGAGACTCAACAGTTAGCGTCCACCGTCTCGAGTACCTCTGTCCAAGTACTACCCATGATTACATCTCCCTTTTGGAGGAACACAGCTGGCTCTTCTTTACATAATTCTGTTTTTCAGTATTTCCTTGTGCCCCATGAACGGATCCTTTTAAGACTTAGCACTCCGCACTGTCAGCAGTGTGCAATGATCATTATTTTCTCTTCCAAAATGCAACCATAGCTAATAGTAACATGCACGGGGGCGGGGGGGGGGGGGGGAGAGGGGACTTACATGATAATAATGGAAATTTCTTAATGACTATCCTTTTTCCTTGTATCTTCTCCATCTGGATAGATTGATTCTCTTCTGTCTGAAAACATGCCCCATTTCCTAAAATTATATAAAAAAGTCTTTCCAAGATTACATATCCCCTCAAGTCACTACTGTCCTTCTACCTTTATGATGAAACTCAATATAAGAGCAGAATACCTTTAGTTTCTCCATTTACTATCTCTACTTAGTCTCACAATCCAGTTACTTCGTAGCTCTCTGCCATTTGGCTTCTGTCCCCACTACTCTACAGCAAGTTTTCTTCTTAATCCTAGATCAACAATGTACTCGGAATCCAGTGATCACCAAACCCAGAAACTTCTCAGTTTTAGGAACTCCTGAAACACTGTGCAGCACTAACTACTTTAAAGCATCTTTTAAAACATCACCCTGGTTTGTCTTCTGTTGCTATATTATCGTTTCCTTATTCGGTCCCCTTCAAACAAGGATTTCACCAAGTGCATTTGTCAGCTCTCCTTTTTTTCCTTTAATACCAAGAAATTTTAAACTAAGGTCTATACAATGTGGGGTCTATGTGTCTGCACATTTTTTCTGGCAAAAAAAGATGCACAGCTTTGATCATATTTTCAAGGGTTGCATAACTCAAATAGGGTGAAGAACATAGAATATGCTTAGTCAGTCAGAAATCTTCTCTACTCCTGTGTCTGCAACTATCAACTTCTAAGCAAGTAACTCCTGGCTCTAACTCTCATCTCCCTCCACGCTGCAGACTGACTTTTCCAAAGGACTGTCAGGCAACTCTATAAGATACACAGCTAGCCTCTCAAATGTATCATATCCTACCTCACCAACCAGAACGTTCTTATGACTTTCCTACGACTTTTAATCAAAGTGTCATATTCTCAGATGTCCAGTGATAGGGCCTTGGAAACCGAACAACACTTCTGCCCCCCACATCTTGAATCAAAAATCCAGTTGGTTCTATTTCCAAATAGCCTCTTGAATCCACACCTCTCGCCCATCCTCTCATTTACCATGCTGCTTCAGGACCTTATTCCTTCTTACATGTGATATTACTATAGTCTCCAATTTGTCTGATTCCCTTCAGTTTGTCTTATCCCAATCACCCTACATCCATCTTTCAAGTCTTTCTTCCTGATCTTCCACTCCAATTATGTTTTCCTCTGCTTAAAACTTTCAATGGTTTCCAATTTCAATTACTCAGGCTTTCAAGCTCTTTCACTTTGGTGGTCCCAATTTATATTCCCATGCTCATCTTCTGATGGCCTTAAGCACTGGGATAGCCCTTCACTCTCAAAAGATAGTCTGTTTCCCTGATGGCTGGACTGTGCTTAGGTTATGTTCAGGACAAAACAAACACTCTTCCATCATTTCCCTTCAAAAATTTTACATGTCCTTCAAGGTTCATCTCAAACGCAACCTTCATGAAATATATGCAAATAAGTAAATAAATAAATAAATAAATATAACCTAAATAATAAATAATAAATAAATAAATCTAAATAACTAACTAAATAAATAAATAATCTGAGACCCATTCATCCTTTAAAAAATAAATCTAATGTCACCTAATCCAAGGTCAGGTTGTTTGGGGGAGAGGGATTGTTTTGTTTTTTACTCCTGAGCTTCCTAAATATTCTATTCCACCTGTTTCTGTACCAATTTTAGTAGCACTTACTTCATTATATGGTAATTGTATATTCCCATATCTTCATCACTCAAGGATGAATAACTTCTCTTTTATCTTTTTTGTACCCCAAAGTTGGCACATTACCTGGCACATAGTGAGTGCCCAATCAGTATTAAATGCCTCTGAATCATGTGGTATTACCAAATTTGGTGCCGATAATATTTTTGTTAATAAAATTTATATGCAGACTTTTCTAATTGCTCCTGTCTGTGCTGTCACAAGCTGTTGGAGAGTGATCTCCATCTTAATCACCACACATTCAATAATACCTGCTGGAGTGAATTAAGGTTATTTGAGAAAATTAGGATGTGTCAACATTGGCAATTAATTGGCGATTTAATCTAGAAATCTCTGAATATAACCTCCAATCCTTCCAACTCTCTCACTTGTGGTTCCCATGTCAATTCCTCATCAGCTTTCTGAAAATTCAAACCTTGAATCACTTCTCTGGGCATAAGAGCCCATCCTTAACCCTACCTTATTTCCTTCTTGACCCAATCTGAATTTTATGGTTGATTATCTGAACTCTTCTCCTACTGGCACCCTTGATTCGCATACATCCTTATCCATTTACTGATCTCACTACAAAAAAGGCCCACATGGACATCTAGGCAACATAGGACCACTAGAAACCAACTTGCCAACCAACACTCTTCTTTATTCAATAAGTTTGACTAAAAGACAGAGAATGCTTAATATTCTTCCCACTGTTGTCAAATGTCTTAGGGTTGTTGTTTTGTTTGTTTCTTCCTATCCCTGGATAAAATCTCAGCCAGCCTGTATTGATTTTCTAATCCAATGTCTAGTCCATTCTAAAGCGCATCCGGTCCAGTCTAGTCAAGTATGAACCCAAATAGGCAAAAATAAAGTTTCTTTCTTCCTCCAGCTCAGCACTGATGACACTCGGGAGGACTGCAGAATTGAAATTGTCACCTTTTCTCTTCCTACTCTGCTTCCTTCCCCATTTCCTAGATAGGGTCCTGCCCCTTCACAATTAAGCTGAGGTAGGGAATGTAGGGAAAAGAGATAAATGGACAAAAGAAGTCTATTTAGCAGACAAGTTTGTGATTTGGCATCATTTTCTTCTGTGCAGAACATATACCCAAAGGTGACTTATGGTGCACATTTACTGTTTCCACTGAATATTGCTCTCTTGATTGCCCTCCCCTGACTTTACAGTGGGGATGTCTGTAGCTCCCTAGATTAGACACGCCTTTCGTCCAGATTCTACTTCATCTCAAGCGGCTGATTGGAACAGGGTTCTTTTTAAGGAGACCATGGGTTTGTTGGGGAATCTGGTAAAAGGGAAACACAACCCTGCTGATAGTAGAAATTCAGCTAGCTCCTAGAAGCATACCATTATCTTGTTTTACAAGTTTCAGCCAGACCCTTAACTTTGGACTAAACTCAAGGGAACTCAGATCAAGCTTTCCAGGTAGTTTTATCAAATGTCTTTCTCTCATTTGGCTACATTTGGCCTACCTCTCTCTATGGGTGTGCTGAGAGCAGTGAACACACTGGAAATCAAGAACACTTTCAGAAAGAGTACCTCTTTCTTCTTCAATACCTCTTGGATCAATAGTGACTTCTCTCTTATATTCCATAATGGTGATGAACAAAGTGTTAACAAAACCAATTTCATGATCTTTCAGCATGTCTTGAATGGGTAAGCAGTTATCTGTGGAACTGTTATCAGCTTTAGGGCTCCAGCCGAAGTGAAACAGAAAAAGCCACCATTGTACATATTGTCTTGTTTCTCTACTGGTGTTACTTCAAAGACATGGTCTCCAAAAGCTCCACTCTAAACCTTCCATGCCTTTAATGAGTGGTTGTCCTGTGCTGAGCAAGGTTGTCCTTGCTCACCTTATTCTTGCTTTCCCTGCATAAGGATTCCAAAGTGTCTCCTCTCTGCTCAGCTGTTTCCACCTTTACTGGCATCAGGTGGTCTTCCCTCCCACTTCATCTGGCAAACTCACACCAGCAACAATGATTCCTCTCAACTGTCCATCCCTTTCAAAACTTCACCTAAACCATATGCCCAGTATGCCTTCTCCTTGCCTTTTTCTCTCCAGTGACAGAGAGTAAGGTTTCCTGTCTGATATCTGAAACCAAACCATCTACCTTTGCAAATTTCTCCAACCTCCTCTTCTGGTTTCCTTTAGGTCTTCCTGCAATGTCTTTTACAGGCCAACTGCTTCCAGCTTCCTTCCTGAGAAAATTGCTTTTCTCACTCTATATACCTTTCGTAAATAATCATGTTTGTGTTCGTCATTTCAACTACCTCCCCTATGCTGATGATTCCTACATGCCTTCACTGGTAGATCTACTCTGGACACTCCACCTCAACGTCTCACAGACCTTTGGAACTCAGGGTCGAAAACTGAATCCATTCTCTCTCCAAAACCGTGCTCCTGCTCTGTGTCTCAGCACCACCCTCCACATGGTCACCCAAGCAAGAAATGTGTCAGTCAACCTTGACTCCTCCCTGTATCTTCACATTTAATCCTCTAAATCCGAGAGATTTTTAACCCCTAATATTATTTAGATCCAGCCTCCTCACTTGTCCACCTGAACTGAAATCCTGGTACCCTCCAAAGCCAGGGTATTCATCACCTATTGTTGTGTAACAAGTTACACCAAAATGCACTGCAAACAACAAACAGTTATTATTTCACAGACTTTCTCAAGGTCAGAAGTTCAGGAGCAGCTTAACTGGGTTATTCTAGCTCAGGGTGCCTCCAGAGGTTGGAGTTACCTACCTGAAGGCTTAACCAGGAAGGTGATTAAGATGATATCTTCTACACCATTAAGATGTTATCTTCTACAAACACTAAATTACTTATTATTCCCTATATTCCATATTGTTTCTTGACCCCAAGACTTTTCTCAGGCCACAATTTCTGCATAGAATTTCTTGCCCTCTCTGACTGGTTATATTATATTCATATGTTGAGACCCAACTCATAAATCACCTGCTCTAGGAAGCCTTCTTAGAAATATTACTTCTTAGAAATATTAGAAATATTACTCCTACCTTCAGCCTCAGAACTCATCTTACTTCCCTATTATCTCCTGTGATTATAATAATTATTCTGTTGTACAACTTGGGTATATTCTCATTATATCAATAGATTGTAAGCTTGTTGAGGGCAATACGGTCATTATCCTCTATCTCTATTTAAATTAGTGTAACTTCAGCTGCTATACAAATTCCTAAAATAGCACTGTATATCTCTGTTTTGATGACATACTTCATCCTAGTGCTTCTTGGAGAACCAGGAGCACAATCAAAATGGTCTGACATCTGCTGGATAGAGATTCTGTAGTCCTTCCTAGCTTCTTCAGGTAGGTTTTCTAGACCTAAGCGCCCTCTCCATAGCAGACCAGAAGTGTTGAACCATGCCCAGTCACAAGTCTTTAAGGAAAACTCCACATCCCTGATGTCAGGATGTTCTGTGTCTGCCTGATTTGTTGGCCTCAAGACAATCATAAGGCAAAGCTCAAGTAGCCTTAGGCTGAGAACCAGAAATCCAAATTCAAGGCCACTGAGAGCTAATACTTTACCAGGGGCCCTAGAAAAGCAGTACTAACAACAGAAAGCAAGAATTGGGCTTAATATGGCCTGGGTGGGCTTGCAAATGGTGTTAGAAATGAATACTGACTATCATAATCAATGTTCTGAAAACATTAGCCTGAACAGTTATATTCTACATAGAATAATGATTATAGTGATTTCTAGTCAAGTTTGGTTTCCCTGTTTTCTAGTTAGAGGCCTAAATCTAAAGGGGGAAAAAAGGAAACTAAGATTCTTCTTGCTAAAGGAAGTGTTATATCTATTTTTAATTTTCTATTGATTTAGATCTCTCAAATTTTTCCCTCTGAAATATGCTCAAGGAATAGTGATACCAAAAATAATTCACAATAAAAACGTTTTAGAATATGAGATTCAAATTCTCTTTACTTTTAAGACTGTATTTTGTTAAAATCTTTCAATAAGGGGAAAGATAGGAGAGGTCAGTATTAAACAGAAGCAGCAATACATGAGGTCTCAAATATCAAAAGGGCATGACTGCATTAGGCAGTGGATTGTTCCACAGAAAAACAAACAAACAAACAAAAAACTCTTAAACCTTAGGCTTTTTTTATTATTATTCTTATTATTCAAGTTAAAGCTCTCAGCAGAAGCTACTTGAATTTCATCAATATGTTTCTATGATTCCAAGCCAAGAAATTCTGCAAAGATTACCAAAGTATCTGATAAAGCTTCTGGCAAAGGATGAAGTACATGTCACAAGGACCTAAAAAAATAAAAAATAAATTTAAAAAAAGCCTGTTAGAAGAGTTGCTGATCCTATCAAGAGGGTTTTAGATTAAAATCCAAAAAGGAAAAAAAAAACAAAAAAAATCCTGATAAAAGTACAAGACTAAATATTATAGACAACAATATATGTAATAACACAGAAAAACTAACATCAAGAAGGAATACAAAGTAATTCTCTATAAAAAAGCAGCAGGATGTGGGGAGTGTGAAAAATACATACTCATTTCAAAATACCAAGGCAGAGAGAATATATCTAATAAATGTGATAAATTTTATTTTGCGACAGATACAATCTCATAGATCTATTCTAATTTCAATGGTGTAGCTAATGATGAAAATATGGAAATTAAAAGGTACACCTTGCTAGAAAAAATGAAAAAGGGTCAGAGATTAGCTTCTTTTTTAAGAAGATGCAAATGATTTAATCACTAAAATTACAGCCATGAGGGAGGAAGAGTGGCAAAATTAATTTACATGAACATAGAAGTAAAAAGGCAGAAATGCTATTGGGAGTTGGTCAGTAAGGTAGCCCACATATTTAAAACAAGTATATGAACACACCTTGTCTAATAGATCCTTGTACAGAGATGGGGTAAAGTAATAACAAACCGCCTTTTCATCTGCTGGCAATCTCTTCCGGTCAAAATCAGAGTATCAAATACAGTCATGCCTGGATTTGGGCCATTCCTGCCTTTCCTGCAGTCTAGTCCTCCACAACAGAAGTCATCAGAATCTTCATCCTGCACTGAGCCTCATACAGTTCTGAAGTCAGTCTTGATTAGGGCAGATCACGTATGTTAAATTCAAACCTACCCGTAGCCCTAAGCCCAGTATTGGTATAATTGACTGGAGCCCTGTGTATCTTCCTGCTTAAGAACCCTGAGTCTCTCCCAACCCATTCTGCATTTCCCATTTGTGACCTGAGTTCTACCTAGCCACCAGTTACCCCTCCAGGCCGTAACTAGGACACTAATGCCCTAATCTACTTGTCACCCTGACCCTTTGTAAAATGATATCCTTTGGGAGGAGTTGTCCTAAGACCCTAGATATCTAGTTTGCCGGCAAATGCAGTGCTTCAAATTGAGAGACCATCATGTTATTACCCTCCTTGGCATTTTCTGGAAACTCTACCCCCCTCACCTGACCAAGCCATGCTCTCTAGTTCCAGAGAAATCTGGATTTCTCTCTTGCCCCATTGTCCTCCTACTGAGGTCAAGCATGCTTTTCACCAAACCTGAAGAAGACATGTGACTCTGCCATTAATTTGCTTTCTTAGAAGATCACAGAAAAAAATCTATTTATCTGAAAATAGGGGTATTCTGTAATTTTATGTCTGGCTCAGAAGGAAGAACTGACTGGGGAATTGATGGTGACTCTGGAAAAGGGAAACATGTCATCTGGCCAAATAAATAAATTCTAATCTAAGAAAGAATATTTCTGAAACTTCAGAGAAATAGCAGACTTTCTTTTAGGCGAAAAAAAAAAAAAAAGCCTGACAAAGGACAAGACCCTAATATTAAACTGACTGTACAATTCTAAATAATCATGTAATAAAAAATAAAAATCATCAAATTATTGTTGGATAGGGAAAAATATGGTGAGATTTTCATAACATAAAAATATTCATCACAATTTTGTTTTTAAGAGCCAAGTATTATGAGATCCTCCATTTCCCAAAAAGGAGGCTAGTAAGTGAATTCTAATGTTTATAATAAAATGTTTTGAAACAATTAAAACTATGTTGTATATACATATTGTATGCTAGGGAAAAAAAATCTTATAAATAAGAAAGCAGTATAGAAATACGAACATGAATATGACCTCAACTAAAGACATATATGCATAAAAATGATTTATGTTAAAATATGAATTATTATTTCTAAGTGGTAGCATTTTAGTTAATTTTCATTTTTTATTTTAGTCTTTACACTCGTCTCTGGTTTTCCAATTTTCTTCACTAAAGATTCTTTTTGTAAACAGAAAAGAAAAAAAAAAACATTTTAAAGGTCATGGACAAAAGGTGGAAAAGAGGAGCGCCCCACTACAAATGGAATATAAAAGAATGGTACGAACCTTTAGAACAGTGCCAGCGATGCCCCAGCATTAATTCAAGCTTATGAATCATGTTAAGGAAGATGAAAAGATTTTTAAAAGTTATGTTTAAACCAAGAAAAGAATAGGTTATACCCTTTCCTCCAAGCAAAGAGGGTCATGCTAACATTGCTCTCTTTCTCTGTGAAAGCAAATCATTCCACTGAAAGGACAGCACATGGCTAAGGGGGATTCCAGAATGGCTGAGAATATTGTAAGGAAGCACATACCTAGGTTAAAAGATCTCACATCCCCAAGGTCAAGGAATTTTAGAGTCCAGAAGGAATTTCCAGATATAATCATGACACCTCAGACATCATCTCTGAGAAATCATAACAGAAAAATCTGGAAATGGACAAATATCTACGCACTTTTCCAACAAAGATATAAAGAGAGATGTTGTGCAAACTGCCTGTACTCATGCCGACATAGTTTCTGGAACAGATTTTTAAGAAGATTCTGTTGCCGTGGAAGGTGATATGGGACTCGCAAGTCAGATTATTTGCAGTGTCAGGCAAAAGTAGCTAGGTGTAGTTAGTAGATCAGTATTTTCTTCAAGGTGAGAATATGGTACATGATTCCTAAACTCCTTTCTAATTCTGAAATTCCATGATAAGCAATGAGGGTTTTTTTTTTTTAATTTTATATGGCATTTGGAAGTGTTTTATCACTGTAGACAAGATGGATTGATGTAGACCAGAGAATAATAGGCTACAAGTTCATTTTAATAGCTGGATAAATGGCCCACTTCATGTTGATTAATATATCATATAACCCTTGATTCACTCACTCTATGTAGTGATTTGCCATGGTACTCTAATCTCTTAACTGACCATTTTATAGGATCAGGATGATAAATACATAGATGACAAGCATGTAAGAGCTATAGATGTTATCAATTTATGGAAGGAAATATGTTTCCATAAATTAATTTGGATTCTAAACGACTGTGAGATGTTATGATGTGACAAAGCTAATGGTATATACACACATTTACCTCGGTATTTTGATGCTATATACAGAACTGTGCCTTTCCAAAAAACTAGGTTTAAAAAATACAGGATAAAAGAACTTCCTTGCTAGCATTTCCCATGAAAAAGGCCTAAGACGTTTAGATTTCTGCAAGTTCAATAGAGTCAAAGTATGACCCAGTTATACTATTTGACACACTGAACAGCCTGTATTTTTTAAAAGAAGAAAGGTATTTCTACCTGCTGTTTACAGCAGACTAGGAAGAAAATAGAAGGAAGTAATGGTTTTCCCTTCAGTTCCCCTGTCTGCATTCATGCCCCTCCCTTCTTCTTTCCTCTCACACTCATCCCCTTGAACCTCCCTGAGTTGTCTTTCCCATGGCTCCTACTCGATTAGCTATTACTCCCAAAACCTGCCCAGAGAAGCTCATTTCCAACTATTCAACTGACTTATGTTGCTAAGCAAGACAAAGGTTCCTAAAAATAGGAATCAAACTATTTTGGTAGCTAGATCAGGCTAACTGGTACAGACAAATTTATCTCAGATTTATTTACTCAGAGCCATCCATTTAAAACAAAATATATTCCACATGAACTTTGCCTTCTTTCTCTTTGCTCACAGGGTAAGATGATCACAATATCTTGTTCAATCAGAATTTTTCCAAAAATGGGTTTCACTAAGGGAAATTGAGTATGTAGAATGAGAAAGGCAGTTGGGTCACTGTCCCCTGCCGTGCCCCAGTGCTCTGCTAGCATTTTGAACAGTTCTGCATGCTACATTTTAAAAAGCATATGAGGTTTTCGAAATGAATAATCATGATGACAAAGCACATAGGAACCACAGAGCATGAGGACTGCTGCCGAGACCATGGTCATTTTGGAAGACAGGATTTAGGAGAAATATCATCTCACATAACACATTTTAAGACTGATCATGTGTATTTGCAATTCATTAGCTTTTTTCAGATTATCTTCAGAAGGATGAATTAGTATTAACGAACACTACAATGGCAATGTTGTAAAGAACAATCTTGGGACAGTATGGGCTACTTTAATAATATACAACACAAACCTCCAAGATTTAGTTCTAAAAGTTCATAAACTTACGGATGGGGAGACAACTAACAGAGCAGTCTGCCTCCATCCGCCTGAGTTTCCCCTTCCTCTACAAGTTCTTTACTACTTATTTCCAGCTGCCTCCAATATGTAGGCTCAGGCTGGTCTCTTACAAAATGAATACATCCACTTCAATACACAATGTTCAACAAAATCCTTTTCCATTAGTACCCTATGGTGTAATTTAGACAGACTGAAGCTTTCAGTAAGACCTTATTAAATACTAAATGATTGCAGAGAAAGAATAATCATAGAGAGTCCAAAAACTGTGTAAATAAGAAGCCCAAAGTTGTGGGTTCACATAGCCGGCCTGTTCTCAAAGCTCCCAGTCGCCTCCTATTCCACACGCTCTCAGGAATTAGCTATTGTTTAGCCACCAAGGACAAACACAGTTTTAAAGGTTTCGCTCTTCAGACCCCCCAGAATCCCTGAATTCTGGCCTTTATGTAGTGGGCACCTATGTACCATTTTCCTTGGGAGGCCACATCAAGATAAACAAGACACCCTCTTCTCTCTACCTAGGATGTCTCTTCCTCCTGTCCTGCCCAATCCACAACACAGCCTCCATATTCAACTATATCTTTAGACAGCACAATCATCAGAGCATTTGTAGAGCTGGAACAATGCACCCACACTGTAAGGAGGCTGATTTTTTCCTCACAGCATCTTCCAATGATTAAAGCTGTAACAAAATTGACAGAGCAAGCTCCCCATTGTAGAAAGCCTTTTAACAAAAGTTAAGGGACCCACAATTCATTCTATCAGAGGGAATCTCCACATTGGCCCAGAGCATTGAGACATTGGGATTAATTCTAATACCCCCATCAGTTTCTAAGATTAAAAGATACTATATATCATTTGCATTTCCTTTTTCTCTGGATATTTTCTATATCATGTCACATTAATAGAATTAAAGAGAAAGAATAAAACATTAATGTATCCTAGCATCAATTAGAAATGAATATGAGCTCTCTCTTTTTTTTTTAATATGGCTACATTATTTATCAATGGCTCCATTTTTAATTTAGGGAAGGTTTTGTGGCCAGGGCGTAGACTGGGGTAGGGAATTCACGCCAACAGCAGCTGGCAAGCATGAATAGAGCAAAGGTACGGCACCTAACTGCCTGAAGAAATATTATCAATTCCATGGTATATTTTTGAATACTGGGGTATCATCTTACCTCGGTTTTCTTGGTTTGAACCCTAGCTTGTCTTCATACTCCTGTATTTTATCTCCCTGATTTCAACAAGCATAGGAACCCTGACAAATCTAGAACTAGCCCTCCATTTCAAAGACTTAACCCCTTTAGAAGCATAAACTTAGGTTGTATTCCTGAGAAAAAGAGTTCTTGAGATCCGTGGGTGTTGTGTAACGTTCACATCCCTGTGTCAGAAGTGAAGAATCATGGGTACTAACAAAGCAAGTTATGCAGATCAGTGATAGAGCCTCAAGTTTGCCCTGCACACCAACAGGCTTATAGTTTCAGTGGCCGATTCATTAATTCTAATGGGGGAGACCAGTGTCTTTGAAAAAAATATAAATAAAAATTTTTCAATAACCACACTGAGTAGTTAAACAATTCTAACATTTGACTAGTGCATTTTCACAGCAGAGTGTAACACAAACAGGTACACAGAAAGAGAAACGTTTATCTATATATGCATTATATTTAGTTCTGCTACATTTTCACAAACATACATATATCTCATTATCTATATATCTATAGATATCTCATATATGCTAGTATCTGGTGTCACAAAAAAAATATATATCAGAACTAAAATTTAATGCAGGTCATAATCGTAGCATTTGTATTTTATGTGAATGCCATCACAATATTAAATAATCCACAGCTTGCAAGGGTTGCAAGTTTAATAAGATAAAATAAATTACAAAGAAAGTAAGGACTAGTGGATCCAGGTTAGCGCATCCTTAAGGGAAGATCTACTTATCCTTGGATTCTGCACTGTGTTTTAGTTTACTCGTGCATTACTTTTTTTTTTTATTTTTGTTATGTTTATTTATTTTTGAGAGAGAGGGAGAGACAGAGCATGAGCAGGGGAGTGGCAGAGAGAGAGGGAGACACAGAATCCAAAGCAGGCTCCAGGCTCCGAGCTGTCAGCACAGAGCCCGACGAGGGGCTCAAACCCACGAACCTTGAGATCATGACCTGAGCCAAAGTCAGATGTTTAACCGACTGAGCCACCCAGGCGCCCCCACGTGCATTACTTTTTGTTCTGGGAGGATTCTAGTAGCATAGTGGTGGAAACTGAAAGCATACTGCCATGAAGTGGAAAATCACACAGCATGCCCCAAAACTGAACCAAGTTCAATTTCCACATTAAAAGAAGTGAATTCTTTGTTCTCAGACTCTATTTTTACTCGTTCGTCAAACATTCTTTATCCATTCATTCAGCAACTATTATTGAACTCTGCCATGTGCCAAAGAATGAGCTGGTCATTATGGTATAAAGATAGAAAATAAGGTTCCTTCTCTGAACATACTCATGGACAGTGAGGAAAAACAGAATAGTTAAGTAAAGAATTAGGCTCCAGTGTGATAAGAACTGAGACAAGCCTCGAGTGCTAGCCCAGCAAATACTAGGGACAACTCATCAAAATTGTAGGAAATGTCATGAAGGCTTCTCAAAGGATGTGGTTATCAAGCTTGTATTTGAAGGCTGGGCTGGCCAAAGAAAAAGGATAAGTGAATATTCCAGGAGGAATGGTAGTAGCGTACCAAAGAGCAGAGAAGCACAATTCAATGTGGACAGGACTGTGGTCTGAAGCAGAGTCAAGCAAGGGATAAAGTGAAGAAAAAGTTTGTCCCTATTTGCCGTGCTGAGGGGTTTAATTCTTCATTGTAAAGGCACTGAAAAGTCAAGATATTCAAGGATGGCATTTTCAGATTTGCACTTTAAAAATCATTCCAGGGAGCAATTTGGAAAAATGGATCACAAGAGAGCAAGTCTGATGTCGGGGAGACTCTTTAAGCAATCTAGACGAGAAATGATGGTGTTTGAACTCAGACAGTGACCATGAAGATTTATGGGAACAGGAGATTAAACCTGTATCTCCTCAGCTATGAAGGACCTTCATGATCAAGCAGATGTTCCTAACATTCACTGGAGTAGAACATAGAGGAAAAGTTAGAGCTATGGAGCAAAGGAAGAGTTCAATGTGAGAGATGTTGACATTAGAGAGCCTGAGGGATGCATAGATGGGAGACATATGCCAGGCAGTTGTACAAGCCAATCCAGAGCTTGGAAGAGATATCTATTGATTTGGGAGCCACAGGAGCTGTCCCTGAAATAGTGAGATTGTATTAAGTCCTTCAACAGGTTGCACGTGGGAGGTAGGTGCCAGGAGAATGAGCAGTGAGGACATGACCTTGTCACTTAAGGAGCCTGAGGAGAGTCAAAAGAGATGGAAAGACAGCCAGGACAGCATGATGTCAATGACACTAAGGAAGAGGGGGGTTTCAAAAGTACCTGCTATGTCACAGGCATCGTGCCAAACACTGTGGGGATCCACCTGAGGAGTAAGTCTCTGCGTTGACAGAGGCCATTAAAAAAAGCATGTGCATATTTAATCATGATTTCACAAGATAGAAAGTGACAGGTACCTTTAAAAAAAAAAAAAGAAAAAAAAAAGTTCAAATAAGTGCACCAGAGCTCAGAGGAGAGAACAATCACTCCCATCTCAAACACACAAGTGATACTGCAGTGGCTGTTGTATGAACACATGATTATGATTTATAGCTTCAATGGTATCCTTCAGATCTTTACTTAACCACTTGTTCCCCCCAAATTTTCTTTCATTAGCACAACTGGAAGTCATCTCTCCCTCCCTCGGAGACCTAACTGTCATCTCGTGATTATGTGCCACATTCTTTTTACTGTTAGATTTCTATTTGTGGTTTTCTTACCTCATCTTACCAAACTGTAAAGCTCTTTGTGGTCCCAAACTCTGTCTTACCCCTCCGTGAGACTGCTATCCCCCTTCCGCAATGGCAGGACCAGCACCCCACAACATTATAGCCTGGTTCTTAGAGTCATTCAGTCCTGGGCTCAAGGCCCATCTCTGGCATTTACATGGACATCTGCTTCCTGGTAATGCACAAATTATTAATGCCCACCAAGCCACGGTTTCCTCAAGTGAACATGGCAATAATATACTCCACAGAAGGCTATTTTGAGTATTAAGTGTGATAATGTCTCTAAAACCACCTAGTAAATTACATGGCACATAGTAAATATTCAATACCGGTTAGTTTTCTTTCAATGCACAGCATGTAATAAACAAATGTTTGCGGAATGAATGAAGAGATGAATTAATGAATGATCACTTGGCCACCAGCCCATGTTTCTAATGATATTTTTCTGAAATTTTTCTAATTCCTCAAATGTTCACAACCTAGATAGCTAGTGTCCCGCCACATCAATAATTTCACTTTTTCCTCTAAATTTTACTTAAAGTTTTTAGAAAATTTGCCTCCAGCTACCACTTTCTCCTTAGAAATATCTCACAAATACATTATGAAGTGGATTCATTTCTTTTAGCAACGTTTCTAACTAGTATTAAAATAGGAAATATGGTGATATCATTTAACCTAATCAGAGAAATCAATTATTAATAATATCCTATTCATCAGGAAGTCAAGTTAACTGAGATTTTGCTGATTATTTTTATTTCTGTAAAATAGAGTTAAGAAGCCAGACTGGTTTTAAGTCCAACCTCTTCCACTTTGTAGTTTTGTGACATTGGGCAATTTATCAGCCCTCCCATGCCTCAGTTTCCTCATCTGTGAAATGGCAATAACAAGATAACCTGGATCTGAGAGGTGATAAGAGGATTCAATGAGTCAAATGCCTACAGTGCCTGGCACAAAGGAAGCATACAATAGATGCGTGCTGTACATCTATTCAGATGTTTCCTATACATCTATTTAGACTTGGGTATTTAATGTTTTCTTTCATATTCAAAGTTAGACCTATATTCACCTTCTCATTATTTAAAACATCTCAGTTTGCTTCTGCTTGCAGTAAGTCTTCTAGCCTCAATTAACGAACTGCCTAAAACAAAAGAGAAAATGCCTTAAGGTTTATTGAATTACCTTAAGATTTTTTCACGTACCAATTAAAGCAGCAGAGGCAGTTGGGATGACATATACTGTTTCCTCAAAAATATTTTTACATAAAGCTTTGAGAATATAATAAACATGTTTTTCTTGTTTTCTTATTATTTTTTCCTATTACCAGTAAAAATTATAGAGGACACTTTCTAACACTTTCTAAGGTAAGTCTATGGGGATAAGGTATCATCAGTCAGAAAAACAGTAAAACAAGTTCTGTGTTCTTTGTAAGGGCCTGAAACCAGCCCTGATCCTTCTTTCCCCTCCCTCTCCTCTCCTACCACTCCCTCTCCTCCCCCCACCCCATTTCTATCAGACAGATGGAGATTTACAGCTTACTATGTGATCTGGGCTAGTTAATTATCCTTCCTAAGACTCGATTCCTTTGTCTATAAAAGTGAGAATAACTACTTCAAAGACTGTTGTGAGGATTAAATGAGATAATACAATTAAATCCCTCAGCACCATATCTGGCAAATAATGAATGCTTAAAGTGTAGCTTAAAAAATAGTAACTCTCAGTTTCAATAGTAATCAAGACAGGTATGTCAGACCAACCTCACACTATAAACCATTAAAATTCTGGACAAACTATTTTAAAAAGCTGTTTGAGGTCCCTCAGGATTAACTAACACAAGCAGCATAATGAGGAGATACTACCCTTATTGGAAGAATAGTACTTCAGGTGGGTGGTTTTCTCTATAGACTCTCTCCAGTTTGCGCTGGCAGGGGAGAATAGAATTTTTCAATCAGGAAGAAGGGGCCTTGCCTCACTGGAGAGGCAAATGTCAGACAGAGGCCAGTCGGGGCTGTCTGAGAAGCTGGAAGTTAAGGGGCAAAATCTAAGAAACAACAGAGTCCAGCAGAAGGAGCCGCAAAATATGGCTTTAAATTATTTCTTAAGTTGTACACAGGAAGTAACTCCAAGAAACACAACACAAAGCAACAGTTGGGGGCTAGAGAGTAGAGCAGGTGTTTTGGAGACGTCTCATGATGAAAAAACAGAAATTAGTATGTTCAAGCCCCTACAAGTTAGAGCAGTTAGTTAACCCCTCAAGCTTTTCGTTGAGAGCCCTTAAAATCTCACCTGAGAGTAAAGACAAATAAGATATAGTCTAACCCTAAGAAAGCAACTGTCTAATAAATCAGCGTAAGTCGCTGCCACCATATCTGACTGGCAGAAGAAGGTGTGATACTTAACTGTTGTCTATCATGTTCAGCATTCGTTCAACACATCCAAGTCTTGGGGAGCCTGGGAGGCTTAGTCATCTCAGCATCCAACTCTTGATTTCAGCTCAAGTCATGACCTCATGGCTCCTGAGATCAAGCCCTGCACAGGGCTCTGCGCTAACAGTGGGAGCCTGCTTGAATTTCTGTCTCTCCCTCTCTCTGCCCCTCCCTCCCCCCCCCCCCCGCTTTCGTGCTCCCTACGTAAATAAGTAAACATTAAAAAAATTTCAAGGCTTGCAAAGAACAGAACAAAGTCACCAGAAACCAAAAGAAAGACAAGGCGTAGGAAGAGACATTCAGGTGTTTTCAGATAGTTTTCTGACTGTGCTTTTAAAATAACAGCTGAAAATGTAAACACTGAAACTAAGAATTCAGTAGATGTGTTCGATAACAGATTAGAAATAGCATAGCAGATACTTTAGTGAACTGAAGACATGACAAGAAAAAGTGATACCTATAAAAGACAAAGGATAGAAAAATACAGGGGAAAAAAAAACTTGCGGGAAATACGGGATTCAATGAAGAGGTCTAACATACATGCAGTCGGAGTACTTGAAGGATAAGAGGCAGAATAAAAGAACGTATTTTTTTTTAAGTTTATTTATTTTGAGAGGGAGAAAGAGAGAGAGGGCAAAGAGAGAGAATCCCAAGCAGACTCTGCACCATCAGTGTCAAGCCCAGCATGGGGCTAGATCTCACAAACCGTGAGATCATGAGCCGAGTAGAAATCCAGAGTCAGATGGTTAACTGACTGAACCACCCAGGCACCCCTGGCCCAGAATTTTCCATAATTAATGGAAAATGTCTAATTTCATTTATTTAAGACTCAAAAAAAAAAAAAAGAAAAACTATAACCACTAAGTAGGGCGAATATGAATAAGGCCACACTTAGGAAAATCATAGTAACACTAGTAAAAACCAAAAAAGAGAAAATTTAAGAGGTACCTCGAGTAGAACAGGAGTACATATCATTTCCAGAAAAAAAAAACAAAAAAACTAAAACTAAGATTTGCCACTGTCTCCCAAGGAAAAATGTGGAAACATGAAGAAGACACATGTGGAAAAACGTGGAAACATGAAGACATGGAGTGATATATTTAAAGTGCTGAAAGAAAAAATAGTGCTAACCTAGAATTCTGTACCCCTCATTTTTTTTTCCAAAAAAATTAGACCAAATGAAGATTTTTTTTTTTAATTAAAGCTGAGAGGTTTATTTGCAAACAAACCTGGTCCAGAAAAAATGCTAAAGGGACTTCTTCAGGCTGAAGGAAAATGATGGAATAGAACCACAGACTTCAGGAAAAAGTATAAAAGCCAAGATGTGTTGATGGGTAAAGGAAAATGAACGCTGACTTCAAAGAGAAATTTATGTCGTCTTATGGAATATAAATCCATAGGGAAAAATATGTAAAAATTCATATAAATTAAGTATGTGGCAAAATTAGCACAAAAGGTTGAAGGAGAGAAATGGAATTAAAAGGCTGTGTTTTACATATTCAGAAAGCAGTACAGTATATTGTCATCAATAACAGAACCATTAGAAGAGTAAGAAAAGAATGTAAAGATTAAAATCTTAAAGGAACTTTAAAAGGGAATAATAATAATCAATGAAGAATTGATGAATACAAAGGAAGCCAAAAAAAGGAGAAATAAAGGATAAATAATAGGATAAGCAGCGTGGACAGCAAAATGGCACACTTAGAACAGATAAATTGGTGATCATATCCAATGTAAATAAACTCAGCTCTCCAATCGAAACACAAAATTTACCACATAAGTAAAAAACAAATGCAGGCATATTCTATTTACAAAAGAAACACTTTGTATGGACACAGAGTTTGAAAGTAAAATGATGAAAATAGATCTACCATGTAAATTATAATGCAAAAATTACATGGCTATATAATTATTGCACAAAGTAGATCTTAAGTAGAATTCTAAGATATCACGATGTGTATTTCGAAGTAGTAAGAGTCAAGTTCATAGGAAGTTATAAAATCATAAATTTGTGAATACCTAATAGCATACATTTCAATTATATAAGGCAAAAGTTGACAGAACTAATATAATAATACAAATCCACAGTCACAGAGAGATCCACTTATTTCAGTAACTAATAAAATAAGCATACAACAAATTAAGTAAACATATAGAAGCTTAGAATAACATTATTAGCTAACTTGACCTACTTTGGCTTATGCAACATTACACTCAACAACTATTGAGTACTCTTTAGTATATGTTCTAACTTTAAAAAAAAGATAGTTTTTTCTCAATAAAACTGGGAAAAAATATAGTTTTTTAAATTTAAGATAAGGATTCTGTCTTCTATGTTCACAGAGTATTAAGGAATAAAAAGAAAGGTCCAAGTCAATCTTCCAGGGCTCTGGTGTCCCAAGATAGAGTCTTGATCAATAAACTCTGTTTATGTACTTACCCCAAACCATGAATTCTTAGGAAATAATTCTGAGTCATATCTATGATCCTCATCCCTGAGCATACTGGAGTACATTTTAGCTACACCTCCTGGAACGTTTCCATAAACTATTAATCTTCTTAGATTAAATAAAAGAGGAGGGGGTAATAAAACAGATAATTCATTTATTAGAAAATTAGTTCCATTCCCGAGAAATGCTCTACTATTGTAAAATTGAACACACTAATGAAATGTAGCGGAGAAATTGACCACAAATTTTAAGAGCCTAAGGATAAATTTATAATGGAAAAGGGAGTAAGGTATTTTTTTTTTCCTGAAGAATACAGTTGCTTGCTGCGTAACTTGGAAAGTTTGGGACAAAAGTGGCTTCGCTGGGGTAGCATAGTGTTAATATTTTGCAGTTATCTAGAGAAAATTTTTCTGACAAACGTGGTACTTTACAAATAGAATTTGAAGAAGATATAAGATACCGGCCAGAAAGTCAGTGAATAGCTACAAGATATTTCTGGAAATAAAAGAAAGATTCTGAATTAAAAAAACAAGAGCTCTGAGAATTCATCTATGAAGGTCTCCTAATGGACTAGGCTCCAAAATAGAAGTGAGGAAATCTCAAGGTTAAGCTTATTTAGCTTTAGCTTTTTTCTCTCGTTGGCCTATTCAGCTTTTTTTTTTTTTAATTTTTTTTAATGTTTATTTATTTCTGAGACAGAGAGAGACAGAGAATGAGTGGGGGAGGGGCAGAGAGAGGGAGACAGAATCAGAAGCAGGTTCCAGGCTCTGAGCTGTCAGCACAGAGCCAGATGAGGGAGGGGCTCAAACTCAGAAACCATGGGATCATGACCTGAGCCGAAGCCGGTCGCTCAACCAACTGAGCTACCCAGGCGCCCTGGCTTTTTTTAAAAAATAAAATAAAATCCCTTATTTTCTGTTTGTAAGTTAAAAGAAATTTAAATATCTAACAGACTTTATCTCGTTAATTCATCATCCATTCATTCAACAATTATCTACTAAGTATCTTCTACGTTCTGGGACTGAGCTGAGTGCTGGGGATAAAATGTTGAACCAGAAAGGATTTGTTAGTCAACTAAATAAAATAAAAATAAATTATGGGGCACATGGGTGGCTCAGTAGGTTAAGTGTCCTACTCTTGATTTCGGCTCGGGTCACGATCTCACTGTTCGTGGGTTTGAGATCCACATGAGAATTCGAGCCTGTTTGGAATTCTTTCCCTCTCTCTCTCTCTGCCCCTCCCCAACTCGTGCGTGCTCTCTCTCAAAATAAATAAACATTTTTTTAAAAAATAAAAATACATTTAAAAAGTAAATAATGGAAGTACCAAGAACATAAAATCAAGTTTCTGGGACAGAAACTAACAACAATAAACAACGGACCTGTTTTCCATAGATGGGTCATGGGGGCCACCACTGAGGTGCTGACACATAAATAGGAAGAGTAGCAAGCACTCACGAAAAAGGGGTCAGACCTCACTCAGTCTGGAAAGGAATCAAAGTGACAAGGAGCTGAAAGAGCCCTGTTGGACCAGAGCACCCCTCCTAATAAGTGGGAGGAGTGAATTCGAGTGAGTTACCACCACCAAAATTGAGAACAGTAGACAGATTCAAAATCTACCTCTCATGGGTGCACTCAGCCTGCCTCATGGATATATTGCAAATGGGGAGTGAGGGAAAGGGAGCAAACCAGGATGAACCCATGTATGTCCTGCCTTGAACATCCAAGTAGCACGTGGTACCATTTTCTGGGATTGAAAAGGCTAGAGGTGGGGGAAGGAAGGGAAAGGACCACTTGGCAGGGTGGCAACTGAGAGCCATATGTTGGGCATGGTAAATTTAAAGTTTTACTGATAAATATCGAATTTAAGAATGAGGAGGCTCGAGCATTAAGGAGAGCACTTGTTGGGATGAGCACTGGGTGTTCTATGTAAGTGATGGATCATGGGAATCTACTCCTGAAGCCAAGACTACACTGTGTGTTAGCTAACTTGACAAAGTAAAAAAAGAAAAAAAAGTGTAAGGAGGCTTGTGAGAGAAGCGTAAAGACTTTAATTTGCTTGTCTAAGATGAGAAATCATTCTGGGGATTTCCAAAGATGACCCATTTCTTCCCTTACATGTAGGATTTGCCCTGACATGAAACACAGGCGGCTTTGGTTGGATATCTCAAATTTTTAAATAACAAGGAAAGGATGCTTAAACTCTTCCAGGAACAGACTCCATCTTTACTCTAGAGAAGGTATTAAACATTAAGGAAAAGGATGAAAACAAGGCCAAGAGAATAAACCTAATATTTATGAACCATTTTCATTCCAATGTATAAAGGATGTGGAAAGTATACGTAAATTCAAAGAACTGCATTTTGTAAACGTCTACTTTATTTCCATAACAGCATATGTTTGGATAGGAGATTTCTTCATTTCTTACGGAAAAAGGGGGAAACTGCCTCCTAGAAAAATTGTAGGATTCTGAAGTTGTTATAAAGATAAAACCTCCTGGGGCGCCTGGGTGGCGCAGTCGGTTAAGCGTCCGACTTCAGCCAGGTCACGATCTCGCGGTCTGTGAGTTCGAGCCCCGCGTCAGGCTCTGGGCTGATGGCTCAGAGCCTGGAGCCTGTTTCCGATTCTGTGTCTCCTTCTCTCTCTGCCCCTACCCCGTTCATGCTCTGTCTCTCTCTGTCCCAAAAATAAATAAACGTTGAAAAAAAATTTTAAAAAAAAATAAAAAATAAAGATAAAACCTCCCAAGGGAGGCAATTTCTGTTCAACATGATTCTCATCTGCATTATTTCCATATTGTTAGAGGATTACTATCCTTTCTTGTCCTTACAACTTCAAGAATTTTAGCATTTTCACTTCCTCTCCCATCTGAGAGCTCTGAAACAAAAGGTGGGAAAGAAATGAACTTCAAAAAGATAACAAATTCTTTCCAAAATCCTCAACTGTCAAAAATTGATCAGCTAGAGGCAGGGAAGAAAGTAAAAAGGTAACTCAAAAACCATTCGAATAAGTAAGTTCCTTTTCTTAACTAGAGAAATTTCTGTCATTTTTTTTCCGGATTGTGTATATTTTAAATAGTGTTTCATGCTGGTGTTTATTATGTGAGTTGTTTGTTTTTATATCCATTTTACCAAATTTCTTAATGTGTAATTTTCATGGCTTTAGATAGTGGTTATTTATATCCTCTGCTACAATAAGCTACTAATAAACAAAATTATTATTATATGAATTGAGTATTTACTATGTGTCAGAACACTATTCTACAGTCTTTCATATATTACTTTAATTCTTTACTCCATGAGGTAGGTATTATTATTATCAATCCCATTTTACAGACAGTGATAGAGAAAAACAGT